>NC_044208.1:15069166-15399166 GCF_900880675.1 Sparus aurata | reverse complement strand
AAAAGACATAAATAATATAAATAAAATATGAATTCAATAAAGGCTGCACCACCTGAACCACCAATTAATCTGAGCTTGAAAGTCCATTATTTATGTAGTTTATCTAGTTTCAGAGATAAAATCTAAGATCGGCTTTAAAAACATTATTGAATTTGAATTTTTACATTTTATTTAATTGTGCCGATTTAAAGACAAAGTATATAAAGTAAGAAAAACAAAACAAACACAATAATAAAGGGAAAATAAACAAACAAGCTAAATCATGAGAGAGGTGAGTTCAAATAAACATAAAACCAAACTTGGACTAACACACACCCGCTACACAACCCCCATCCACCTTTGTGTTATATTCATCAGTATAGCGACGAACAAACTGAATGACTATGATTAACGTAAAGAGGTGCTGTTGTACAACATGAAGAGAAAATTAAGCACAGGTGAAGGTAAAATCGAGCTGAGGAATTCAGCTGTTGTCTGTTAAACGTTAACTGTGACCAGTTTTTTCATGGAAATTGTTCAGGTGTTATCAGGTGACTGAGGCATGGACATGTTCATGTGACATGGTGGTCGCGCTTAGGCCATGAAATCAATTTAGCTAACTACAGTTAGTGTGGATTTAGCAGTCTATTCAACAACAAATGCCTTGAAACAACATCAAAAATATCTAAATAAATAATAAATAAAGCTCCACTTCCTTAACTGTTGTCATGCCAACATCAAATCCATCCAAACCTCCAGTTTCATGCATCATCATCTGGGTCACAACATCGTGTTGTGCTGTCTCCAAACGTGAACTGAGGAGGGCGGACTGACCTGTGATGAGAAGGTGCAGACCAGGAAGTCGGTCTGAGACAGGAAGTGGATGTCCAGGATGACCCCTCTCAGCGAGTTCTCGGTGTAGCGGTTGTGAAGGCCCGCCGACCACGAGATGGAGTTATCGCTGATGAACTCGTAGTCTGGATACCTGGAGGAGACACTGAGTCAGTTCAAGTAAAGAGGGATGAAGACGAGACTCATGCTCGCTCATAATGGACATTAACACACACACACACACACACACACACACACACACACACACACACACACACACACACACACACACACACACACTCCTGGACACTGACTTGGTCTTGGCTTCCTGCAGCAGGGACGGATCGTCGGTGGCCAGGTAAACTCGTTTCTTGTCCACGTGCACACGTCTGGCCAGATGTTGGAACTGCTCCTCCACGTGCAGCATGTACTCCTCAATGGGGTGGAAGGCCGCCTCCGTCCCCACTTTATCTGTCCTCCTCACGTGGACTCTACAGACACACAGACAGGGACACAGACAGGGTCAGACAGACAAGTACTTCACAAACACCACGAATGAGATTTTTGATGAAATTGATGTTGAGTTTTGGACAAAAACTCAAACATTTAGGCATTTTCTATTTCCCTTAATATTTAATCAGTACGGCTGACAGAGACTGTGCACTTATTCAACAAACTCTCTTCCATCCAAGCTGCGAGAACTTCCTTTTTCACACCAGCGAACAACGTTTGTTTGTGCTGTAAAGCAAAAACAGCTTTAGAGCCACCACTGTAAGCTGCTTTAACGCTGATCCGTGCACTTTTCCTTCTTTTTTTCCCCACCCGTAGAAATGCACCCATCCTAATCCTGAATTACGCAGCGAGATATCAAGTAAAATAAATGGCATCTTGTCTGCAGAAACAATTTCTTGTGTTTTTAGACACATTCAGGAAAGACGGCTTAGAAAAATTTGAAAACTTTCTCCGATGCAAAGGATTTGCACATGCTCACACTGTTTAGCCACATGCGAAACAAGAGGACAACTTTTATACGCTGTCCTACAACATTGTCTTAGAGTGGATGACCTAAAAATGAATCATAATTAAGAAAAAGAGGTGACGGAAAATCGATAACGCTGAGTGCTGCCGGTGTACACTCCTGTTCAAAGGCTTAGAATCACCTGCTACAGAAATGTTTCTCCTCTTCCCTTCAATAATGGCTGTTTTGACCTAAATAAAAACACCACATTACATTTGAAATCTGTTAATTCCAGCTTGTTATAGGTGTCACTGTGCACTTGACACTGAAACAGTAACCACTTAAATCTGCACTCATTTTGATGCATAGCTTCCAAATTATTTCACAATAACAGGCAACTTCTGATATTCTAATGTGACTGCTTTTCTTATTTTTTCAAAAAGTAAGTAAATATGTACATCAAAAACACCACTAAAAACAAATGGAGGCCTTCATTTCTAAATGTGACATAAATTGAGGAGAAGTCTTACATGCTCTGTCCTAGTTCTATATATACATATATATATGTATGTATATATAGATAGATATAGATATATAGAGAGATATCTATCTATCTATCTATCTATCTATCTATCTATCTATCTATCTATCTATCTATCTATCTATCTATCTATCTATCTATCTAGCTATTGGCACGTTCAGCCCTCCATAGAGCAGAGCATGTAAGAGTTCTCCTCTCAGCCACCTGACTGTACCGAACAAGCTTTGCATGACATGTGATTCTACGTTGCTCATGTATGGTTTTTATTTAGAACGTTTTTCATTCTTGTTGAGAACCTCGTTGTTGCTCTACGGTCTGTTTTTTTCATTGTGTATTCTTGTGTGGTCACATTTTTAAATACGCACAGCAGTGGTTCATTTCTCTGTTTACACTTCAACTTGAATGACATATTTTGGGAACATTCCCATTGTTGTATAAATGCTAACAAAAGAATGATGGGACAAAAGAAAAGGATAAAAGGCAAACTGTGAAGTAGGTAAAGAAAGTCTGACGAAGAAAAGTTTTTCAGTGTCCTTGTCAATGCTTTCAGTAAGCAAGGATGAAGAGCGTTGTCACCGACTGTACATATGACAAAGAAGGACAATGAAGGATGGACATGAATGGAAATATTTCCTCTACTGACACGGAGACATTCCTCAGTCTGACAGAGACGCAAACATAATTTTATACCCTCCACTGCTACTACACCCACTACTAATACTATCCAATTACAAAACTCCTGAGCCACATCTGCACAGTGACTCCTGGCCTTCAGGAGCAAATTAAAATTCTAAATCTGAAAGGAAAGAAATACATTTTATTTCAGACTTCACTTATTGAGGGAAAATCTAGTTTTACATGAATGCTTCCCCCCCTAATTCTCCACATAGTCTCATCTGGGAGTACAACCATCTGTCGGGTTATGACCACGGAGTAGCTCCACTGGAACATCCACAGTCGGGAACCTTTTACAAGTAGAGTATTAGTCTTTTTCCTTCCCGAATTCAGGGGTTTCCCAGTTGATTCAGGGCTTCAAACAGCTACTCTAACCTCAAGGCTGCCTCCGACTCTTTTGTGAGAATGAGGAAGAGGTGGGAAAGGTAAAAAAAAAAAAAAGTCAGAGGTTCAGCAGAGGAGAATAAACAGGCTGCACCTAATTTCTACCACTTGCCAGTAATCAATCAGAGACTACTGGGGATGCTCGCCGGCCGAAAGCCTTTATTTACGCAACAAATAGATCCCAAAGAATGGAGTGAGAGCAAGTGGGGGGCGGGGGGGAGAGAGGGTGTCGGAGGGTGTCGGAGTCTTTCATTCAGCTGCATCTCTCTGATCAGACGGAGGTCTCGACTCCAGGCTTTTCCATCTTTTGTCCACGTCCCTCTCTTCTGTTCCCTCGCTTCTTTCATGTCTACTGTTTTTTTTGTTCCTGTGAACCCTTTTTTCTCTTGGCCTTTTCTCCCTCTGTCGGAGCAGCAGAGGCCGCGCTGAGGCATTGCTCGGCTCTTAACCGTCTCCTCCCTCCTTCGGCACCCTCCTAGCACTCTCCCACACAAGTGCCACAATAATTCAATATATTTCTCTCTATTCATACAGTACTGGCAAGGCAGGGCGAGCCTCATGGTAGGCGTAAAAGCATACATTAAAGACATCAAACACACCCACACTAGACACAGCAAGTGCTGATTCTCGGATGCCTGTGATGACGAATACAGCAACTCTGGGCTACCTGGCTTTCGAACCGCTGCATCCATTAGCATTTGAATCTGAGGAGACATCTCATGCCATCACATTTACATACACTGGCAGTAGAACCACTGCTTCTGCAACATTACCTTGACATCAAAACATGTCGAAGTTCCCCTCACAGCTCAGAAGTACAGATGGGTGACAAAGGCCCACAAGACGAGTCTTAATAAGGCGATGGGTCACCAATAGATTCTGGACCAACTTCAGTTGTTTTAGCAGAGACTGTCTGTGGAATCAGAGAGATGAACGCCAACTTTCTTAAGGAAATTCCCTCCTGGTGATTTGATGATGGTGGTGGAGAGCACCATCTCTTCTGGGCAGCTGTGGCTCAGGAGATAGAGCGGGTCAACCACCAGTAGAATGGCCGTTGGGTTGATACCCAGCTTCAGCTGCAGGTCAAAGTGCCCTCGGGCAAGATACTGAACCTCAAATAACTCCTCTGCTGTGACTGGCTAAGCATGGAAGTGTCCTGAGGCGCTTTAGCTTTGTAGTGCTGCATCGCTCCTGATGAGCAGGTCAGCACCTTGCTTTGGCAGCACCTTCCATCAGGGTGTGAACACTGCGCAGTGCGTACCACAGGACGGCTGCGCGACTGTGGTGCTGCAAATGTGGTTATTTGATGACCTGAAAATAACACTGACAAAAAAATCAATGACATTTTTTCAGAATCACTTTAAAAGTTTGCTGTCATAGTGTTGCTTTAATTGTCCACCTTATTGCACTCACGCTGGGTGTGCCTAGCCTTTCTTTCCTCTCACCCAGCATGTGTCTGCTCTGTTGACTTTCTTTGTCAGCAGTATGTTTTATACAGGCACCCAAAAAATACACCTCTCGGATTTTTTCACCCCTGATTCCATTTTCACAAACAGCAGGTGAGCCGCTTGTGGTGGAAGCTTTTTGGTTAATCATGTTGCCTGTTGAAACTATCCACTGACATTGCAACAACCAGGGCGCCCTAATAGCTCAGTTGGTAGATATGGAGGCTTTCCAACCTGTGGCCCTTTGATGCACATCATCCCCTCTTTTCCCTGCTTCCTGTCACTCTACACCTGTTCTAACAATACTACTGAGAAGGAAGAAACAAGTAAACAGGTACAATTACAAACTATCATGGCATAAGTAGACCTATATTAAAAAGGAGAGGTTGCATCACAAGCAGTGTGTTTACAGGAGGGTTATAATACCAGAAACCATCTCTCTCTGTCTCTCTGTGTCTCTGCAGAGCATGTGTGAATGTCAGCAGACAGCAGAGGTGTGGAGCGAGGGCAGCCTGTCCACTACTGCACTGATTCGGATGCTGCTGGTGTCTTGGACTGATATAAAAACAAGTGTTTCTAAATATACCTTGGCGGGCCGCCCTTGTAATGTCTATGTGTGGGACACACTGGCCTGTGACTGGCGAAATGGTGTAAAGTACATTTACACAAGTACAATTTTGATGTACTTTTCTGTTTTCCATTTTCTGCGTCCTTATACTTCCTCTCCACTACATTTTGGGGGCCAAATAGTGTGCATTTACTGGCTTTATTTATTTGATAACTTCGGTTACTAGTTACTTTGCTGCATCAGAGACAAAGAATCTAATGAATTTATTTTAACTGCAATCAGAGAAGTATTAAATATCAGATCAAATAATCAGCCACGGTGATAATCAGTCGACTCATAGTGTACAGTATAAAGATAAATGTAATTATATGTATATTTTATTTTCAAGTAACTTTATTTATATATATATACATATTTTATATAATTCATTACTACTTTTGACACTTAAGTACATTTAATATCAGATACTTAAAGACCTTTACTCAAATACTTTTCATAATATTCTAATCTGCCATCTTTACTTTTACTCAAGTATGATTTCTGAGTACTTTTCACAACACGTGAACAGGTGAATGCGGTCAAAGTGTTGTAAATCGGCTTGAATGGTCGGTGGACCACCTAAAACAAAATCTCCCGAATGTGCTCCACTGGTCTGAGATCTGGTGACTGTGATCTACAGATCACATCATACATTGAACTCAAACAGTGAGCCCTGATGTCTTGTGCGGAAGCATCTGCATTCTCTGTATGCTCATCACACACATTTCCTTTCATACGTCACTTGTTAATATAGATTTCAAACCATATGTTTAAGTTATGTAAAATGATGAAAGACACACTTAGACGTATTCTCCACTTTTGTGAAACATGTGGAGAAGAAATAAATTAGCGGAAGTTGAGATTTTGATTATAATTTAATGAGTTAATGCTGCACTAATCAATATTTAATATAAAGAATGAAATCAATTGACTGCCTGTAGTGATGAAGGATCCTCATTGACTATGCAGTTCCCCCGCCATCTTTCAGCTCATTGTTTTGATTTAAAAGCCTGAAACTTTTTTGGTTCACTCTCATTTCTCAGCAGGTAGTTGTTGTTGTTTTTTTAAACAAAAATAAAGCTCTAAAATTGGATTAAAATGTTTTTTCTACCAGCTCTGTGCCAAATTGCTGCCCCCGGAAAAAGTAAGTAACTAGCTGGTGATCATAAAGGAGCCATTGAGCAGCTAACAGCCAGATATTTCCCTCAGGAGTCAGCGGAGACCAAATTATTTCATTTAGTGATTTGTTCTGTTCCCTGCTGCAAAACGACGTCAACTACTGCCGTTTGTTGTAAATTGGGCTCTCTTGCAATGAGCAGCGGAGAGGAAATTCTTGAAGTATGACTAAAAATAGCAAAAATGCATATTAATTGCTGATTAAGCACACTCAAAGTTGGGGGAAAAGAAATAAAGAAAACCTGAACTACAGAGTTTCTGCTGCAAATTGCAAAATTATATATATTTCTCTACCACCAATTCTTTAAAAGTTTATCCGATAAAAAAACATATACACAATATATTGTACAATTTAGTAATATAGAATAGACCTGACACAAGGTTTCATAAAAGATTTACACAGCAAATCCACCTCTCGCCATGGCGATGACGCTGCTCTGGTATCTGCAACCGAAGCACTAACTCCACTCTCTCCGCAGCCTTACTACCATTAGGAAGTATTAAATGGAGGCAGGATGGAGCTGTGCTGATAGCTGCTTTTAGTCGCTGGCTTCCAGCCTTCCTGCAGCTCTCGTCCTGAGGGAGCAGCAGGGAGAAAGTGGTGCTGGGGACTGAGGCTTGTCGGGGTCGGCTCGGGGTTGCTGGGTGCTCTGGGGACAAGCTTGCCTTCCTATCCCTCGTGGTACTCTCTCCATCAACCCGTGTTTCCCACCACCGCCGCCCTCTCGCCTCGACACTATGGATCTCTTTCAAACCCACTTTTACATCCCACATCGCTGTTCATGCACACACATATTGCCTTCCCCCCACAGCGCTGATAGAAGCACACAGCCGCTTTGTTGCAACATCAGTGCAGAGTGGAGTGGATGAGGAGGGAAGGGGAAAAAAAAAAACGGGATGAAAACTTTGTTCTACCCAGCACTACATTTCAATAACCCTTTCCCTAGTGATATGGAGGGAGTAGAGGGACGGGATATATGAGTATATAGAGGGGGGAGAACACAAAGAACAGTGATAGAGATGTGTGTAACACTGTGAGAGCAAGAGAATAGTGGGTACGGATGTGCGCCCGGGAACGCAAGGGAGAGGTGAGTGTGAAATGTAAAATTTTTTGAAAGATGTTGAAGAAGGATGAACAAATGAAGACGGAGGAACGATCACAATTGAGGGGATGTGAGAGGACGGGGGAGAGATTGGAAAAAAAAGTTGGGATGAGTCACAGAAAAAATATAAAAAAAGGGAGAGGAGAGTCAAAGAGGGCTGGGAGGAAGCGGCGGCAGCTGCCGGAGTGATGAAAGGAAAAGAGGTAGAAACCAAAGAAAGGAGCATCTGAGAACAGACGGGAAGAGAGTGTAACAAGAGGGGGAACCAAGCGGAGCAGGACGGAAAAAAGTGAGGGAGAACGGCGCCAATCGCTCGCAGCAAAATGTTAAGAAGAAGGTGAGAAAAAGAGGAGTTATGAAGGGCGAGAAGCCGGTGCCGAGACTATGAACATATGGATGTGAGAGATATGAAGGGCGTGACAGAACTAAGCCGGGCTGATTCACAAACTACGAGAATATAGCTCTTTGCATTCGTTTTAAAAGCACTTCCTCTACCGGGCCGGGTGGAGTCAGCCTCATGGGACGGTGCTGAAACTTTACATGATGTCAGCAAAGTATCTGAAAATCATTTCACATACTTTCCCATGACTGACATCTCACCAGTCATCATGTGCATCGTCCTGATACGGCAAATCCCCTCCCATCTTCTGGACCGAGGCGGTTAAAACGTCCGGAGAGAATTATTTGATTATTTATCCCGGTTTGAAGACAGCTGGAATTATTTACGAGTCGAGAGAGGCGGGCAGACAGCACATGAATGTTGACTGAGCGCCTGACAGGAATACAGAGAAAAATAAACGGGTAAATAAAAAGCTAAATGTGGCCGACCCATTTCTTTAGAAGCTGCTGTCTGAAGTGGCTTACACTACTGTGACTGCACACATTTCCACAAGGGGGTGGGGGCCCTTGTGGGAATTGCGCACGTCACGCTGATGAAAACTTTTTTTCAATTATTCTGGACTGGACTAAAAGAAGTCCCGAGTCAGTTTCAAGCTGCGAGAGCAGAATCTCTGGGGACAGCAAAATGCTGAGTTGTCACAATCAAAGCTGAGACGGTATCAAAGACTGAAATCGGACCTAATAATGGCACATTTGGAACGGGTGCTATCATCTCATCTGCACCAGGCATTTATGCCAAGTTTCATGAAAATAATATCTAGGTGGTGAGCTCTGATAATAGGACACTGAAGTGCATTGTACTGAATGTAGAGCTCATCCCGCCTGCAATGCGGAAGTGCAGCTCCGTGAGGATAAGGGTGGCATTATTCCGGATTTTCAGACACACTGGCAGCACTAGTGAGGCCAGCCATGTTGGTCAGTGCTCCAGTTTTGTCCACACCGATATATCTTAGTTACTTTTATTTAGTTTACAAGTGTTTTTGTACATTCATGTTCAGAGGTTGATGCCTGCTGACTTTGGCGAACTCTGGACTTTCTATCTGGGGCTACCAGCGTCAAAACTTGGTTTTGAGTTAAATGTGTCGTCAAATGAAGCAAAAAAAGTTCAGTCACTGAGAATATTCTTTTGCATGCGATTCCATCCTGTCAAGCATGCTCACTTATCATTTCCTGCTGTCAGTTGGGACTATTTCAGCAGTGTATTAGACTATCTCCAGTCTTACCCTTTGATTAACAGAGGCTCATGAAAGAAAAAGTGTCAGTCTTTTCCACGCATGTATGAACTGTGTTACAAGCTTCTCTTTTCTTGTCTTGTTTAGTTTCACTGATTTTAAAAAGCAGCTATTTATTCAGTGTTCTGCTTTATAACTGCTTTAACAAAAGTACCACATCAGGATTTGGCATCAGCAGATCCTCAGTATTAAATGACTTGGATTGAACTGAACTGAGTCTAAAAAACCTCATGGGGACATTAATACATGAAACAAGACAGAAGCCGACGTATCATACCACCACAGAGTGATGAGTACAGAATGATGAAATGTCTTTAAACAAGTTGATTTGCATGAATATGAGCCCTGTGAGTGTGGAGCAGGGAAAGTAATGAACAGGCAAAAGCTTTCTAAGGAAAATTTAAAAAGGCAGAAAATTATTCAAACAAAACGCGACCATCAAATTAAGTTACTTTTAATGCTATTGTATTAACCCCGTATTAACCTCACAAAGCATAGTTTGTGTTCCACCACAGCCCTCAGGGCTATGTCTTTGTTTTCTTCTTCCTATGCCTTCTGTTTGCTTTGATTCTGAAGCACTGAATGTAAAGTAATTGCAGAGAAAGTGTTTATAACTAGAGAAAAAAGGCCACACTCATTGAGTTGTGATATCTCAGCGCCCTTACCCGATGATGGGGTGTTTGAAGCCCAGCTTGGCGGTGGTCTGCTGGATCTCCTTCTCTAGCCAGGCCTGCGGGCGCACCAGGTACTTGACGAACTGGGACACCCACCAGACGGAGGGGTCGCCGTGAAGACGATGCAGGCGTGGGGCCAGGTCCTCCGGGATGGCCAGGGGGAGGTAGGGTGGCCGAGGGTGCAGACTGTCCACAATAGGCAACTCCACAACTTGGACGTCCTTATCGTGGGCCTCTCCTGGGTGGTGCAAGAGATAAGCATGATGAGTACACTCAAGTTTCAAAACGTATTCAAGAATTTTGACAGCTCGGTCAAGGTTCTGTAGGAATGATTTTGTTTGTCAAATTTACAGCAAACATTTTTTTTGGGTCTACTAAAGGAGCTCTATGGAACTTCTGTGTTGTGCTGGTTGTTAGTTCATGTTAGCAGACTCCATTTCTACACTAAAGTTAGCCACTGGTGCTCCCTGTTAGATGAGCGGAGAGAGGCACTGAGAAGAAGTCACATCCTTTGGACTGTCAGAGAAATCCACAGTCCAGCAGCATCAAACAAGTTCAACTCATCATTCACAGGCTTGTATAGGCAACTGAGAGACATGGATGAGGTCTCATTTTTCACGTCATGTTGAAATAATACATAGCCAAAGAAAAAGGGATTTATACAAATTATCACATAGAGTCCCTTTAACCTGTTTTGTCTCTCGGAGTACAAAATAGGCTGAACCCAAAGTAACGACTTCACATTGCCTGTTTTTTGTCCGAAACCAAATGATATTCCAAAGCACAGCAAAAAGCAGCAAATGCACACATTTCCATCCGTTAGCCACACCCACTCAAGTAATGGTGAGACATGAAATGTGATCGAGGAAGGACAGTTTGAGTAGTATATCTATGATTTGTAAGACAACAAAACACTTCACAATGGTTCATCACACTAAGACAGGACCTTACAATCATGGCAAATTGTTAATCTCTTATAATTAATTAATCCTTCGTTGTGAATCAACATCACAATGTGTGCAGATAACTCAACTCAGCCCTTCAGCATTCAGGCTGAACGTTAAGGTTGCAGCACTTGATATGCAGCATATGAAAGTTGCCACTCAGTAGTCTTTCTGCCACTAAGTCATTGGCACCATGGCGACGTCTGCCTACTGTCACATGTGCATCGCCACTATTGAGCTATCCAAGTCAAATGGTGAAAATTCCTCAATTTTTACATTTTAAATCACAACATATATCGGAGAAAAAAAAAAACGAACGTCAGCTTTTTTTCTAGAATATTGCTCAGCGCTTGTTACGACCATTGCAAGGTAAAAAGTAGAAATACACTTTTCATATTCTCACCAGATGTAGTCACACTGTAGTCCAACAAAGAGCTGACCCAGGTTCTACTTTTTTATGCCAGGGTGCATTTTTTCTTTCAGAGCTAAAGTTGGTCTGAACGTTTCTCTGTCCTTCCCAACCACATTTTTTTAGTGGGGAGTTTTTCCTCTTTTAGAATGAGGTTCCAAGAGTAGAGGCCATGTGGAATGCTGCATGGATTGTTAGAGCGACACAAACAAATAAATAAATAAGCTTTCCAAAGTAAATTTTTGATATTTGGTGATGTACACAGTAAACTGACTTGACTGGTTCAAACCTCATGTGCATAAACTGTCTGTAGGGTTTAGAAAGTCAGTGTCTCACTTTAGTTCTGTAGGAAATCAGATGCACCTGTTCAAGGAAGACACAGTACACCTTTTATTCTTTCCTCTTTTGTTAAGTAAAAGGAGTTTGAAGACATCAGCGTAGCCTTCAGTAAAATCTGTCGGCTCTGTCATATAACTGACAAATCTGATAATCGGCTGTAGGTTGTATGCTGCCTGATACTCTGTGAATATTATGTCGTGAGATATTTCAGCATT
This sequence comes from Sparus aurata, assembly GCF_900880675.1. NCBI lineage: Eukaryota > Metazoa > Chordata > Actinopteri > Spariformes > Sparidae > Sparus > Sparus aurata. The sequence goes on along the minus strand of NC_044208.1, from coordinate 15,387,255 downwards.
ATTGCTCAGCCCCATTATATTCATTCCTGTTCTGTTTCCAGCATGAACCCAAACCCTTCCAACCTCGGTGAGTCCGGCTTTTGTGATTGACAGCTGCTCTTTGCATGTCCTTGCTTAAAGGCCAAGGTAAGCTCCTTTCTATCAAGGCTGTGTTGGGCCAGGGGCTGATGCAAGGACCTGGATTGGAGGGATTGGGGGTGGGGAGGGGGTGGGCTGCTGGTCAGTCTGGCACTGGCCCCTTCAGGCTGAGTCCTGCTTGGCAGAGGCCCTGGGCAGAAGGTTGAGCATGGCTGATTACGAAGGTCACCTCTCTGGGCAGCAGAAAGCCCCTGTGCACTGCCAAGCCTACCACTACACACCAAGGCCAACTGTCCGTACACAAAGGCACACTCATGTGTATGATGCACACCTGCACGTGTCAACAAAGGTGGAAAGCACACAAGCCTGCAAACATGCGTGTACCAAGCCAGAGAAAACGGATGAAAATGCGCAGGTCTTATGAACAGCTGGGTGATCCATCGAACAGTGAGAACTAAAGGGGGTTCAAATAAAACAACAATGAAAAAGAACGCAGGCACACACACACACACACACACACACACACACACACACACACACACACACACACACACACAGCTCCAGTTAATCTCATCTCACCAGAAGGGATATGCCTGGCAGACAAAACCTTCACTCTCTTTCAGTCTTAAAACCCGAGGAGAGTTTTTTTTTTTTTTATCCGCGCATGTGCGCGTGTAAACCCCTGATTTACGTAAAAAACAAGTTGGAGGCCTGTGCTCTGTCAGACTAAAGTGGCTTCTCTAACTGCCAGAGACAGGCCCCTAATACGGCTGCAAACACATCCACGACACACTTCCGAATAAATGGCATAATGACTCATTAAAAATGGCCTTTCACAGAAAGGGTACATAAAAAAAAAACACGTTAAAAACAAGGACAGAAACAGAGGCTTCAATTTGTGTGCGTGTTTGCCTGAGCATGAACTGAATATAAATTGGTATAAGCATTAAATATTGAACAGAAAAAATATTCCCAGGCCTGTCTTTGCTTATATAACAGCATTGGCATGATTCACATAAGGGGGAATGGGCATATTTTGAGGCCTGCACTTCTTGGCATGAAATGCACAGATATGCAGTATGTCTTCCTCCCACAGCTACTTAATTAGATCACAAAGCTCTTCTAAATTTCATCACAACTCCAAAGCCTCTGCATAGATTTTCTGTATGCATCATGGCTTGAATCACACAGGCCTGCACTGCCACTGACGCAGAATTCCTACACTGTATCTTAAACCTATGATGTATACTGAGCCTGATAAATATTTCACAAGATTAACACGGCTATGAATCCGGAGAAGCAAGAGTGACACCAACCAGACAGAAAATACGGAGCCTCTCCATTCATAATACATTTGAGACTCAGTTTATGAAGTTGGAGAACTCTTGCTCCAGCCTTTACATGGCAGGGAACATTATGTTTCTCCTGCTGCTCTCAGACTCACTCATAAGGCAGTAATATCTCTACAGAAAACCTCAAAGGAATACACTCTCTTTGGCAAATTAGCTCTTTGATCAACGAACCATTGTTCCACAAGACGACTGGTTTCCCCTTTGTGTGTTCAGAATTTAGTCTGTTATAGCAGGCCTGTGAGATGGTGCTAAGCTCTCTTATGCTGCCCATTGAACATAAAAGTTGTAGTGAAACAGCAACATGAACCAGTGGGTTAAATAGACAAGAGGGTCGGTTATTTAAAACTCATTACTTTCTTCATGAACTGACAGAAGAGCGTCTGTATTGCCAAGAAGCTAAAATCATCTAGAACTAAAAGCTGGCATTGAATGTCCGTCCAGATTTATAGTAGAACATCTGAAGTGTAATTAAAAGTTTTTGTACAACTGTGTTTAGAGAATATTGAAGAATTTTGGTTTCTATGGGTTTGTAGAAAAACATATTTGTACAGTATGTACAGTACAAAATATGTAGGGAGTGGTGGTATCTGCACTCGTATCCAGGATCCAATCCTGAGAGATAGCTGGGTCAATAAAAAATATTATTAGATCCCTAAATAAAAACCAATATTTTGCCAACTTTAATTTGTATCTTACTACCACCGCCAAGGACGTTCTGTTTTTCGCCATTGTCCATTAATTGGTTGGCTGGTTTGTCAGCAGGATTACGCAAAAAACTAATGAACAGATTTCCATGAAACTTGGATAGAGGATTGAGGATTGACCATGTTAACTTTTAGCGCTGATCTGGATAAGGAATATCTAATAATTTTTTCTCACTTTCTTTTACGTCACAAGATGGGACATTTCCGTCATTTTCCTTAATTTCTTGGGGATCTTGATAACAATTGTGCCACATTTAGGTGGCTGGTATCAACGAGTGAGTGCAATTTCATGCAGATCAAAATAAAAACCTCCATCTAACTGGTTTAAAAATGTTTAATTTGATATTGGAATAGGCTTGATGGAATTAAAAGGGGACTGATGGGCTTTGGCGGAGGTATGCGCTCTACATATTGCCATTCTAGTAGTTTAGTAAAGTTCTTACAAGGTTGCTTTGACTAAAGGTGCAATATGTAAGAAATGGCCACCATATATTTATGCTCACAACAAAAATGGGGCAGCAGAGAATAAACACAATATACAGACGTCATAACAATGTAATTCCTCCAGATTTTGTTCATCATTTTAGAGAGGTCTTGAAAGTTTCGACCAGAATTATTACATATAACACATTTAAATTAGAAATAAATGTCTGGCAGAAAAGTTTTTTTTTTATATTTTTCAAACTAAACCGTAAAAAAAAAAAAGTATCTTTTTGGCATCAGAACTGAAATTTGGGTATCGTTTCAGCACCAGTATTGAAAACTTCAAAAGCCAGTATGAAAAGAGGGCCACTCTCATACATGCCACCAGAGGATAATTTAATATAATATATGCAATTTTTCACTTACTTTCTTTACTTTACTTCCTGTAAAAATCCCCATACAACTAATTTTATACTCCCAAGTCTATTTTTAAGACTCTTTTTCTGACACAAAGCTTCCCTTGTTTTGTTCTCCCCATTTCCCATTTGTGGGAAGCAACTCAGCAGGTCCCATAATGACTTCATCGCTATCTTTGATTTCCCCCCCAAGCTATATGTTTTCCTGATAGAACTACCCCGTCACAGATGGATATACCAAGCATCCTCTCTTTTGTCTATAAATGTCTCATATCCTAGGGGAAGCACTCAACAGAAAGTGGGATAACCATGTAAAGATAAATGAGGAAAGGTGGAATCCAGTAGGGCTGCTAAAAAACAAAATAACAAAGCCAATTTTGCACATAAACACAAAACGATAAAAGCCTTATCCTGTGGAGCAGCTCACAGTGGTGAGCCATAAAATAAGAGGCCATGTTCTGCTAGAACATCATATTTGCAAAATGTATGTGCTTCCACTGGCACCATCTCAAGTATTCTAGAAATCAGTATTCACTGCATTCAAACATTGTAATCGTACTGGCGTGGGCAAACAGTCCACCTAATTAATGAGATATTCAATGTATATCTAGTTATTAATCCAAGGATTTAAAACCCTGTTGTGGTCCAGTGCCCCAAGAAATGTTCTTTCCTGCCCATTAATAAAACAGGCATGAACACAAGGCATAACCAAGTACCCAGCAGGCTTACATTAGCTATGCCAAGCTAGTTAGCTGACTTGGTCAACAGAACACACTGCTGCTGCAAATTGCAAAACTTTATAAGGGAAATAATTCAGAATGCTAAACTGGCCTGAGGAGGGGGAGGGGGGCGTTTGCAGTGAGTTGGCTGCAGGCTGTGAGCAAGCAGACGGCATATATGGATCTATAGGTAGCGGTTTATGAGACAGACACCAGAGACAGACATTAGATAGTGGAAAAGGACACATGAAAGGCAGGAGAATAAGGGAAGAAAAGGCACAGGGAGAGCAGGAGATAAGGAGGGAGAGCCCAGGAGAGCACGAGTCAAATGAAGCGATAGGGGAAAAATGAAGAGCTGAAAGGATGCAGCGACGAGAACAAGAAGGCAATGAGAAAGAAATTGATAGCGAGGGAGAGGGAGAGGGAGAGGGAGAGGGAGAGGCAGGCACAGTCTCATAGTAAAACCTCAATCATCAATGGTCTTCATTTACAAATGCGTTGGTTTTGTCAGCTTAGCACAGGCAAACACACTCATACTGAGGGAATATCCATTAGTCATATTAAAAATCTAAACCTCGATTCGAGCCTCTACACAATCTCATTCATAATGAATCTGCCACCTTTGCATTCATAGGGAGATCCATTTCCCCCAAACAAGCACATCGATCTTCAGCCCAAGGTATTCCTTTACCAGGTATACATTATGAACCACCATATGCTCTAGTATGGTTTTCATTATAGACAGTCCATGACCGGCACAGAATTCTAATAACAACCATAAATAACAAGAAAACAAATCACAGCCAGGCAAAGCTGGGCTTTAACGCTAGTGTAAGCATGCTACAATGCTAAAATGAAAATGTTCACATGCTGATGTTTTGCAGGTACAATGTTTCCCATGTCCACTGCCACTTAGTTTGGTGTGTTGTCCTGATAACATTTGCTCAATGATGAAAAGCTGACACTGAAGTAAAATTCTGTCTCTGGCTTAAAGCATGAATGAGTAGATAAAAGTTGAAACAGGTGAAAATAGCAGAAGTCGTGGGAAGGATTTTAAAATATAAGGCAGAACATAGTGTAAGCTGTGTGATAAATTATTGCTTGATGTACGGCTCGGCGCTGAACTGCGCTGCTTGACAAACGACTGGGAGCTAAACTTTATTGTAACTGTATATAAACTACAATGCTTGACTGTCAGCACGGAACTAAACTGCATTGCTTGAAAAATGGCTCAGGGCAAAACTGCTCTGCTGGCTTAAGAGTTGAAAATGGTCTAACTAACAGACCAACAATAGCCCTCCGGCAAACACAAGGCTACAGGTGCTGGGAAGATCATGAAATATGTACAAGGAAGCTCAGTTGGAAAGCCAATTACAAGCCAAGACCCTGCATGTTTACACTCCTTTTGGGTCTCCATTGATATTTAAAATTCGAATGGAAAATAAAAATTAAACATTTGATTCATATACAGCACTTGCTTCGAAAGTAGAAAAGTGGACCTATGCTCATGGGGTTGTCTGATTGAGTAGACTTTCACTAACGTGGTTAGAAAAGTACAATTTTCACATCGACACAAGATTAAATATTGATGTCAAAGTGGGTTTGCATCAGGGAAAATGTTTACATTGCATGAGACAAGCTTTCAATGCGAAAATGTAGGACCCTTAGTCGGTCTTTGCAACAACCAGCGGCGGCAACAAGCTGCTGTCCTCAGTTAGGATGAATTTGCTGTAATTGCTGGAATTCAATTCTGTGGTCAAGGATGGACTATGATGAAAGATATTCTCAGTCTACACGAAATGAGGAATAAAAACTGTGCGAGGGGCTTGAGTTAGGAAATCATAGACAACACTTCTGCAATCTCTGTCTACATCAGACATTACAAGCAGAATCTTACTGTAGGTCAGAGGAGCCGGTTTGTTTACTGAAATCAAGTCGCAGGATTTCTTGGCAATAAAACCTTTGAACAATAACCTGCTGCTGCGATATTGGCTGCCAAAGTGCTTTAACAGGGATTGCATAGTCCTGCTTAGCCAAGGAGTTTGCACTCCGTTTTCGCTGTAGCAGCACAAATGAGAGGTCTGGCAGACCCTATCTTTTAGCTGGGATCGTCAAAATAAAAAAATAAAAAAAGAGAGGGTTATTTGAATTTTTAAGCAACTGACTACAACTGTGTGCAGCTTGTGATGCAGGTATTTGAATGTGTGTACCTACCTGACCAGTGTCCAGTCGTGGCTCCAGAGCGGTCAGTGCAGGTGTTACTGACGGGCAGGAAAACTGTCTCCCAGCCGCCGGGGGCGTAACGCCAGTTGTGAGACTCCAGGATGAGCGTGCGCTGGGTGCCATAAGCAATCATAAAGCAGTAGACGACATGGTGGAGCTGGCAGCCATAACCACAGCCCTTATTGATGTTACACACCAGCTTTCTCGCCTTACTGCAGTCTGGGGGGTTCTGGGAAGAGGAGAGAAAGGAATGTTTCAACATTTTTTATTGCTTGACCTTCATCTTGTATCTCTCAAAGCCCTGCTCCCTGACTTGTAATAACACATGGCTCATATTGTTTTCTTTGTTCCCTTTGCCTGTCTGTCTCATACTCCACTTCACTCTAATTTTACACCTGTTCAGTCCATTTCTCGACTTGCCTTTCTCTCTCCTCCTGCCACTTTCTTCTTCTCTTGCTCTCATTCTCTGTGATAACCTTTCAAATTCCTCTTTAACTTTCTTTTCCATCTCCTTTTATCTACTTCGTACCTTCTTATTGTTCAAATAATAAAGATGTATATATCATATAGTTCATAATTTATAGTCACATGAATTCTCTGGAGTCAAAGCCTAATACAGCACCTTTTCATCACAAGTGAACACATGAAGTATTGACATTGTTGAACTGGACGAACACATCTCTTCAACACTATGAATATGGCAGTGAAAACCATATACACTCTGCTGGTGTTGTAAATATTTACTAGCAGTGTTTCCCACTGGAATTCCTGAGGCTATGGAGGGTGGACCTCAGACCCTCTAGGGGCCCATGGAAGAAAGTTTTGCACATTTTTAAGTTGAACGTATCAAGCTTTACCTCTATCAAACGTAATAAATAACACATTCAGTCTCATGTTTGTCTGGCAGAAAGTCACAGAACACTGCTGGAAGTGGCTTGCAAATAAAACACTTTGCTACACCGTTTGCTAAAGCAACGGCACAAATTGTTGGAGATCTTTAATGGTTGGATGAGAAGTGAAAAATATTTTCTCATCATTAAAACTGTGGCGGGACAAATACGACTATGGCTGGCCACTACAGTCAAGGTAATTCATGAGAAACACTGCACTAGTGCATATTAATGTGTCTGAATACAGCCAAAGGCCTGGTTCTAGGCCAGGATAACTGGTTCTAAAGCAGCACTAACTCTTTGCTGGTCTAGAACAAAGAACTGCTTAAGCCAGGGGTTGGAGGCAGGGTTATCGTGACCAAACTAAAACTGCTCATGATAAACATTTATCAAAAAACAGAGCTAGCGTAGCGTGTTCTGACTAATCGACGGGAGAATAAATGAAAGAAAAATCACTGTGGACGCCAAATCGAAGGAACAGTTGTCTGAGGACCAGTCATGTTTGGATGCCAATGCAGGCATGCCAAGCCAGGAGCACCACTTATTAAGAGTTGATGTAATCTGCTGTAGTTGTTCTAAGCAATGCTGGGGAACTGGAAACGTTTGCAATGACTGAATGATGTGACTCTGACAGTGGCTCTCATGCCTGTAGAAAAGCAAACTGGCCCGTAAAAGATCGAAATAATTCTGAAACAGCATTAGCACCAGCCCAGAACCAGTATATGGTTTGCTTTGGTGGAGTTTTTGAAGATTGACAAACTAGTGGGCTCTATGTTTTCCTGGGATTTGTTGACAATAAGAAAATTGTAGAATATAACCAGCCTTATCCGTAACATCTCTTCCTCCTTAATCTCTCTTGTTCTTGCATTCTCTTATTCGCTCACTAGTCACTGCCACTTTTCTTTTTCTTCTTGTCCTTTTCCCTGTTGTTTTCATTATTTTACCCTTTCCCCTCAATCTCTCCCCCTCCTATTTTCTTTCACTCTTTCTTCCTCATGCCCCTTTCTCTCTGATCCCCCTCCCTCATCTCATAAATTAGCTTCAATATCAAGTCTGAGGGGAAGAATACCAAATGAGAGGCACTGGAGAAGAAAAAGGATTCCTCTTTCCAGCATGAAAGAAAAAAAAAACAAAAAAGTGGAAACCAACGGAGTGACACATGCTGTGTTGTCGATGAGTCGCCGGGCGGTTTGTGATTCGCTCGGCAGCCGGTTTGAGCGACTCCGCAACGCTTGTGCCAACCAGCTTCCTAAACAGCAATTACCGGCTGATGGGAGTGTTTTCCTCATTAGGCTGCTGCAGCTGTGGATGGTTCACAGTAATCAGGCTGCACGGCACCCACCGGCTAATGCTGCCTATCACGCACTAGCAGTAGAGGAAGAGGAAGAGAGGGGAGGAGGAGGAGGAGGCGGAGGAGGAGGAGGAGGAGGAGGAGGAGGAGGAGAGGGAAGCGAAGGGGAAAAGAGATGAGAGGATAAAAAAACATGAGTGGAGATGAAATGAGAAAGAAGACAGGAGGCAATAGAAAAGAGGGGCAAGGAGAGGAAATAAGGAAAAAAATGAAAGGAGAGAGGAGAGGAGAGGACGGGCTCCTTCTAGGTGCTGAAAACTGATTACCACCACAACTGTTCAATAATATGAAGACAGCAGCCATCAAGCTGACAGGACAAGCCGCAGAGGTATTTCCTCCAAGCTACAGGCTGCCGGTTCATTTCTAGCCTGACTGCTGTGAGCAAACTTACTGTACTAACAATCTACGGCGGCGTCCTGACGAAAGAACACGCATGGAGCTTTTCTACAGAGCTTGGCGTGTCAGCACACAGCGCCTGCATGAGATCAATGTGTGGCGCGAGCCATGTGGCTAGGAGGCCACCGTCGGATGCCGGCTTGATAACGACCAGGCTGGAATGACTCCGAAGCACTGAGAGACTCGGTTCAAGGATAATGACGGCAGATGCGTGCACAAAGGCAGCCTCTGAGTGCTGCTCTGTACTGTAGGTATATCCCGCTCATTCGTGTCTTTGTATTTTTCCTCATGGACAGGTTGTGCCATCTTTCATGCAACAGTGCATCAATTAAAGAGAGTAGTTAGCATGAGCATTTACATCTACACATACTGAAGTGTCAAGCTCTACATCTAGAAAATCCAAGCAACTAGAAAGTTGAAGATTTTATCATTTCATTGTTAATTTTATTACATCAAACCCCATTTATACGGTTTACTGCGGGCAATATTTCTCAGCAATATCCCATCTAATGTTTGCATTCTGTAAACGCTTCTATTTCATTGTCACTTGCTGAGTTTGCCTTTCCTGCCACAGGATTCAAGTTGTGAACCCACGCACATGAGATTCATGGAAAAGAAAAGGCATTTAACTCAGTAGATGAGTTGTGGAAAACAAAGACCAGTGTAATGCACTTGATCACAGCTTCAATATGACTGCTTCAGAACACAAGGTTGCTCTATTTCTCTGGCTCTGCTTTAAAGCAATACGGCAGTTTTCTTTTCAATGCAGCCGGCAGATACGAAGCAACATTAGCAGTAAAACCGAGTTGTGTTTCTGTCCACCTGACAAATTTCAAACCAATCGTCACTCTCCTGTTAGCTCTTTTTGGTTCCCCAACTTCTGGGGAAATATCTGGCTCATTAACCGCTAAATGCACCACTATTTCCTAACTTTTTCAATTTGTCTGCTGTTTGGTGATTTGCAGGTAGTGACGAGCCAGCTTTTAAGCTTTTGAGAGCAATGAGAGCAGTGACACGGAACCAGTGAAGTTGAAGCCGGAAAACCAACAAGCTGAAAGATGTTTAAAGCTCCCTAGAATGGAGTCATTTGATAAATCACTATCGGTTCATGATCAGTGTTGTGCATGAATGTTCTCATATTTTTGGTGAACGGTAAACTGAACATATCCGTTTGCAAGTATAGGCATAGAATTCAGTGTTGGATTTATCATTATGGATTCATTTTAGAGCGACCCCAAAAAGTTACTGCAGTCGAGGTTGGATTACAAAGCTGCTCACAGGGATATGATCGTGCCAGAGCCCTCATTAGCACGATTGGTATCCTTCCAACCAAAAACAATGTTAAGTCATTAACATGCAGCTTTCCCAAATATTTCCTTTGTCGTATACAACACATTTTTATACAGTATATGACACTGTGGATTTCAGATGGCCAGGTTGGCTGGTAATGCTACAGTAAACACTGAAAGAAGTTATACAGAAGAATACAGAAGAGCTGAATGGGAAAATTTGGTGGGCTGTGAACTTCAAAAATAACTAAAATTACTGCATTGCAGTTGTACATCAGTCAAATTGCTGTTCCTGAGCTGTGGCGTTGAATAATGACTAGAGCATTTTTTCATAATATTATGATGTCACAGTGCATTTAACCTTTGACCTTCTTGACATCAAATGTCATAATTTCATACAAGTAGACTGTTGTATGTCTAGTTTATTTGGAATGAATTCTTAAGTTATGGCCTAAAATGTGTTGTGTAGGGTCACAGTGACCTTGACTTCTGACCTTTCGCCACCAAGGTGTAATCAGTTCTTTTTTGAGTCACAGTGGTTATTTGTACCAAATTTGAAGCAATTACCTCATTGTGTTTCTGAGATACTGCTTTCACAAGAATCTGGCGCCAAGAGGTCACAATGACTTTGACTTTTGACCTTCAAAAACGAATCAGTTCATCCTTGAGCCCAAGTGAGCATTGTAACAAATTTGAGGCATCATGTTTTTTCGGAAAAAAAGTCTGTGATAAAAATGATAAAATGAATGAGATTAATCTGTTTGAACCGAATGCTGAACTTAATATTGTAATTTGTGAACTTGCACAACACTGTTCACAACGTCCTTCATATACACGCAGTCACTTGCTCTCCAGTTAATATAAAAACACTGATTATAGCTACTTGAAGCATTCCAACTTTAACGAACTGGACACACCTGTTGAGCGACAACGGTCTCCTGAGATGCCAGGAAAAAACGCCAAAAACGTCAAAACCATCATCTTGCTCGTTGCCAATTAACACCACTATATAAAGGCTCACGGCGCAGAAATAGATGAAAGCGTGTCCAATAGAAATCCATCTGTAGAAGGCGGCCATGTTCACTGAATGTTGTGAGTGGACAGATGGAGCAGACGCAGAGATGGAGTTAGTTAAACCAGGAATGAAGGGAGAGGCTTGTGCGGGTGGCACACAGACAGCAGGATAGGAGGGAGACGTCGGTCTGTGTGTGTACATATAGACGTGTGAATATGAGTGAGGGAGTGAGCAAGATGCGCACATGCACACGCACGCACGCACGCGCACACACGCGCACACACACACACACACACACACACACACACACACACACACACACACACAGGGCATCTCTTTGCATCCATCTTGTGGCTGAGCGTGTATGCGGCAATTGCTTGCGTAGGTGTGGGTGAATCCATCTGTGCACGACTCTGTGTGTGTGTGATGAATTAGTGATGGCAGCTGGTGGAGCGGTGTGATCCCTCAGCGGTGGTGACAGCAGCTGTTAGTGGTGCTGTCTCCGCCCAGCCAGACTGACTGGGTCCTCTTCATCAAACACACCGGCTCATTAATGCTGCAGGGCCCGGTGCCGCGGCGCATCGCCCCACCCAGAACCCGGCAGCACCAGAGCTGGGGAGGGAGAGCGGGGCGGCTGCGGGTGAGCGGATGTGTCATTGCTCTCAGGTTGTGTGTATGTGTGTGTTAAGCTGTAAGCATATGTGAATCTATCTAAGCCTGAGTACAGTCGAGTTTCTGTCTGTCCTTATCCCGAGTAGATGCTTTTTGCATCGCTGCATGTGCACCGGTCTGTCATTCTGCAAGTCAGCATGTTCGTCTATGGCGCTTGCATGTGTGTCACTAAATTGGTGACAAGCAACAAGAATCCTGCCCGACAGATCCATCTGCTGAAACAGTCTGTGATCACATTCCTCACCTGCTCCTTGTAGAAACTGATTCTGACAGTTACGAATGGTGCAAATGAGACAAGCAAGTGTGAAAGATGTCGTGAGAAACGCATATGCGCTTTTCCACGCGTGATGGAAACACCCGCAAAAATGTTTACTACACCTTTGGGGTGTGTATATCACTCTATCTCTGTGTGTATGAATGAGAGAGACAGTAGATGGCCAGTTGGCAAAGCAGCAGGTGTGTCTGTAGATACCTGTAGGTAGGTGATTCTGTTCTGGACCAGATCCGAGAGGTCTTTAGCTTCCTTCATTCTCCACTCGCCCACTCCGTCTGCCTGGCTGAGGTAGTACAAGTTTGTCATGATGGACCTGCAGGCACAGACACATCACAACACTTTAATTATTCAGACGTTAAGTTGAGCAGAGAGATTGATTGCTACCACCTCTTTTGGGTACTTTGTGTTTTTTTAAGGTTGCAATACAGTGTACAACTGGCAGCATAATCTCAAGATGTTGAGTGAGCCATGTCACATTATCAAACACCCAAAGTACATCTTTAGTAGGTTCAGACTTACAGGACTACTTCACCCAAAAATTTTAATTCAGTCATTGTCTACTCACCCTCACCCTCCACTGAAAGTTGGGTGAAGTTTTGTAGTCCACAAAAAAATTCTGGTGCTTCACAGCAAAACAAACCCAACAAAAATAACATTAAATGGCTCCACACAGCTCCTCTGGCAAAAGCCCTGGGATCCAAAATTGATTTAAAAGGACATATTTAAACTCTTTTTAAAGTCCCCATCAATTTCACCTGTTTAAGACAATGCTGCAATGCTGTTTTGCTGTGAAGCTCCAGACATGTTTTGTTGAGTATAAAGTATAAGTATTTCTATCAGCATTAGGGTGATTAGATCATGACTGATTTTTCATTTTGGTTGAATTCTCATAAAAACACTACACCCAATTTTCCGGACGGACGCTTCTCTCTTCTTTTGTTAACAATGATGATATTTAGGACAGTCATTAAGCTGCAAGGTTTCAAATCACATTAAAATTGTACTTAAGAGTATAAACATATCTGGGACGACCAGAGTAGATGACAAAACATGTGACCTCATGTCCTCAACTAAAACATCAACGACTCCATCATGTCATACACTTTATTCCCAATGTAGTCATTTAGTGTGTGGCAAGGACTCACACATTCATGGTTATGATGAAATTAAAAGGGCAACATGTTGGGAAACCAGAGAAACGTCACACTGTATTTACTGCATTGATCCTGGCTGCCAATTTGTGTGTCTGCTAGATCAGAAAACAAAGAACCTATCGACAGGTTTTCAGCCACACAAACACACACGGAAAAATCCATTCATACAGATTTCAAATACTGCATATGGATTCAATAGAGTCAATTAGAACTCGTATTGCCTCAAGTGTCTGTGACAATAAATGCTGTGTGGTGCGTCAGAAGCATGGTGCAAGAAAATTTTGTTTTTTGGTTTGAGACGGAGTGTGTAAAAGAGACCAGCAGAGAAAAAGGATGTGTCGCTGGAATTTTTGACCACAGCTGCTTGTTAACATATAAAGCATCTTACTGCTGCCAGCGTTGGTGTTTGTCCAGGTCCATTCCGGTCAACTGGATTTCAGATCGAACCTGCTTATCCTCCGGCCTTCAGATGGGATCGCATCGGAGAACTCATTTATACATGTTGGGTTCAGGTAGGTTTTCGAAGGGTACATTTAAGATTGGATCCAACGTTCTGTCATCTGCCGTTGTACTCGACCATTGAGGCTGTTGTAAATCAATAAGCCGGGCTGCTTTATGGCAATATTGATTTTACAGAAGTTTTGCATTAACCTGACACAGCACTGCATCAGATTTTTTCATCTTCTAATTCACCAGAAACATTCCTACCTCGTTATTTTGCCTCAGCTTTGAACCTTTTTAACTGCCAAAAGTAAATTTACAACACCAGTATCAGAAATGTTACAGTATATATACACAATTGAAATCAATACTGCCACTCCTACTTGGCAAATCATTTGGGATAACATGATTCAACAGGTTTGGCACAAACTTGTGGAGTACATGCCGGGTTGAGTGGGTGCTGTCATTAAAGCAAAAAGGGATGTAAAGCAAACATTTTCAGAATATCTTGGTATTCAATATGCCCCCCATTTACTTTAATGACAGCATGCACTTGAGCTGGCATGGACTCCACAAGTTTGTACAAAACCCGTTGACTTGACAATGGCTCAAAATAGACCTCAGACCTTTAAAGATCGTCTTGAAGACCAAAGAAGACCAATGAGTCTAGACTGACTGACTAACTTTCCTCCACAGTCACCTGACCTAAACCCCACTGAACATTTATGAAGGCATTTAAAAACTGAGGAAGCCAAGCAATCTGTGAAATCATGAGAAGCTTTGTGGAAAAATCATGTGTGAATGATATGGTTCTGCACAAACTTGTGGAGTCCATTCCAGCTCAAGTGCATGCTGCCATTAAAGCAAAAGGTAGACATATAAATACTAAGATATTCTGCAATTCACTCAAACTACTTGGGGTAATTGCCATGCAACAGCATAAAATCAAGGCATCGGGGTTAGCACAAACTTGTGGAGTCCAGTACTGGATATTCTGCAATTCAAGGGCATTTTCAAAGCTTAAACTTTTCAAACTGTTATGGTCATTGGTCTATAAATAGATTTATTTACATCTGAAACAAATGCAAAAAATAATTATTATGATTAGTGGTCTCAAACTATTTGACCCTACTGTGTATCTGGCATTATATTAACATTTTTGCCTGTTAAAAGGCTGTTTTTCCTCGCCACTGTCGCCAAGTGCTTGTTCATGGGGGAATGTTGGGTCTCAGTTAATTAAAGAGTATGGTCTAGACCTGCTCAAATTGGAAAGTGTCAGAGTATCAGATAACTTTTGCTGTGATTCTGCGATACAAAAATAAAATTGACTTGACATGCTTGCATATCTTGTCTGTGACCTTATATTTTTCCCAGATAGGATGCCTGTCTCACTCCTCTTCACATCCTCACATCAAATAAATGAACTTTGAATAAACTCTGCACAGATATTTTCCTCAACAAACTCATATGAATCATGTGATTTGTGTATGCCAGCAGGCAGATTTTTGAAAGCAACCCCCTCTTCAACAGAAAACTCCCCCAGCATTATGTGGCGCTTCGGGTAAAGTCATTTACCGGACAGCATATGTTGACAGTATAGTGCGTGATAAACATTAACATGGTTCAACATGCGCTCAAGATATTTTTATAAAATGTGTTGTGTCTGTCATGCTGTAATAACAACAGCATCCTCCTGGTTGTTTAGCTTTTTTCGGATTTAATCTGCCATCTGCGTGCCTCCAACAGAGAATATGTGTCCGTGTCACAGACTGCCAAATTTTGTGGCCATCCACTTAAAACATGCCCAAGAGCTCTGATGTACGAAGCTAAGGGCAGATGCAAAAACATCACACACTCTCACACACACTCATGCAAGCTTAATTTATTACTCATTTCTTTGACCCAAATCAGTCACATCCTGTGTGACTGAGAGTTCTTATACACACATTCAGCAGTGCATTCACAGAGACACTCATACACAACACAGATATATGTACCATGTCCCATTTCAACAGCGCGGTAGGGTGAATGGTGTCTTTTTTTATGACGAAACAGCATCATTACTCATTGTCCCATTTTGAAGCTGGAACCACAATGTGTGAATGGATGTCAAACTCTCTTCCAGGAGCGCTCCAGGGAGCCATCACAGACCCTCCATGGGAAGGAAAAGCCAACCTTGCTGGACGTACAACTTAACGAGTATGAATCTGCAGACAAGCCCTGAGGGATTTGGTAGCAGGTCGGGGGAACTCCACACAGCCACGAAGTCCTGCAGTCCTGAAGTCCTTATGTACCGGGGGGTTGCTCCTTTGCGGATGTAATTGTTTGTGGTATTGGGCATATGTGAAGCTTCCGGGCTTCCCTGGTGCTGCTGATTGACTCAAGCGACAGACGCTGAGGCTGAAGCCGCTGGGTTTGGCAGCAGAGCACAGCTTTTCAGAGTACTGGTGTAGCACCAATAGGAGAGCAATTACAAGGTTTCAGATTTACATTAGAGCCTGCACAACACCAGGCCAAGTAAGACAGAAGATGGGCTACAGGGAAAGACAAAATGTACTGGTCCGGAGATTTGTAAGCCGTGCTGTCAACAAAGTGCTTTCGGTTTAGTACCCTTTTAACCCACACATTACCCATGATAGCTGTACCTACATGGGAGGTCTGTTTTGTATTTGTAGACTGTAGACAGTATTCTTAAAGACGACGCAGCAACTTTGGTTGTTCTGAATGACCAGTCAGTGTTCTGTAGAGTTTTAACTTCACCTTTTAGTTCTAGATCCTCTGGAAAGATTGGATCTTGTGGAAAGTCTTTTTGGTACCGTCCACAGGTTTCTTACAAAGGAAATATATGTACATATATATTTACATCTCTCCAGCTCTCCTATGGGGTAAAATCATGTCACATAATCTTCACCAGCAGATGGAGTTTGCTCTCTTGTCGTGAAAGGTGTCCATGTTCCTGAGTGTCTTGTAACTTTAAACCTTAACTAGGTTATTTAAGTTCAATGTAATGGTTTTCACAGAGACTTGATATAACTGACACACTGTGATGTGCCATTTTACTGCTGTACATGTTAAAAATACACTGGCAGCAGTATTTCAACACATTCATTTACAGATACATAAGTGTTAATTGCCTTCATTTCCTGTTGCAGATATTTGAACTTTGAACCGCTGTGCTTCCTGGCAGATCTCTATGAGCTTTCAAACCTTTTCAATTCACATCTAGAAAACTTTATGAAACTCCAAGCTCTCCATCATGCAGTGATCATTTTCACTGAGAGAGCAGGTAAGCAAATGGCATGATTTTTCAATGCACTACATTATTATTTTACTTGGGATTTTTTTCAAGACAAGGACCTTACCTGCTCCCTGAGCAGAATTTAAATGAGAAGGCAGTTCATTTATTCGAGTCAAACATTTGGTTGCTCCTTCCACCTCTGCCCCTATCGGTACTGGCTCTCCCAGCCTTTGCCTGCGGCACATACAAAGAGAGCTAGGAGGTTTAGGAGGAAAGTGAATGCATGAAAAAGTCTTTGACTGAATGAGTGTGTCTGTGTGTACGGGGTGAGGAATCAGTCGTTGGAAAGCTGCTTAGGCAGCAATGACTAAGACAATGCGCCCTGTAAGCCACTTCAGCAGGATTACAATGAGCCACTTGGCTAAGTGACACCGGGCCTTTTTTCATTCACCGTGTGAAAGCCAACCATCAAGATGACAGCAAGGGTATGACCCTTGCCCCTTCTTTCCCTGTTGTTGCAACAACTGTAAGTGCTGCTTCCAAGATCTCCAGGATGTGGAGACACAACAGTGTTGACGGTATGTCACAGACATCAACGTATTGTGAAGGCAGCTGAGTGGAAGAGCTGCTGTGTCTTCATGGTGATCACATACAGGTGCTCTTTGGAAACTGCAAGTGCACTCTGCGTATTCCATCTTGTGAAGGGCTCACTGCATGGGTGAATTATAGTCTGTGACTGGAGACTGTATTTCACCTATGCAATGAGCCCTTCACAAGATGAAATAAACATCTACATGCTGTGTTACAGACATGTCTACTGAATCAAACGTAGCACTTAGCCTAACAAGGAAACAAAATAAACTCACAAAAAGGAAACCTATTTTCCTTTCTTTTCACTTATTTTCCTTCCTGAACAGAAAAACACAGTCCAGGGTTCATTGAGGGCTTAATTGTCTCATTAACTCTTTGTAAAACATTTCATTCAAACTTGACGGAGACAAAACTCAGCAAAACAGACTTGGTTTGTCCTTCCACAATCCCCTCTGGCTTAAATCCTCAATTCACAGAGTAAGATTTGAAAATAATCCAGCTCTGCAACACCGTTTTCGCCAGCTGCTGATGCCCAACTCTCCCTCTCTGTCTTGTCTGTCGCTTTATACCTCTCTTGTCCCTGCCTGCCTCATCTTCTCATCCCTGAAGTCAGAGCCTTGGTCAGAGCCTTGGTCCGAGCCACTGCAAATCCCCTCCAGACTGCATCCCCTGTCTTCAAAGTGACCTCTCTGTCAGCCCTGGAAGCTGTGTTCAGTCCCAGTCAGGTGTTGAGCTGTGTTCACTGGAAGGCGGCTGAGTCCGGTTGAGCTGACCCCTTCGCCCACAATGACTCCCCCGTTAACTGAGGTTGCAGTCCAGGCAGACTCGCAACAGCTAATAGGGCCTCTTTGTTCCACGGCTAATTGAGCTACATGCTATCAAGTTGCCACAGCCAGAGATAGATACAGCTAACTGTAGTGTAGTTTTGTGGCTACCTTAGAATTCTAGCACTCGGCTTAACAGTCCCCTTTCGTGTATCTAAATATGTCAGATTTCTTTCATCAAGATCTATGCCTTAAACCCCTTAAAAATGATCTAAAATGTCAAAAAAAGTTAATCAAAGTTCAGGAAAATTCCTTGATCTGGTTCTGCATCAAAATTTAATGGAGTCTATTCTGGGCCAAGACTAGTCCTCCATCCAAGTTTTGTGGAAATCTGTTCAGCAGTCGTTGTGTAATCCTGCTGACAAACCAACCAACAAACGTACACAGGTGAAAACATAACCACCTTGGAGGAGGTAATAAGTTATTTGGAGAAATAATAACACTTTTGATACTTCACAAAAGGCAGCAAATAGGCAAAGACCGCCATACAGGAAGGGTCTGTAAAAATCAATAAAGAATGTTTCAATAATTATTAGGGTATTATTATTCCAGCTGTGTTTAATACTGTCCACAACTGATCCTCATCTCAACAGTAGCCCCTGTCAGAAAAAAATCTAAACTAATCATCCAACATATATGACATTTTATTGAGGGGAGGAAATACTGGCAGGCATAAGAAGCAGCAAACTCCACGGTCAGGTCTTTTTCCACCCTGTTTGTGGAGGTGACAGTGTTATACCCTGAGAAAAAAACAAGGCTATTTGGGTTTTTCCCATGAATTTTTAATGGTGTCTTTCAAACCATTCTGACATTTCCACTTGTGGTTATTTCCCAAGCGTTCAAGAAACGACATGCCCACCTCTCCTGGTGTCCCAGGTCCTGCAGGAGCGTGTCGGCGTACTTCTGCCTCTCGCTGGGCTCCACGGTGGCCAATTTCTTCACCTCGCTGCGAACAAAATACCAGAACTCCTTAACGCCATTCTCCACCCTCCTCCGCAGCTCCTCCTGATTGGGCCCAGGGCCTGCAGGGAGAGGGGGGGTAAAGGAGAAGAGCTCACAACAAAACATAACAACGACACTCAGCTGGCATGACATTTGAGACGCAGGTATGATCTAAAACAATGAGTGGATGACGTTAACTTCAAAGCGCCTCCATGGGAATACAGCGGGGAGAGACGCAGTCGGAAAAGATGCCAAGAGGTCTTTGGGAATGTTTCAGTGTTGGATTATGTGAGCCTAAATAGGCTAACAGCACAAAGCAAGGTTTCGGAACATAAAATTTTCCTCTTTCATACCGTGTCCCTGGGTGTTGCTTTGACCTCATTAAGAAGCACTTGATCACTGTTTTTGTGCCTCATGGCTCCTCACTGTGTTTTTTTTTCTCACACAGTTCTAACAACAGGAAGGAACTCTATACCCCACCCGAGCTAAACAATGTGGAGTAACCCACATGGATAACACAGCTGCCTGCTCTGGTTTCTGCCGAGAGAAACAAAAAAAAAACTAAAAAAGAATTGTGGAAAGGAAAGGACAGCCTCGAGCAGGAGAAGGAGGTGGAGGTAGAGGTGGAGAGGGAACATTTTTTTTTTCTTCTTCTTTCCGATCTCACACTCTCTCCTCACTCCCTCCCTTGGTGGAAAAAAGCTGGAGGGTATTTTTAGCTTTTTCTTCCCCTGCGGCAAGATGGAAGGGCTGACCCTACACTGCCCTCCACGCTTACATGTCCTTCTTTATTCTCTCTCTGTCCGTCTCTTTTCTCTTTTCTTTCCTCTCTCTCGCTCTCTCCCATTCTGCCATCAGGGCATTCACACCGTTTCCACTTCATTCACACATTTCCCCACACACTTGACAGCTTCCCTGCCCCCCGACCACTGCTTAGAGTGGCAAATACACACATAACCCCTGCCCATCTGACACCGCTGCTCTGCCATCATCGCTGTTAAGCTGCGGCAGGTTTAATGCCGGTCTAGACTGAGACTCTCCCTGCAGGCGGAAGCTCACAAGAGCCTTTGACTTTGTTTTGTACCATATATAGTCAACCCACACACCTCCAGAATCAATCCTTTCATATTTCCTAGCTCTGTGCCAAATCCTTTCCCCTGCAACCTTTCAGATGGCCCCGACCTGCTTACCATCTCCAGTGAGTTTCTGGAAGCTGTGGATCTTCTGTTTGGCTATGGTTAACTGGTCCTCCAGGGAGCGCAGTCTCCCTGCAGCCAGGGACCCAGCTTCTGCCTGACCCTCTGGTATCCTGGGGGGGAGAAAGAGACAAGGAGACGATGTGATGGGTGAGCATGGGAGCATGTGCACATTGACAGGAGGAAGACAGTGCAAAAGAAATGCCCTGGTCTGCAGAAATACTCTGTTGAAATTGTAAAACTGTATTCCAGTAAAAAAGAATCGACTGTGAAAGATAATTTTGTGATAACTTTCACTATCAAAGATGCCATCAATAATTATAATTATTATTTTTTTACTTTGTAATTAAAAAAACAAAGTAAAAAAAACAAAAAACATCTTGACATCTTCAAGTAGCTTATTTAGTCTGGATAGTAAATACAACATTGACATCAAATTTACAAAGATATAAAATAGAGTTAAATGGAAAATCACAAGATCTGAGCAGCTGTTTGCCATTTTTTACTTGCCGAATTCCTTAAAATGATGAAACAAGTATTTCAATAGCTGTCAATCACGGACCATGCAACTGGTTCAGTAGTAAAATTACTGAATCACTAGAAAAAAACATAATTAGGAGTCTCAAAATAAACACTTTATGCAATCTTTCCGGTGCAACAGAAACAGAGTACAGACTGATTTTGACTCATTTAGCTCCGGCAGCACCTTGGACGAATTAGCTCGAGAAAGGGAACCATTAAAAGTAAGTTGATTGACAGCTTTCTCCTTCAACGGCAACCGTTTCTACACCTGACTGGACGCACACACCACTCACTTGGCTGCAATAAATCTGTGCTCATTATTTTCAATTTAGTAAAAAAAAAAACATGGTTGCTTTTCTGCAAATATCGTGAAATTCATCTCACAACATCGACCAAAATCTGAATAAATTTGCTGACAGATCAGTTTTAATAATCATTAATGAGGTTCAGGGGTTTGGAGAAGAGGCGAGAAGGTTTATCATCCCAACACTCGTTGCTCAAGTCTGATGCTAGTGTATCCTACTGTGGTGACTCGGTTATCATTTTGGTGTTTTTAGACTTAAAAGCAGCAGTGAAAAGTGAGCTGTGATGGCTGGCATCTTTGAGTGCTCAACAGTGAAAATTCCATTTCATACGCTGAGACACAACAGTGGAGCCTCTCTGGAGTCCCAGTTTATTTATTTTACGCTCAAAAAGGAACTCAAAGTACTGGATCATTTTCACTTATCTGTGAGGTCTAAACAATACATCCAGAAATTACAAATATCCACTGACTGGACTATGTAGTGAGTATCTAATTACGGAGACAAGTGGCAGTTAATTTCTTTATGAATTTTAAAACTTTATGAAATGGAAGAAATTACTTTTCTCCCTCGACTGTTTGATGGCTCTAAGACTGCCTGCCTGTTGTATTGTAATGAGCCCACACTTAACTCTATTTTAGATGCAAATTTAATTAAGTGAGGGGATATTCATAAGTAAAAACATACACTTTCCAATCAAAGAAACTGCACCAACATCAAAGCCATTCAAGTGCAATAAACATATTGAATAAAATTTGTTCTTGTAATTTGACCATTTATCTCTATCTGCACTGGAAATCCCCACCCATTGTTACTTTAGGATGATTGGTGCTGCAGCGGTCACGCTGGCCTGTCCTTTCTTTAATGTGTGACGTAGGAATAAAAGGCTCTATTGTCAAACACCGTCTGCAAACAACTAATCATTCCCCTTACACTGTTTTACCATTCAGGCATAACCCAGCTGCAGTAGGGTCGAAAGTCAACCAGTTAAAATACTTCCATTTCTTTCTTACTTCTAACAGTTTGGTGAATAGTTGAATCTTTGAAAAATGTTGATACATTTTGGACCATCTTAGTATTTGTCCCCCTTTTGCTTTAATGACAGCATGCACTCGAGCTTGTACGGATTCCACAAGTTTGTGCAAAGCCTCATGACTCACGTTGTCCCAGCATGATTTGACGTGTGTTTGGGGTCATCATCCTGCTTCAGGTTTTGCTGATGGAGTCCAAGCCAGCTCGGGTGTATGCTGTCATCAAAGCAAAAGGGGGAAATACCAAATACTAAGATATTGTGGAATTCATGGACATTTATGACAAACTTGTGGAGTCCATGCCAGCTACTCTGAAATGTATGCACACTTAATCAAAGATCCAACTTTTCACTCGAATTGTTAAACTGGTATTGTCATTTGTAATGAAAAAAATTGTATTAGATTCTAAAATAATTCAAAATAAGACTATTTTGAATCGTGGTCTGAGGTTTTTTGACTCTACTGTGTGTGGCTTGTGTCTGTCTCGACAAAATGAGCATGCATGACGGAGAGCTGTACTCAAAAGCCTTAAACTTAAAAGCCCTCCAAAAATTTACGGGCTGATAATCTTGCAAAGCCTAATTGCTCATTAAAGTTGAAATGATGTTTGTGCAGCCTTTCAGTCCATTTAATTCATTCCACATTAATGTAATGGGCTTTTTTTAAGTACATACTGTATATGTAAACTGATCTGTGAGATTGCAGTGTTTTGATGATAGATTAAAGAAAATAAATAAAGCATGTACACGGCACTGCGTCGATGAACTATGACTAACTGCTGCATGCATGTACTGAAAACACAAATGAGCACTCAGACATGCTCAGAACACAGAGTTCAAAATCAGCCAAGGAGAAAAAAGCACCGCCACCGCCATTACACCAAATCAATTCCTCTACATAAAACTTTTAAAAATGGAATATGTTCGAATGCACAGGGGCATTGGTGAAGTGCTGCAAAGGCCATGTTAATGAGTCATCAAGGCATGCAAACTCAATTTGCTCGCTGAGTGAGGAACATCAGTCGCTGGCAGGCATAAAGATGCGACTTTAAAAGTTGCAACAGCGCTTCTCGCCGCACAGCTCCCCCTCCGCTGTTCAAGCCTCGGCCCCTGAGAAGCCCTGGCCTCCCACTTCACTGAGCACTAACTGAGCATTGTGCTTCAAATTCGTGACAATAACTGAGGAGAAAAGG
This sequence comes from Sparus aurata, assembly GCF_900880675.1. NCBI lineage: Eukaryota > Metazoa > Chordata > Actinopteri > Spariformes > Sparidae > Sparus > Sparus aurata. The sequence continues at coordinate 15,364,020 of NC_044208.1, read as the reverse complement.
GAGGATATGGTAACTCACATTATGTAACTGTGTGATGGACAAGGAGAAACCTTTCCATCCTGTTGTGGCATCACAGGCATTTATATGCATGTCTTAAATTCACAGCTCCTTTCTTCTTTAAATCTGTGCTGTGCGCGTTTTCAGCTGCCTGACACAGATATTTTGTAATAAGATCCAGGTGTATCTCCTTTCCAGGTATCGACTCGACTATCTATTCTCCGAGCTAAGACTGTTCAAACAATATTCAACTGGATTTCCCAAAGGCCACACCCTAACCTGCTAGTTACACCACTGTAGAGGAAGTAGGACTATTTCCTGAGTGACATCATTTCCCAGGGGTTTTAAGTGCTGCTAAAACTGTATCATAGAGCAAAATGATATCTCCTTGAACAAGGCAGAGGAGAAATAGGCCACACCAGCACAGGCTAATGAGTAGAGACGTGGTACAGAGGTTAGCTAACATCCTCCAAAGAGATGTAAACTGCTGAGACACATTGCTGGTGCAGGCAAAACACAAGCATCCCCGACCAAGATATGCAGATATAAAATTTATCCAAACACTCTGCGGTATCAAAACCCACAGACAGACACACACACACACACACACAGGAAGGAGGCAAACACCGTACACAAATACACAAATGATCCCTGACGGTATCTCTAGAGGACCTGAAGCGGAGACGAGACGCGGCAGCTGGATTCAACAGCATCTTAATCAAACGGTACAGGAGAGGTAACAGATGAGGAAAAACTCTGACTCGGGGGAGGCGGGGCGGAAAGGTGGGGGTACTGCAGAGTGAAAGACAAGCTATGAAAGCGGGGTGCGATGAGCCCAGCCGGCACTAAGCACTGAGCCGGAAAGCAGGTGAAGTTCATGCATCTCTCCCAGTTTGCTCTGAAATGCTGCCCCAGCTGTCGCTCTGTCGGCTCCTGCCCCCGCACCCGGAAACCACGGAGTTCACAGGGTGATCAGGGCCGGGCGGAGCTTTGTGAACGGTGGGGGCCATGGATGGCACCGCGGTGCATACATATTACGGTGGTGCGATTTAATACACTGTGGTTGAGATCAAAAGAAAACCCATGTGCTGACCTGGGAAAGCATACATATGGATGGAGATGTAAAGTGTTCTGGGAGGTGGAGATGAAAGCGGGCTACATGGAGTCAATTTACCTTTACATTAAAAAGGAACCCTGTTTCACTGTTCCTGTAACCTCTACACATATACATGTGCATCACTACAACGAGATGCATCAAACACTGGACTGATGTTGTCCCAGCCTTTCCTGGGAACTTGCTGTGTTAAACCAAACCACTTGACTCCAATAAGTCAAGCTAATAAACCACAGGAATGTCTCAGTGTGTTGCAAGTAAACACTGCAAATGGGCGGAACAGTCTGCTACCACCATGAAAACCCACAACCACTGCTCATAATCGCTTTGAAAGATGTGTTTGAAGAGATAGGAACAAAGCTATGTCCACATATATCTTCTGACTATATGTAACTGTATTTCATATGTACTTGCTTGGTTTGTCAGCAGGATTACAAAAGAACTACTTAACAGACTTCCACAACACTTGGAGGATGATTTCGGCTCAGAATAGACCGGACTAACTTTTTGTGCAGATCCGGATGAAGGGACGGATAAAAGGGATTTTTTTTCTCACTTCCTTCAACATTGCAAGATAAACACATTATTGATAATTTCTCAGGGAATAATGCATGGGTTTAAATACTTAAGTGGCTGGTATCTATGAGTGAGTACGATTTGAAGCAGACCCTAGATCTGGTGAGCTTAATTGAAGGTTAATTAGTTAGGGTGGTTTAAATTTATTTTATTTATTTATTTAGAGTGATACAGGACTATTGGGAGTTTGATACTGGATTAGGCTCGATTGAATTAAAGGGGACTGTTGGGCCTTGGGAAGGGATGCACTCTGATTACCATTCTAGTTCTGCATTGTGTCAAATCAGTTGATCTTATCTCTTCATCTCATGTTGTGTCTGCTGACTCACACAGTATAATCCATGTAAACTGATTCTGAAGGCTGCATTCTTGCATTGCATTGCTTCGGCGCCTCAGTACAGCCAGAGCAAGGCCAGCTCCGCTACATGCCCTACCTGACAGAGATGTTCTGACCACAGACAGCTCCCACAATGGGGCTCGTGTGTGTGGTAGCGGGCCGTCCCTCGCCGTGGGCCTGAGTGACGGCTGGGTCGATGGGCGTTTAAGTCTACATCTGTTTGGTGGGGCTGCACTGGGTTAAAACCATTACAGGATAAATGAGTCTCCTCACCGTCTCCTTTATACATCGGTGAACAGAGGCCTCGCCATACCAAACATGTATGTTTACATTTTTTGTTTACATGACAGGTAGGGACCTAAATGAGGCAGACATGCAAACAGTACCATGTGTGGACAAGATTTTAGTGCAACGACTGTGGCCCCCCCGCAACTCATCTCATCCCCTCGGTCTTCATTTTCCATTTCTTCCTAGCCGCTCTTTACTTAGCGCAGTCCTCGTACCATCCATCATGCTCCCTTCCTCTTTGCCTCCTCTGCATCGCCCCCTCCCTGCCTCCATCCCTCTGTTGGCATGCCTAGGGGATCGATCAGGTCCTCATCGCTCAGCCCAGCTGTCACTCTCACCCCTAGCTCCCTCCGATGTCACACCATCAGGCTGGCGCATGTCATTGTCTCTGCAGGGGCCGTGGCTTCGCGCCCGAGGTGACTGACAGCTGCAGAGAGGGCGGAGCCAGACCGACTGAGTGACTCGACCTCGTGCTCACCTCTCATTAATGCTGCTGGGTGATTGGTAGGTTGGCACGCTGCCTGTCACTCAGATCACTCAGGAATGGCCTGACTAACTGAAGCGTTGGACTGAATCTGTAGGCCAGCCAGGTGATACTAATTTGAATCTGAGAGCTGATTGATAGATTAATTAATTTCATATGACTATTCTGTTCTAAAAATAATGGAGAGCTCAGAAGAAAAATTGTGCACGGACTCAGATGAGCCGGCTGAATAACTAAGTATCTTCATCTGCTTTGATGCTACTCAAATTTGCAATTTGTGACCAAGAAAATCAATATCTCACGCAAACTGCTTCAGCCCGACTATCACTCTCTATCATAAAGCAAATGAACAATGTAAACAAGATCCCTTCAGGTACATAATGAATGCACAACACTGCCCAACAATGCACTACACATCCATCTAGTGCTGCTGTGGTGTGATGGCACTAACCAAGTTAAATCCCACTCTGAGCCATAAATCAATCGCAATGCAGTGGGTTTTCCACTGCGCAACAACTCAACACAAAGGTGTAATAATGACAGTTTTATAGGTTTAAATCTCTCTGAGGCCGCTCATAAAAAATGAATGTACTAATGCGAAGGTTAGGTGCTTCGAATGAAACCTGCTTTATTGCCCTAATGTCAGCGGGATGCCTATGGAGGACTGGTTCTGCGTCTCATAGGGAACTCAGATTCATGTTCTAAAAACAAATATGAGTGTTTAAGTAGGTGGATTGGGTTAGGCATGCGTTGAGCTAGTCAATCAGCGAGCTAGTGAGTTGTTACATAGTCAGTCAGTCTGTGACAACCTGCCGCCTGGAGTCTGGCTCTGTGCCATGCCTCTGTCAGCACTTTGGGCGTTGGGGGAGGCAGAGGGAGGAGGGAGGCGAGGAAGGAGTGAAACGAGGAACAGGAGGAGGTGATGGAGAGAAGGGAGGGGCTGTGCCAGGACTGATGGGCAGCTCACTAACAGCCTCTTTGCCTCGATTAGGGCTCTAATATAAGGATAAGAGACAGTACAGGATGAGGCGGTGGTGCAGTTCTCGCCCGGGCCAGTATCTGACCGCTGCACACACACGTGCACATGCAAGACACAAAATGAAACAGAGGACGAACAGACCCCTGTATCCATCGATAGCTCATAAAGCTTAACCCCCGCAAGCCAGTTGCCTGCTTTTGGCTTGCTGTGCTGGATACTTAGCTGAAGCTCAGGGGGACTTGAGAAGGCACTGTAGCGCTGCCCCAGTAAACAACTGTGGAGGCCTCGGTCCCAGATCAACAACCCAACTCAATAACAAGCAACAAGCGTGCAGTGTGTCGGGGACCCATCTGGACACTGGTCGACTGAAAGCTGCACTTGTTTTTTATGCCATGAATTCCACCTTTGTTTTTGAGCCAATTTTGAATAATTACAAAAGCAAGGGATTTAATCAGGGACCAGCTGTCTGAAGCAACGTGTGCGCGTGTGTTTTTATGTTACTCTGCGCTGATGAGGGCCCTGCATCAAAGTGAATCAGAATATCACAGAGGAGCAGCAATGGGCAACATCTGAAGCTCGGGTTCCCTGTTAATATGGCGCGCAGCAGGACACACTAACTGCACCCGCTGCACATGCATGCACACTCACAGACACACACACCCATGCCTAGACCCAGTGTTTATGTGTAAAGAGAAACCCTGTCAGCATGCAGAGATAAGAGCAGAACCATCTGTCCCCTCTATTAAGCATAGCATAGTGTGCGAACGATGCTGTGTGGTTAATGGGCTCGTACGATGTGCCAAAATAACACAATGAAATCTGGTGAGGTGTGTGACAGTCCATCCATCTGTCTGTCACACACAGCATCTCCAGCACCACTGATAGGCTTTTGATGAAACACTGCTGCAACATTTGTTCAACTGTGCGCAGCACAAGATGCTGATTTAATCAGATGCTGATTAAATTTTCACAAAAGCAAAAAAAAAAAAAACAACCCAAAACAACCATCTCATTGCCACATCATGGCCTTTGTAAATGACTCTGATTGGACTACCACAGAGCTGGAGGCTGTACTTAAATGCTGGACTTTGTGGAGACTTGTTGAGAGAATGATGCATTGCACCATAGTTTTGTTTTTTCAACTTAAAAAAGTAAAGTATACCAACCAGGGGAGCAAAACGGGTGCATCCCATTTATTTGGTCAACGGTTTTCTTAAAGTTTTGATCATATTGGGGATAAGTGATTTATACGTTAAAGGGAAACTGAGAATTTCCATCTTCTACAAATTAGTTTGACAGTATGCAGGTTTGTGCAGCTATTATATGTAATCCCAGACATCATGATCACAGTCTTATTATTTCTGTGCTCACTGAGTCAACTCAGTGGTTGATGACGAGGCCTCTTTGGTTTCTGGCTGCCTGAACTCTTGTTGCATTTAACACTCTGTTGGATTTGGCTTCTCTGCTTAATCACCAGTAATGGCAAGCTGATACAGTCCATCTTCTCATACCAGTGTTGTGTCAGACTTTCATTATTAATTACATTGTTTATCATTACCTCACCATTACTACTATTAGTGCTGCAGTGGCTCAAGAGGTAGAGCAGGTGGTCTACTAATCAGAAGATCGGTTGCTCGAACCCTGGCTCCAGCTGCATGTTGACATGTCCTCGGGCCAGATAGTGTGTCCCAAACTGCTCTAAATGGCTGTTGTTGGGTACTTTGCTTAGGAAACAAATTGCATGGCTGCCTTTTCAATCAGTGTATAGATGTGCGTGGGAATGGGTGAGTGGTTGGTAGACCAGAAAAGAGTAACATAAATCCAAGTCCATTGATCATTTGCATAACTCAAGTTGAGCATGCAAATGGTAGGCGGTATTGGTTCAATTAAAGTACAACTAGGATATTCAATGTTTAACCACATGAACCCTAAAGCAAGTCAGTTATAAAAGCGTCAAGCTTACCTGAGCGATTCGGCCATGCGCCGCAGGTCTTCATTCTGCTGCTTGAGCCGCTCTAGCTTGGCCAGGATCTTAGAGAGCTCCCGGCTGGACCGCTCCGGGTGATCGCTGTCCCTCACTAAGTGACCTCCAATGTAGAAGAGCAGCGTGCCCCAGGCCAACAGCACCAGGGTAATCCAACGCCATGAACCCGCCCAGGGCCGCATGGTTCAACCTCACCCACCCTAAAAATGCCTCTTGGTGTGCCCGTACACCCACCGACCCGCCGGCCTGCCTGCCGGATGTGCGCACACACACTCTGTGCCCCGTCACCACAAGTGCCACAGCGCCAACCTTGGCATCGGCATCTTTGCAGGGATGGTGTTCACTGAATGACGGATGGGAGGGGAGATGCGTGTGTTTGTGTCTCAGGAGTGGGTGAGAAAAGGCTGTGGGTGTTTCTCCAGCGATCAGGCAGCCTCTCCTGTGTGTGCTAAAGCATGGCTAGCATTTTGACAGCGCAACTGGTGTCTTCTCCCCTCCACCCAGCTCCAGGTTGACCTGTGTTCCACACTGTCTTGCTGTGTCCTTCCTGTCCAACGGGATTCTTTTACTCGAGTTGGTTCCTGCAGAAACAAATAAAGAAATGGTTGTTAGCTCAGCTGAATGCACAACGTTTTGTCTCGCAAATGTATCAAATAGAAGCAAATTAAAGTCACTGAAAAGCTAGGGCGGCAAGCCAGCTTAACAGTCAAGTACTCCTATCGGGGAGAGCAAAGCAATGACCACATGACTCATATGGCGGCATGAACACATAACTCAGAACAGGGCAGACAGATCGCCAGATGCCGCCATGATGCTGCAGACTGGTCCCGACATAACCCTGTCTCAGCAGCCTACAGGATTGATCAGCATGACACTGCAATTTGCATTTACATAGTGATGTGCAGTCCCTGAGCTATGCTGCATTGCTGTCGAGGCAGGACAGGGATGTTCTACTTTCCACGTCCTGCCTGCTTGCACATGACACACACTCATACACACTCTAGTCTCTCAAATGCTTTAATACACACACACACACACACACACACACACACAGAACATAACCAAGAATACATATTTTATTTCCTCAACACTTAGTACCTCAACCACAGCCAACCACAACCCACTTCCAACACATTTCTCCGTCGCTCTTAGTTAAAGCACGCCTCATACCGACAGCTAATGGATTTGTTTGGAAGCAGTTAAATCCCACAAACTTCTCCCCGAGCTTTTTCGCTCTACCCAAGTACCTTCTGCCATCCCTTTAGCCTCCATGACAGAATTCAGCATTGTCAAGGTGATATGCTGAGCTCAATGGAGCAGAGGGAACTAAAAAATCCCTGGATCATCACTTCCCTTCATCCCAAAGCGGCGGGGGAGACTGAGATGGACGCGTGCCGGGTTTAAGAAGCAACCTTCGCTGTCAACTCCCCAACAAAGCCCTGCCACACAACTGAGACTAGTCGTGTGATGGGATGAAGGCTGGCAGGTGCGTGTGTGTGCATGTGTGCTTTCATTTCTGAGTGTGTACCACAGCGCACTGGAATAATGCCAAACATCTTAGACTTTATTTGAGTGGTGATGGTGGTGGGGCGGGCTTGATTGACACATCGCAGAGGAAAAGTGTTCCTGCTGGGGTTCGCCTGGCAGCACAGAAGTAGGTTAACAGTAGCTCATCATGTTTACCATGGCAGCATGGTTCATATGTGGGACATAAATGGTGCCATGCTGTAATACCACAGAGACTGTTCATGCTTCAGTGGCGCAAACTGCCCAGAATACAGCAGCTGAGATCACTGAAACAATGAGAGGCAAACCATTCTCCTTCATTTCTTATTGAATGATGTGGGATTATTGAAATCTGTGCAGACACTCCCTTCTTTGCCGGTGCTCCTGTTGTGACTAACCTAGGCTGACACAAGGGTGGCTCCTCTTTATGCATGCAGCACAAGGATGTGCTGAGCTGTGTTTTATTATGGAAAATAAGAGCTGCGAGGGGGTAGCACTCCACCAGCTAATGCACGACTGGGACTTTACTAAAAGGCAGGCTGCAAAAACCCTTGTCACTGTGTTGAGGAACCGTAATGAGGTTTGTGTTCAGCAGACTAAAACTGATAAATATAAAAACTGTAGGATGAGGTGGGCAACTGCTGCCAAGTAGGATATGGGAACTTATTGGAGAAAATGCTTCAAGCTAGTTGTTCTGCTTACACTTGAAAGTCAAGCTAAGCTAGTCATATATTACTGGTATATTAATAGAACTCTTGGGAAATTAACTCCTTGCAGTATTATGGCCAACCGTGGACACTGGCAAGTCAGTGATTTCAATCTAGATAACAGAGTGGTAAAAAAGTCCAGGAAATGCTAAAATGTTCTATTCATCCAACTATAATACATGCAGTAAAAACAAGTTTAATTTAAAAGGCACACTCCGTCAATTTTATAGTTTTCTTCTGTGGCTTCAGAAGGAACTTTCTTATGACTAACAAATGAGTCTTCAAAAAAAAAAACTGGTTTACAAACTAAAGGCACAAAATTTAAAAGACGGGGGCATTTAACAGCCAGGGAACATCTAATAAAAAGATCTTTGGAATGGCATTTTGGGAATTGTAGGATCCAGCTTTTGTGAAGCTTCTCTCATATTACTAACTAAAAGTCAGGGTATCCTCACATTCTTCTAAAGGGGAAAGGCAGATAGATTTGTGACTTCACATGATGATGTGATCTTGAGAATCCATCTTTTCAGCTATGCACTTATGGCTGAACCACAGTGCTTTTGGGCCAACCAGCATCCTATGAGGAACTCGGATGATGACGGACAGATGGTTCATCCAATCACCTGTTTAGTTTTTTTTTTTACATGCCTGTCCTATTGCAAACAGTTTCCAAGGAGGACTTCTAGGCCTGCACGATATGAGGAAAATCTGCGATGTGTGATAACACTATTCAATATTGCGATGACAATCTAACTTGCGATAAATAAACAAATATTGAAGTTTGCATTTTATTAACTATACAGTTAATGATGGCTAATGTTAGTTTTGAATTGTTCGTGTAGGTCTTTATGGTTGTATTGCAGGTGGTGATGGAGGTTGGTTGTATTTCCTTTAGAAGTTGCAACAACTGCTTGGCATGTTTTACACAGTACCTGTGACACGTCGTCTCTCCTGCATCCAAAATAAGTTCATATAGCAGAAGTGCTGTTTATTTTCACCACAAGGTCTTAGTTGACCACATTTTCATGGCTTTTCTCTCCTCCCTCAACCATCATAACCTGTCAATCACCACCAAGCTGATGTCGATTAATTTTGTCAGGGTAGCTAACGGCTAGCTGGGGCTTCATCTGATTGGCCCTTGTATCCAGGGCTCCGTCTGATAGGCCAAATGTTGGCATGCTCAAGGTGCATGCATACAAAATGATTTTTCTTATTCATTGCGTGTCAGGCAGTCTTTTGCGATGTGTTTATTGCACATGTTCATATCGCGATGACGATGAAAATTCGATTTATCGGGCAGCTCTAACGACTTCCCAAGTGGTTCACAGAGGACAAAGCACATAGAAAAACAGATCAATCCCTTTAAAATGGTTGGGTGTTTGACAGTTGTATCAGTCTGCTGAGCTCGCACTTTTAGTGGAATTGTTACAATCTAGTGCCATTTAAAGCAAAAGCAAATACCCTATAATGTTTGAGGCTACGATGTAGAACAGTGCAAGCTAATCTGGTTCAATTACTGGATGCACTGTGTTTGAAGAGGTTTGTTAACAGAGACCAAAGACCCAGACGCAGCTAATAATCACTATTAAGGAGGTGTTTTCTATTACATTTGTGTGGATTATTGGCTAAATCGGTTTTTAATCAACTACAAATGAGTGAAGACGGTTTTACAGTTTCTTTTGAACATGCTTTTCAGATTAGCTATGGTTGTGATTAAGTGGCAAATAAGTGAAGTAACACATTCAGATCCCTCTTTCAATGGTTTCAGATTGCTGTGTTTTATAACTAAAAGAAAGAGGAGACATCTATTGAGTCCTGTGTCAGCAGAATGTGGCCTGATTAAAGGGGAAGTGACACTCTACTATAATCTATCCCCCAGATGAGGATCTGGCAGTGTAATATTTAAAACAGAGATATAGCTCGAGCATGAGACGGAGACCTAAAGACTTCTGCATTTTCTGAAACCTCTCACATCTGCCCTCGAGTCGCCACAAACAGGGTACTACATAAATAATGGAAATTATAATAATGTCAGTTAAATAAATAAATAAAAAAAGGTTCCCTTCTGTGGCCCAATCATTTCTAAGTTGGACTGTGAGACAGATATGCTGACAGAAGGGTTTTTACAGAAGTTGGCCATTAAGTGCCAGGTTTTTTTTTGTATCCGTCTTTCCTCCACCCTCATCCTCCAAGTAAAGTGGCAACATGATTGCGAGGCTACAGCTAGTCCAGACAAAATCAAATACATCACCATTTCTTTTGAATGTCCGGTCCTTGAACTGTATAAGTAGAAGGACAAAGTAGGTCTGTACTGCTCTTGTCAGCACCACCTGCACATTTGCTCCCAAAATCCTCCTCTTGACCTTGCATTTCAAACGTCATCATTCTCCAACAATGCCCTTCACCTTGCTGTCACGGCTACCGAGAGAGACGGAAGGGGGAGAGTATGGTGCATGTGGTACTGTGGGGTGGACTGTCAGCCCGGTGCAGCAGCAACATGCAGGAGCCTGAGGGGTCAGCAGAGATGACCCGTTTTCAGTCCTGCTGGTTAATCTTCAACGTGATTCAAGCTGCAGCAGAGGTCATCTATCAGCGCGCTCCGGTCTCCAGGCAATGAGCACTGCGATGAGGTCCACCACTGAATTATGCATGGAAGCTTGGCTGAGGATGGCTTCTATTACACCAACGCAGCCACTTGAGCTTGGGGACAACAGGAAGCGAGCATCATCTATACTTTATATACTCTATGCATACATGTGTCACTTTTCATCTATGTTGGTGCAAGACAGCGTATTAGTGCGAGCTGCTAGGGGCAACCCTAAGGGGAAAACGCAGCAAGACGTGGTACATGTTTTGGCATGTAGCATGGTGGGATAGATGCAATGTGTGTTTGTGAAGAACAGACATGTAGGAGGAGATCAGGAAGAAATGCATGCAATGGCAACATTGAAAGGATGCAAGTGGGAAAAAATGACCCAATGGTATCGGACAGGAGCTGTAGTTTTGTAGCCGATGCCGTTAAAAACGTTGTAATGAAATTCATTTTGGGGGGTTTTCCATCCCAGCGTTGACCAGTTTGATTTGAGATGGCTGCTTCTCAATATGAATTTAAGAGGACAAAGGAGGGGCACCTTGCAGGTGTTTGGATACAGAAATGCAGCAAGAGAAACATCAACACCAACCCTGGCAGCAATTTTTAACCATTATTTATACAGGGATGGTTTGCTGAGCAAGCAGTTCTTGAGAAACAGCCCTCTTTATAGTCATAAAGTTACAGTGATTTCCACCTGATAGCTGCATTTTGCAGCCACAGTTTCTTACACATGGCCAGTGAGCAGCTCTCTTCTGGCTATTTTCTCAGCTGGTCTTGAGGTTCCATCCAGTGACCTTACAGCCTCTACCCCAGTTCCCAAGGAATGGATCACACTCATAGCAGGAACACAGGGTTGACACATTTCAAATTTAACTACCAGAACCAGACACAATGTAGGAGTGGATATAACAAAGAAATCATAATGTATTAATTCCCCAAAGCGACAGCAACAGGAGAAAACAAACGTTTTAGAAGGGAGTGTAACCTGAAATGTTTTCTCCCTCGGTTGCTGCCATTTGCAACAAAAACATTCCGATTAAATTTTAAGTGTGACTGTAATTTTTCTTTTATTTTTTCTTCTTCATCAATATGAATATCAGCAACTGTGTGACTCATTCAGCAGCAAAGTGCTCCCACTCCCAGAGCTCCTTTCTGCTTCTCGGTTGGCAAAGAGCCGAGATGCGGAGACACCCTTAGCTTTTTGGGGCGCACCCGGCATTTCATATGTATGTGTGTGCCCATGGGTGGGTGTGCTGAAGTCACCTGACTGCGCACGCAAGAACACAGACGCACACAGACGCACACACACACACACACACACAGGAGAGTGGTAAATATTTCATGAGCTGCTGTTTACTTCACAACATGTCTAAGCTGAATGTGGAAGAGTCCATTAACTTAGGCTAAATGGAAGAGAGAGTGCCTGGCACGGGGACAAGCGTGCGGAAAGAGAAGAAAACAGATAGATGGCGACCTGGGAGAATAAAAGGGCAGGACGCCCGAAGTAACCGCACTGGGTTTGAACACAAACGCATGAAAAAGGCCTGTAGCTAACAGGAGAGCACTTTGAGGTCATGTCCTCAGAATTGTTTGTGGAAAGATGGGGATTTTAGCGCCACACTAGGTTACCCTGATTCTGATATTTTCTGTAAATATCTTTAAATGTGGCCGTATTTACGCAAAACAATTCAGTTCAACTGTAATTAAGTGTTTCCCACCAGAATTACAATTTTGGCTGAGAGAGAAGGGATGTAGGGAGGATAATATTTACAGAAAACAGAACAAGAAAAACAAAAAATATAATTGAATGTGAAAAGCAAAAACTTTTTCAGTACTTGCAAAGGTTTCTTGAAGCAATGGGATCACAGGGTGGGGATTTGGTGTCATGATCTCAGTATTTCTATCATTACCTCCACATTTTTAGACTACAGACTACAATGTGGCATATGCCAAATCTAAAGAAGAAAAACATAAAAGAGTAGAAACAATCTGTATCTGTTACTCGATGTACATCTATACCTTATCAGTGCGAAAAGCAAACATCATTAAAAACTATTTTTTTTTTCACATAACAACTATAAATAAAAACACACTTAATCAAAAGTACATCAAAGCCATCAGTCCAGCATATGACCAGTTTGATCTAACACGCGTGATTTTCAACATGGGCACGGTGGGGCTTGCCGATGCAATGCCGCAATAGCAACATCATCTTTGAAACCATCTAAAACTTGAATTGAGAAATGTCAAGCATAGATACTGCTCTGCAATATATTATTGTATCTGCCAACATAGCTGTCCAGTCCAGATCATCGAGGCTGGATGTCAGTTGGTCAATTGATTAATTACCAATTCCAGCAATTAAGTTTGCACCACTAAAAAACAATGTCAACTAAGGTGGGATTAGCCTTGTTATTATCTTGATACCAAGTCTTGCAGAGGGACCCTATGCCAGAAGGGCTTTGAGGGGCATACTACTTTTTTTTTTTTTCAAGCCAATTACTGCAGGACTAATTCTGAGTCTAATAAGAGACATCAGCCGCAGTCCCCACCTCCAATTTAGTGGGTGAGCGAGTGTTGAGTGGCGGGTCGAGCTCATGCTTGTCACAGCCCTGTGCACATGGGACTGCACAGTAGAGGAGCTAAAAATGTGCCCTCTTTAACTTTTACCTCTTTTTCTATGCAGCCAATACAATATCTCCATGCTTTCAGTGATCAAAAAATTAGAATTTTATTAAATTGGAGGACTTGGAAAACAAACATCTGAAGTGAGATCGGCCAAAATCAGCAGTGCAGAAGAGTTTGGGTCAAAACCATTGGATCCTACATTTCCCATTATGCAACGCGTATTCTCTTTTGTCAGGCCCTCAATGCCAACTACCATCTTTCCATCTCCGCACAATCAGTTTGTGACACGCTGTCTATTTTTATTTTTTTTTTTAAATGGTCCTCCAGAACCACAGAGGCTGTTACAGAACTATGTTCCCAGGCTGAGTAGTACTCCTCATGATGAATAAAACTAACTTTAAATACTGATGAGTGTTGGTCATCATGGCAATGGTGGAAGCTTTTTAGCCTCAAAGCATTTTGCTCAGCTCAAGGCCCAATTGCAAATGTATGCTCTGGGAGCCTCTAAACAGGTTAATTCAGCCTTACAAATAGGGTATGATGATGTCAGCCTGCACAAATGCAATGTCTATGTACTCTAATGGTTCAATTTGGACGGTGTTATCAGAGAGTTTTAAAAAATCTAATATTTGTCAGCTCTTTTTTCAAAGGGGGTTGTGTGTATTCGCACTGTTACCATGGCTTTCACCAACTATCTGCAGGGACGCCACTCAGGCACTGAAGGCAGCCCACCTCATCCCAACTTTGGGATTAAGTCTAGCAGAAGTGGCCAAAGGTCTTAGAGAAGTTCTAGCCGTGCAACCGCTGAGCCCACTGCAGCTTGGCATTCAGTATCAGAGCTAAGCACACCGCCTCTCCTTCAAGGTTATCTCTGTGGAGAATTCGCTGACAGCAGGATACACACGCACACGCATTTCCACACTCACACAGTGACACAAAGATAGGTAACCCCCCCCCCCCCCACACACACACACACACAAACACACCCACCCACTCACGTCATTGGCCTGGTGGGGGGGGGGGGGGGGTAGGGGGGGGTGCATGTTTGCGCTAGTGGTTTATGCAAACAAGTTTTTAATTAGGACGGTGGGACATATGATTAGCAGTAAAAAGCACCAATCATTCCTCTGCTTTATTGCTTTTTATGTCCAAATAAAAAGGTGGACCTGGGCGGGGGCCCCACCTGCCAACCCAATCTGTCTCCTGACGAGTGAAGGTGGATCTCAGGGCTCAGACGTGGTCAAGGACAGCATTGTAAATTCACCGTGTCAGCGAGGGTGATGAACTGGCTCTGCAACGGTGTGTGCATGTGTGCGGTTGAGAGAGAAGGGAAAAGAGCAAGAGTCAATGCCACTCAAGCGGCTGCATGTATCATGCCTAGAGCAGAGGGGACATTAAGTGTCAGAGTGTGTGTGAGAGTATGAGTGTCATTATCATTTCAAATTGATCATTTACTTTATGCTCAGCAGTGTGGTGAGAAACAGATTTCTCTGTGAAAGCCAGAGAGCGCTTTAAAAACAACCTTGACCGTTATTATTTGTTAGAAACAGAACAAAGAAAAGCTCCAAACGCTGTACTATCCATTTTCCTTGAGCTGTATTGCTGCTTGGATCAACACACAGAGAAACAAAGACACACAGACACACAGACACACACACTTCCTGTCTGTTCCAGTTTTAGTTCCTCGTAATGAGTCCCAATGACGGCTGACCTTTCCCGGCCCGGGGATGAGCTTGAGAGGTGAGGCATGTGAGGGTGGGTGGAGGGGCCTGTGGTGACCCCATACAGAGGGTGCCAACCATCATTCAGTCACCATAAAGAAGCCTAATGACTGGCTGAAAACACAAGGGAAAAAAGAGCGCAAGAAGAAGGTATAATAGGTGAAAATCAGTGGCCAGAGAGGGAGGGAGATGAGGACAGGGAGTGAGAACAGCTACTGTTACACTGTGCTAAATTGTGTGATTTTTATCATCTGAATATGCAGTGACGCATAATGTGATACGTCTGGATCCACTGAATATGGATTTGGCTCAGATTACAATCAGACCTCTGAAAGTAGTCTTGGAAGTGGTCAGGCTCACATTGTGATTGCAATTCACTGTAATTTGGCAGCAATCCACAACGATCTACAAAAAAAGATGAGCAAAATGTGGCATAAACATCAAGTATTTCTGTTAACACACCCAGAGGAGATAAAATAGGCAGCTCCAAATCAAGGGTCGATGCGCAACCACGTGAAACAATAAAACACTTTGTGATCAGGTGTCTAAAACCGTACTGTGATGGACTGAAGTGTAACCACAGTTCGAGTGACAGGACTGGCAAGATGGTAAAAGGGAGAAAATGGCATCACAGTAAGAACAGACAGAGGAGAAATGTTTCTGAAGCCAGCGGTTAGGGGACACGGGCAACAGAGGCGGACAGTGAGAAACAAATTGTCCAACTCTCCTATCGCAATCTCCCAATAAAAGGTAAGATTGACGAGAACAGGGGGCTCGACGGTCTCTTGTGCAATAAGTTACGCTTTCCAACACAATAAGCGCGGCACCCCAACCCCGAACACTCCCTACCTCACTCATCTTCCACGACAGAATTTACGGTCAGTGGTTAACTCCCATTATACCCTGGCTCAGGGCAAAAGTACCCCCCCCCCACCGCCACAAGTCAAAGTGCCCTCTCCGAGGCCTGAATGATAAAGTGACATCTGGGAGGACAGAAAAAAATGGAGAGGAGAGCCGTGGCGTAGGACACTTTGGCTGCAGCAGTAGAGGAGGAAGACTACGAACAAAGAAGAGGGGAGAGTAAACAGGACACGAATGCCCAGACAGCAAGAACACCAAGAAACAAAAACAGTCACAGACAAAGATGGAGGGGGAAAAAAAAAAAAAAAAATCGCATTGTGGTAGGAAAAGCGGGAGCCAGGGTGGTGGTAAGCGGAAGAAAGATGGCGGCTGTAGACGCAGACAGACGGAGGAGATGAAGAGTGTTCCCCGAGGGGCCCGAGTCCTGACTAATACAGAGAAGGAGTTCTATAAACAGCAGTCACACACATCTCCCACCGATTCATTGCTCTCTGCTACATTACCTCCACTCTCTTGTCTTCAACCCTCAGCGTCTTTGCTATGTGACCTTAAATCCCCACACCGCGAAAACACATCAGCGCTAAAAAGTGACATATTTATTCATCCTCTGTATAGCCTTTAAACCTTTGCTTTTTCCGAGACGAGAAAAAAAATAGCTGGCGTCTCTGCAGGAGACGGTTGATTACACGGCAACTTCCCAGACATTTAAGCGAGTGTCTTCCTCCTGAAATAAAGCATCGTTCCATACATTTTCAAAATGTCACGCATTTAAAAAGAAACTCTTGCCGAAAATGCATCAAAGCTATTCAAAATGACTCTTTGTCCTTGCTTTAATGCTTCTTAAGACAGTTCGGCAGATTGTGAAAATGGCAGAATGTCACCTCTGAGTAAAAAGCGCCTCACTCCCTGCTCTGGTATTTTCTGCCCCGACTTCTCCCTCCACGTCTGCTCTTCCCTTTGACTTTCTTCCAGGTGCTCCAGTTTTCTCCTACACTCATAAGACGTGCATGCGAGATGAAGTTAAAACTGGAAATTGCCCACTGCTGCATGCACTGGTCTGTCTGTATTGCCCCTGTGACAGACTTGCGACTGGCATGAATAAATGTTAAAGCCGACTAGGAAATTAATAATTGACAAGTTGAGATGGGTGTTTTTGTGCCGTGCTCCAGCCTGACTGCTGTCCTACTCTCAACTCTCTTCTCCACTCACTATTGCTTTATCCAGGTCGCTGGCTTCCTCTTAATTCCAATTCACTTTTCCTCATTTTTACAGGCTTGACCTTAGAACACAAACCCACTGGAACCAGCCTAGACTTGGGAAAGCTTCCACCGAATTTGGGTCAGGATTGTTTGAAAATGTTTAAACACTCCCCTTAATGAAGGGAAATGACTTTGCCATTTGGTATTCAAGTTACTTGGATATAAGTTTGGAACACCTTTGACACAATTTCAAAAATGAGATCCTATTTTTGCACCTCATAACCTACGTTTACAGCCCCTTTCTGTCCTTTTTTATTTATTTATTTTTTTTAAACCGCATTGCCTCTTCCCCTGTCCCTCCACCACAGCCTGCATGCGTCACAACACAAGCCATATTGACAGAACTCCTCGTCCCCGTCAGGTTGAGTTTTCTGCTTCGGGTCCATACTCGTTTGTTTGCCTGACTTCTCCTCCGTCTCTTCCACTCCGGCTCTATGTCTGGCACTGTGTGTCTGCTCAGCCCATCAGCTTCCGCTCGGTTGCTCCTTCCACTCGATGTGACCTGTTTGTAAGTCTTTTGTACTTAATGTATAGATTGTGTTCCATGTGTAGAGCCTCATGTGGGAGGAGGGTTTTGTTTTTGTGTCTGAGATGTAGCAGCGGCGGTTGGCATGATTTCATTTGACCGGTTCAAC
Organism: Sparus aurata; assembly: GCF_900880675.1. Classification (NCBI taxonomy): domain Eukaryota; kingdom Metazoa; phylum Chordata; class Actinopteri; order Spariformes; family Sparidae; genus Sparus; species Sparus aurata. Next base: position 15,346,351 of record NC_044208.1, on the reverse strand, counting down.
AAGAGTTTATTCCAGTGTTGTAGGAAAACAATCCTGTCATCAGGCTTAAGGGTTTCTGCTTTGCCGGAGACACTAATCACATCCACTACATTCAGCGTTGACTTGCTTGACTCAAATATACCATTGGTTGTTGAAACTGTAATGAAACTGGCAATTACGGGCTACAGTGCAAACATCCCCCTCTGTGGCTGTTCATGACCACAGGCTTTTTTAGTGAAGTCATTTGGGTTTGGCCCTAAATGGCTCAACTCTGCATTCCTCCGGAGGACAATAAAAAAGATACAGGACTCGTTGAAAAAAAAAAAAAAAAAAAAAAAAAGAAACGCTGCCTCACCTCCAGGGGAAGAAGTTTCCTAAATGCGATTAAAGAGAAATACTGGCAGACTGTCTTCCCTGACCCCTATTAACAGAGCCTGAGAAAACAATCTCTCCTCTCCACACAACCTGCCACTAAGCAGAACCTGTTGCTCAAATCACATTAACTAACCGCAGATGAAAAAACTCAATTCAATACACAGAGTGCCAGGCTGTGCTAAAACTGAGCTGATGCAATCACACCTACAAACAATCTCACCTTTTACTACTCCGTCTCTCACTGAGGAGGATAAAGAAATAAAATCATGTGCTGTCGCAAAAAAAATAATTTTTCGTTCTTGTCCTTTCGTCTACCCAGTGCAGGCACCGCTGAGGCCTTATTAATACTTGGTAAAGCCAGGGCAGGAGTTTACACAACATGACTTTGTTAAAGCTGAAAGTGAAGGAAGAGACACTTCAAGTTGCTGGCGGAACATTGTGATCCAACTGGGAGCAGCTGCATCCTTGTTTCAATAACAGACCAACAACAGGCTGCCCCCCCCATCCAAACGCGAGGATCAGTCGAAAGACCGTCGGGGAAGAGTCCATCGCTCTCCTTCACCACGCTCTAGGACACTACGCGTTTGCACATCAGACATGATGGCGATGTCACATATATGTTCCTGTACATGTGCGTCTTGTCAGTTGTCGTATCTAGTGGTCATGGCACTAGTCTTGACAGCACAGGGAAGTCCATCAATCTTCCTCTAGGGAACTGGTTTGTTGCTTATTCAGTTCCCTTGTGCAATGATTGGGCTTTCACCCCCTCACTTGCTTGCAGCTCCTATTCTCCGAGTGTGTAACCAGCCACTGCGCACAGCTGTCATGTGCCTGGTGAAAGTGGTGTGACTGACACTCATTGTTCAAGATTGAATATGCATTTCTCCCTCCAGGACTGACGCATGCCAAATGAAGGACATTCCCCTGATTGATGGCATCTATTTATAACAGAGCTCTCTTTTTTTCGCTCTTGTACTTTCTCTCTATTTGTCTCAGTCTGCCATGCCGACCTTTGACAGGCCCAGGACTAGAATTCACCACTGTGTAAACAGAGGCAGCAGAACTTGAATGCCAAATCCAGAGTTATTGGAAATCTCTCACAGTTCACCACACTTTCCTTTATAAATGTGAAAAAAATCATCCTTTTGGTGCAGAAATTATGCATGTGCACAGGGAAGCGGGGAGGAGGAGACGGGATACTCCTAAGCTCCAAGGTTGGATCACAAACATAATCAATAATGCACTGCCTACCGTCTTTCGGCACTAAAGTTAGCCCAGCTCGGTTCCATTCAAGTGAATGCACAGTTCCGAACCAGCCCGACCTGTGCTAAGTCAACAAGTCCAGATGAAAGATTGGTCTTCTGGAAGGCAACCACGGTCGAAACAGCGAGGAAGGGGAAGAAAGGGATGATGGCCTGAGCAGATGAGAGGGAACGTGGGCGGACTTGGAAGGAGAACGAGGCACAGAGGGAGTGCCTGGTTGCTACTGCTGCAGATGTTGTTTGTGAGTCTTCACACAACGTTGCACTCCATACGCAATCCACCAAAAGGGATGGACACTATGGCCCTGGGCTGAAGCACTAGATTTTTTAAAAAGATGATAATAAAGACAAACAACATTACCATCTTCTCTGGTACACTCACAGTGAAAAACATGCTTCATTTGATACATTTAATTTGACGTAAACTACTTCAGCAAGCCGTTCTTGTATTCTTTTCCCAGCCCTCTTGCCTTTTGCTCACAGCAACTTCACTGCTAGAACCTATCAATACTAGCCGGGCCAAGCAACGAAATGCTTCCTCAACGGCTAATCCTGCCCTCGGGCAGCATTGATGGTTCATCTTCAACTCGCAAAACTAAAACACTAGCAGGCAAAACTGCAGTCAACTGCATTTGTGTCCTATGGATTCAACCGTCCCATTGATCATTGTTTATGGGCCCTTAGAGAATGTATATTACTATCCATACAACCATCCATATCCACACATTTATTACTATGCAGCGTGCATAAGAGTTATTCCCAGTGCTATTCCTGGTGACCATGCAGTGGGCATGGTGACAAACAGGCCATTCCAAGTTATTGCTGCTATATTGCCTTGTAATACAGATGGCTCGCATGTCTCCCTCTGAATTATTGATCTGCTCGTGTGTAACGTAAACACAATAAACTGACATGATAACACCACTCTGTTACAGAACACATAGGAGTGTGTGTGTGTAGATGACTAATCATAGATAAACATAGACCATCTGGAAATAAACATGCAAGATCATAGAAACAATTCAACTGTGAAATGCATTTGCATTTTTTTTTATATTATAAAACACCACAGGCGAGGTTTTTTTGTTTCCTTTTACTTTATATCTTGAGATAAAAGAGTTTTATTTGATTGTGTTGGAGGATCCTGAGCTAAGATGTTGCCTTTTACGTGGTTCTCCAATTCAAACAGCTGTTTGGTTTAGAAATTCTAATCTCATCTCTGTCAATACATGATCCTGGAGAACCATAAAAAACCCACGAGGCACATTTTGTACAAAGTATGCATTGATCTTAGCGCTGCTCAGCTAGCATTGATCTAATGCCAGGTCTGCGAACAAGCAGTGTGCTAGCTGGATCCCATGTGCTTCTGTGTGCGAGCTGGTAATGATCTAGTTTGGTCTCGGTTTGTCCGGAGGTAGAAACTTCCTCCCCCCCACGCTCCCTTCTTGCCTCCTCAGTCTGTCGGATCTGATCCTCCCAATGTGTCCTCTGTGGTGTCTGCTTCTGTTCCCCTTCCTGTCGGTGAGCTGAGGGCCAGCAGAGGGGAACAGGCTTCCAGCGCCTTGGCCTGGTAGCCTGCCTCCCCACAGCATAGTCATTACTGCTGGCTAACAAGCAGAGAGCGAGGGACGTCTGCGACTGCTCTTCCCCTTAACTAACAAAGAGAAAGACCTCACGGGTAACTGTGGTAGCAGCAGCAGCAGCAGGCTCCTGCTGGACCCATAATGGTGCTTTCTCATTATATGCTGTCTCCTGGGGGGAAAAAAAGATGTACATGCTGGGCTACAGGTCCTTTCAACTACGCATTGTGGGACTACAGGGCTAGAGAGGAAGGAACATTATGTGCACGACCTGTCACATGCAACTGCTTTGAATTATTTTCATGTCGTGTTGCTTTTGTGTGCTTGCAAGCATGTGCTGTGCATCACCCTCGCGTGCGGCCAGCTGGATGTTTACACACTTCCTTAATGTCATCTTTTATTTTTTGTTGGTGACTTGATTTGATTTGATTCCGGTGGCTCCATCAGAGCCAAGGGCGACACAGGCGGGAGGGCAGGACTCACAGACCCCATGCATACTCAAGTGTACATGGCCTAAATCAAAGCACAGGTGCACATGATCCCAAAAATATATTTCATCCCAAATGCAGTCACACACAGAGGCACGCTCTGCTGTCTTTAAAAAAACACTTGTGGGGATGTGGAGCGTTTCCCAATAGCTGGAAGTCGATATCGATGATGGGGGGGGTAGAAGCGAGGGTTATGTTTATAAATGACTCTTAAATCCTCAGCCCACCACTTGTTTAACAGTTGTTTTCATCCATTTTCAGTTGGGTGTCCATATTGAAGTGGGCTGTTGTTTTGGCAGTATTTTTGTTGACATTTCATTTAGACAGCTCAATATCTCATCTATGCTCAGGCACGCAAGACTCTCGGTCCATTATAAACGAATGACACTAGCGTTACCTAACTTGCTTATGCTAATTTACCCGATTATACTCTCATTCGTCACCAGTTTTGTGAAACAAATATTCAGTTATCTCCGTAGCATCTCGATCATATATGGCCCAGTGACAGCTGTCTCCTTACAGCAGGTGGAAAAAACCCGCAACCCGATGCAAGAGCCCTGCAATGCATCTTCTTTTGTGCAGGTTACAATTACATGTTTCTGCTGACAGTGAGTCAGAGACATTCTGACTCAGCTCAATAGTATTTTCTTAAGCTGTATTTTGTGGAGTTGTTGTACTGCATTACACTACCTCGTCGGTGTTTTCATTATTTTTCCATACAACAGAACCTTAGTATTGTATTGCAACACCCTCTGACCTCAAAACCGACTGCAGAGTAAGATCAACACCTCGCCGACACAGACTGAAAAATAATCGCTTAACACTGCAAGCCTCACACAAAAGGTACAGTAGCATTAATTGCAAGGCTATTGTGTTGGATTGCATTACAGTTTACAAATGTCAAAGTAAGCGTGTCCACCCCCTGCATCTTGCATAATAAGTGCAATGTATTTTGAATACTGTAGTTCGGCTCTACGTGAAATGCATTACATTTAGAAGTATTGCGGGAAAAGTGATGATTTAAAATGTACACAAATTATACTGTTACACAGTGGCATGCCCAAACAAAAACCAACTCAGCACTTCTGCCTACACTAACCGACAAGAGAAAGGTTTAAAAGTATCTTTCTTGTGTTCATTATAAAATTGCAACATTCAGTGTCTTCTCTGCCACGGGCCCATCAATGTACAAACTCGACAAATATAGCATGAAATATTTGTTTGCAAAATACCCACTATTAAAAGGGAGAAATTCATTGACTGATTTTTATAGGCCTTAACAAACTAAATTAAAAAAGTCTTTGTTTTCATGATTGAATAAACTGAATAAGCAGACTGACCTCAAAGGACATACACAATGTCACACTGTTGACTTTGTTGTTTGAACCCTGCCACCTCTCAGGTGTGTTCTGGGGGATGCAGAGTCAGTTATGGAAAAAAAAAAAGATTTACAACATTAGAATTCTGGGTTTTACTTTATTCTTCAAAACTACACAATGTCCCTTTAAGTATAAAACCATGATTTACTCGGACAAGCCACCAAACAGCTGTTGTAACCCTCTTCATTCCTTCAGTAGCTCATAAACCAGTGACACATGGTAGACACTAGTTACCTCCTCCCAATCCAGGCATGCATCCCATATGTACCCAGGTCACGCGGCTGATCTTTGACAGGTTGCACACAGAAGTCTGCGCAGAGACACCCAGAGACCAGAGCTCTGACCCCTAGTAATGGGTCTCTGGGGTGTGCGTGGGGGGGGGGGCAACTTATTCTGCTCTGTACAGTTGTAAACCGGCGTGCTCCTCCCCTGGGACTGACTCCCCCACGTTGCAACCTCTCATCACCTTCTCCCCCTCCTTCACCCTCCACTGCAATGAAGCAAAGTGACGCTGTTGCCAAGGTTACTTGGGGAAGGGGTGGGAGGCAGGGTGAGGAGGTACAGATGAGGTGGTTTGTTATCTGCCTACATGGCTGATGTGAGACGAAATATGATTGTGTCCTGGTGGAATAGGTAGAGATGGGCTGATGGATGTATAGGAATTTCGGACTGGTGGGGTAAACAGGAAGAGCTATTATATACGTTTCTGAGAAATTGCAGATACATCTGCATAAATATATCTATATGTGTGTGTGTGTGTGTGTATGTCTAAGCAGAGCAGAGGTTGGGGAAGCTTAGCCGACTCTGAATGTAAACTAGCCACTGCAGCACTCCGGCCTGGCCTCTGTCAGACGCTACCCCAACGGGGATCTGGTGCGCCGTTCAAAGCCCCCTCCCACCTTTCCCCCCCACCTTAGCACACGGAGCCGCCATCCCCGTCTAAAAGTGCCTTCCTAGCATCCACCTTGTGTTCCAGTTGCCACAGTGATTCGCCCGCCTTGTCTCTATTTTCAAGCATGTGCAGATAAGTAGAATTTGAACAAAAGCAAGCAAGTCTCTTACCATGCATTATCGTTTCACAGCTATTTGATACCTGCGCCGCGCACAGCCACAGCCATCTCCCTAGATGATTGCCCAAGGGAAGGTTCAGTGCTTTAATCTAATCTGATGACAAATGATTCGATTAGCCTGGCCGCTGATTAACCTCTTCCTCTGTGTTTTCTGCACATATAGCCAAGCAAGTCTCATTTCATAACCCCAAACACACGCGCACACACACACACACACACACACACACACACACACACACACACACACACACACACACACACACACACACACACACACACACACACACACACACCTCCTCCCCGCCCTCCCTCAGTGGATGCGGCTCTACAAATGTCAGTGTTGGCTGCATGTGTCACTGACTTGATGCATTGTGTTGTGCTATGTGTGTGTATAACGGTGCCTCTCCGCTGCACCCATGGCTCACCAGCCATCTGCAGCCCACTGAGGGACACATGATGATGACGGCTGAGTCACCCATTAGCCCAAATTAGAGCCATCCTTCCACCATTCAAGACAGGGCCGCTGGCAATGCCACGCAGTCAAGGCCATTACAGAAAACACGCACTAAACTGATTTTGCTCTGCAAATACCATTAGCTGGTGCCCAGAGATTATAAATATCCAAACTTTCAATTTGACGAAAAAAAGGGTCTTGGAGGGGGAACCGTGTTACGAAAATCCTGCATCAATGTCACAGACTTCTTCACTGGTTGCCAGAGGGCAGAGTTAGGAGGGTAATGGCTACTACAAAGATGAAGGACCAGCAGTGGTGGGTGTACATGGACAGCTACAGTGGCTGTGAAGAAGCTGCGTTAAAGACCCTGGTGTGAAAACGAAAAGTTACAGCTTTCTGTTACATCAGATTATCAAAATTGCTCAATGTAGAACAGCTTTACATTACTGTAACAGCTCACTGTTAGCACTGTTAGAAGTCTAAGAAAAGGAAAAGGTTTTCTAAAGTTCACAGCTTCAAATAAATGCTCTCTAAAGTGGCTGCAATGATGTTGGGCCATGCTGTTCAAATGGCCTTGGTTTTGTAAACAACTGTCCTGCATGTGGGACAATCTGTCAAAACAACATATCCACTTCAGGACCGGGGAAATTGCCATTTTGTTCATACAACCTATTTTGAGCCACTCGTGTTTTTCCGTTTTGCCACAAACGCACCCCAACAACCGCCTTTTTCACCATTTCCTTTACTTGAGGTTTTTCTGTCGAATGCCAACAACTGTTGCCTAGCAACTAAATATTCACCCTGAAGAAATCCGGTAGATTATTATTTCTTTCCAAGTTTCACATTTCTGAGAGAGCGAGAGAGAGAGAGAAAAAAAAAAGAGATATCTTTGTGATTTCAAGTTTACAAATCCCAGTGGTGCACAAGCAGTGGTGCGCTTTTCAAATGAAATGCACAACCCTCTGTCACGTCTACAGAGGGAAACCGGGACAGAGACACCACGGGTATTTCAGGGCAGATGTATGAATTCTAACAGATTTAATAACTACGGAAACCAACCAAACGTACTGGGTGTAAACAGCACGTTACAGATGATCTTCTGTGCATCTGAATTAAAAAAAAGAATGTGAACTTGCAGGATGGTTTTTAAGGACTTTTGAGATGGACAAGCTAGAATGCATCCAGACATGTTTTTATTAATATTTTCAAACCCAGCGCTGGTTTTTTACAGGAGCTCATTGGAGAAGGTCATTTCCAAGTGAGAGTTGTATGTTTCTGTACAAGCGCTCAAGCAGTGAATATACAGTATTGTTCCCTTGAAGACTGAGCGTGTGCCTGTGGCTAGCCGGCAGTGTGGGCTGAACTCTGGACTCTCAGTAATATGTCTATTTATTCAAGACAACAAAAGCCTTCTGTGATAAACACCATAGGGTGGGGACTTACAATGCACACAGTCAACATTGTGGTAGTGTACTTTGAATTTGTATCTGACCACTGCAGGATGAGCCTCACGCCAGAGACAGCAGCACTACAAATTCAATAGCGAGAATTTCTTTTTAACGCTGGTTGTTAACTCATATTTTTTTTTTTTTTTAAAACAACAATCATTTGACAGCTCATTTTTTACTCTTCAGAACAGCATGTTTGTTCGTGGCTACATTGTGTATCCGTTAATAACCGCCGGAGGGGCATTATTTGCTTTAGTCATGGGCACAACAGTAATAGGGCTTCCCACAAAGTGGTTACAAACTATTGTACACATAATGTACTGTCAGAGATAATGAAGCATAATCATAGTTCTCATGTATTTTAGCTTCCTGTAATGAAACATTTTCTTTAAGTGACTCATGTTGAAAAAAGGTTCAAACATAAGGAAACTCAGATTACAAATGTAAGGATATCACACACATATCTGAGGACTTTAATTACTGGTTTATACACAGGAAAGAAAGGTGGCATGGTCCGCCAATGATAAACGGTGGCTCAGAGCGGGTCGTCTAGTGATCGGAAGGTCAACAGTTCGAGTCCCGGCTCCCCCTAGTTGCATGTCGAAGTGTCCTTGAGCAAGATACTGAACCCCAAATTGCTCGTGATGAGCAGTTGGCACCTTGCATGGCAGCCTCCGTCATCAGTGTATGAATGTGTGTGTGAATGGGTGAATGTTGCATGTATTGTACAGCGCTTTGAGCTGTCGTTAGACTGGAAAAGCGCTACAAAAATGCTGACCATCTAAACAGTAAAAAGGTATGACATTGTGCTGTGCTTTAACGTCAGACAAATGCTTATTTAGTGTGTTTAGGCATACATTTTAATATATTTTTTAAAATCAACAAATGAGGATCTTTCTCTTCTTAATTAACGTGTCTTACCCAAAAGTCTACATGGCACCATTAATCTGAAGTTATGAATTGCAAATATCGAATAAGGTTGCACAATGACTCAAAATAATTTGAAATATCAATATCTGTGACAAAACAGAATTAAAATGAAGCGCTGTAGTACTGCACAGAAGCCCTGGTCTACCACTCTTGTTGCCCAGATGTAGAAAGCCTGTTTTTTTTGTTTTAGGTGGCTTTTATTTTGTTTAAAATGAAAGCTGTGATGCAAAAATGATAAGTTATATATATCATCTGTTAGAATAATCACAATACTATTGAACATAAAAGAACATCCTGCAGCCTTTTTTAGGATGCAACTTCTAACTATAAATCATTTTAGCAAAACCTGCTGAGTTTTGAAAAATGAAGATGGTATGTTGTCAGGGCTGAGAGGTTAGCCTCAAAATAAAACCACAATTTTTTTTGGCCATATCGCGATATAAGATATATACCTCGATATTTAAAAACAATTTCACAAGCACTTCATAAATGTTAAGATTGGGCAACAAATCAAATAGCACAATAGTTTTTTACCAAACCTTGGTATCGATATTGCAACGATATTGTAATGATTGTTGGTACTTTCACAAGATATTAACACAATGAGATTTTTGACAAATAATTATCCTTAATGTCTATATAAAGACAACGTCATTAAAGGAAAGTAATAAAACAAGTAGAACAGTCTTTTAAGATGGTGAACTGTTGAAGCACCAAAATGTGCCACTTTTAGCTATACATTTTTCAAGCGAAAGGTGGTGAATTACTAACATTTTAGAGAAGTCATCCCTGGCAAGATGCCACTTTTTAGTCAAATTGATTGAACATTTTGTATAAAGGGATTTATGTGACATAGAAGAGTCCCACCATTGTGACTATGCACTCCGGGAGTAAGTGTTCCGACGCCGACAACTACAGGGGCCTGTTTTTTTAAATAATTAATGACATTCCTCTAAGACCAAAATGATTCTGCTCATCTGATGTAGGCTCTATGCTTGGCTGCTTATTAGGACCATGCCCTATCAATCTCATGCAAAAATATGAAAATGACCTGCGAGAGAGCAGGTTTGGGGCTTGAAAGCGGACAAGCATAAAAAGGAAGGATGTCATAAGTTCACATCACGCCTCACGGTGATTTTCTCATCATCCGATCCTGAAACTGGAAGATATCCGCCCAACGGAGACATGCCTTCTGCTCCTTCATCGCTATACGTGCATATCAGCAAGCCACTGCCGAGGGTGTGGACAAAAATCCAACATGGCCACACCAATCTCATGCTGTCAGAGGTCCAACGTGTGTATTCGCTCTTATGCAAATATTTATCTGAATTCACACTTGGCTTAATGTGACAACTGCAACCCAGTCTTGAATGGCTTTGGATGCAAAATGGTAATTACTCCTGAACCAGGCTGGAATAATGAACTTGTTAGCATGCTCAGCCTCCTGGAATTCATTACCCAGCTCGACGCCGCGCTCCTGATGGAGCAAAACCTGATCTGTTTTCGTTCCCAGCTGCTCAAATGGAAGCAGTCTGAGGGGAGCTCTGAATCAAACAGACGCGTTGGTTGTGACATGTCCAGCAGCCACTCGAGACTTCTCACATATGTACAGTAGACACGCATGTGTCAGCTCATCTAATGAGACTGATCCGTCCCTGTCCCTGCTTCCTACTGTCTCATGTGATCGTACAGGGACCCTTCAGGGAACAGCATGATCTGTACAAATCAGAGGAAGGAGGTGCAGGACAGTCTTAACTGGTAAATTTCACATTCCCCTTTGAAAGAGTGTGAGGGCGTAACAGTTTGAAACTGAAAAACAGGACTTGATGAAGGCTGGTAATATCAATGTCCCAAATTAGACAACTGAAAGTATTCTATTTTTCATTAAAAAGGAGGGAAGGCAGCCATTTGACTGCCATGGGAACTATTTTTGAAGCAGTTAAGCGCTCGTTGGGGAATATCACTCCTGCCTTAAAGGGCATTTGGAGCATTATTTGAGGGGTTTGCTCATATTTCATATTTTCTGTCAATGTAAAATTAATTTTAAACTGAAAGATATTTTCAAATCAGTTGAACCTACTCTCTTCATTGCAATATTATCCCAAACATTAAAGAAAACAACCCCTGAGACTTTCAATTTTAGTAATCCATTTCGCAGAACTGCATCAGGCTGTGAACTTGCACATTTTCAGAAAAGCTCCAGCAAATTTGAGAACAAAGCACCAGCTGCAATGAGAAAGGAGGAAGTGTCTTTCTTCCTCTTTCTGCTTCTTTGTTTTAAAGACAACTTCTTGTGGTTATTTATGGAGGTTGGCCTGTTTAGGTCAACAGAGAAGCCAAGGAGACTAATGCGAGAGTAATGCTTGAGTTTTTGCATAATTATGGCTGAAAATAGCCACCCACAGCGGATCACTATATCAAGAGACTCAGTGATATTTATGTAAAATTAGATGCTACACATCATAAGTATGAAGCGGGCATTTCATTCAACGATACAAAAAGCAAGAAAACTAATTGCAGTGGTACAAAACCATATAAGAATTCAGACAATAATCGTATTACTTGTATTACCTGAATGAAGGAGACTGCTCTGCACTCATTCTCTGCTTGTTTTCTCACAGTCTTCCCTACCAGCTGGGTCAAGGGCAGATCAGGGGCAGCACACCTCCAGTCAGCATTCGCTCTTTTTCTATCTAAGGGAAATGCTCGCTGTTTGTCCAGCGTTCGAGTCAATCACACCACCAAACAGGGCTTACAATCAATGCACACACTGCTGATTACATTTCAGATGGGTGTTTGGGAGGTAAACATTTGAATGACAGTACAAACAGACACAGTACTGTCTGTGACACTGCTGCGTGCCTCGCCAAGTCTGTCACACGCCGGCAAATGTAGATTCACGATCACATTCTGCCACGACGCAGCTATGCCAGCGCCTTGTAGAGGCTGATATTTATGCAATATTGGTTCCCTCTAATGTTGGCAATTTACGACTATAAACTAATTCTATGGTTGCCCTCCCTGTGACTCACTCTGGATACAAGCGTTGGCTAAGCGCCTAATATCTGTAAAATATAACACAGCTTTTTTTACCAACATAATTCAGCACCTGCAAGTGAGGGAGCTTTATTAGGGTTGTAGTGTATGTGGTGACAGCTAAAGAGATTCGCAGGGCTGAAGCGTTTAATGGAAACAGCTGGCCAGCATGTGGGTTAATGTAATGGCTTTGCATGTTGAGCAGAAGTGGTGCTAAGCTCAGGCTATCAGACAGCCATCGACGGAGCAGACCCGCCGCTCCATCTCTCTCGCACTCAGTCTCGCTGGCCCTCGTATCTCCAGCTCTCCTTTTTCACTCCCCTCTAAGCACCCATCAATTGAGGCAGTGAAGCCATCAGTGCCCACGCTTAGCCCGCCTGTCTCATTGCTTGGATAGTCATGTGTGTGCGTGAGAGAGAGAGAGCTTTAGTGTTTGAGGGTGCTTGTGTGTGGAGGCCCTTGATTGGACTCTACAGCAGAGGCTGGAGCATTAATGAACATTGCCTGTCACAGTCCCAGTCCTCTTTGCAGATCCCTCACCCATCACACCAGGGGATGGATCGGCATGGTCTGATCTAAATGGGCGCTCTTTTACTTTTTTTTCGCCTCCCCTGCTGGCTGGGGATCACAGAGATCAGTGGAGGCATCTAATCCCGGCCAAAACTACCTTTGCGGTGCTCGAGTCAAAATCAGGACCAAAGTGAGCTCAGTCTCATGATGGATCATTCTGTGAGAAAAAAACCCCCAAAACTGCTGGGGAGGATACAACTCAATACAGCACAAGTTCAAGTCAAGTTTCAACTTTTATTTGTACTTTAATGATCTTGTATAACATAATATTCATTCTTTGAAGCCGGGATTTTCACCAAATGTCAATGTAAGGAGCAGGAAACATATCAACGTGTCTTGTCTGGTCATATAAATATGTTACACAATTCTTTTAGCGAAATTGATGAAAACAATCGAATAATGCACCAAAACAATAAACTTTTATTTTCCTTTAAATATATTTATTTTTTTGGCTTTATTGTAGACAGAACAGCTGAAGACGTGACAGGAAACAGGTTGAGAGACAGAGGGGGAGTGACACGCAGCAAAGGGCCTCAGAACGGGACTTGAACCCGGGACTGCTGCAGCGAGGACAAAGCCTCTGTACATGGGACGCCTGCTCTACCCACTGAGCTAAACGGCGCCCCAAAACTGGACTTTTATTAGCAACGATGTGGATGTTATCAGAGCAAATCAGATGCGACTGATTCACATTATGTACAGTTGTTTGTCAGTCTTGTTTCGTTTCTAGGGCCACAATCTCATTAACTGCCAAGACCAAAATACATGAAGTATGCACAAGTCTGAAAATGTTTATCGGGTATGAACTTTGTCATTATAATTAACCAGTGGCATGATGCTAGGTCCTCACGTTACAACAGATTGTCTGTGTTTCAAAATGGCCTTGATGTGTAACTGAGGACCGGGTACTAAAAGGGTTGATGATTAGGAGATTAATCATCGTCCAACATATTTAATTTATCTAAGGGTTATCCAAAATTATTTGTAAAGGCAGCCTATCAATTGAAGAAATTGCTTAAGATTTGCATCCCTGGTTAGTAATGTATTTTTGTTTCAGAACACTGCATGTTTAAGAGTGCAACAAATTCTATGCTGGAGCCAGTAAAGTTACTGAAAAAGTCAAGAATGCTCGATTCCGTATTGTCAAACTCAGCAAAACCTCGGCTAGGAGTCTGCAGATCAACAGCACACACTCAGACCCGGAAACATAATGTCATCCAGTATAACATCCCTCCGCATTAGGAAAGAGCACTCATTATGAATATGCAAGGTTATAGTAGAAGCAGGCCTTTGTCCTCGCTCCCATGTTTTATTTAATGAGCCTGGGGTTGGTTTGACTTGATTTGCATGTGCTTGTTATAGAATCACACAGTGCTACTGCTCATGCCCACACACTCCCCAGTATAGGGACATTTTGATTCCATTTTTCGCTTGGCTTGTCCGTCAGTTTACGCGAGCAGAAGGACCATGACTCAATTTTCCACCAAGGAGGATGCTGGGGCTTTCATTTGTGTGCACTTTTGCATCGAGGATGGCGGCGCTGCTGTTTCGAAAGTCTATGTGCGCGTGCGAGCATATGCAATGCTGATCTGAGGTGTGTTGTTTGAAGCAGAGCATGTGAGGAAGCATTGGCTCCCCAGTGAGGGAAAGCTCTGAAGAGAATAGTGCTGATGTGGTCCCGCTCTCCAAAAACAGCCAGATAATACCAATGCGAGGAGGCGGCAGGATACGAAACTACATGAAAAAGGCCTAAAAATCTGCAGCCAGCTAGAGTATGTCTTTGATATCAGAAAAAAAGACAAGGCAAAGATGTGACACTCCCTTTCCCCTTCTAATCTGGATATCGCATGGAGGAAAATGTGGCTCGTACTTGGCAATTACAGCCCCCGGGGCAGAAATGTGTCCCATTTTGATGATGTCAGTGTTTTGAGGAGTGAGGGACAGGTCAGTGCAAGCGTCACGGACATCAGAGGCCCTTAGCGCTGTGGCGAGATGTCAGCCCAGCTAGCGCCATCGCCGTGTGATGAGGCCTGGACAGACGTGCAGGGGGGCCAAACGTGACAAGGCAAGCAGAAACGGGGATGATTCAACCCTGCAGTGAGGATGGAGGCAGGCGGGCAGAGACAGAGATGCGAGGAGGAGGGGGAGGAAGAATACAGAGAGCACATGGCACAAGAGAAGAAAGACTGAAAGGGAGAGGAATAGGAGGAGAGATGATCATGATAGGGACAACAAATGGGGAGTTTATATATACAGTACTAAGGAATTCACCAGGGAGGTGAAAGGAGGAATGCACTAATAGAGAACAGCACTGAGTGAATGAAGCACGTTAATGAAAACGGGTGTTGCTGAGCATCGAGAGTGAAAGGGAATAGCTTCAAATGGATGCAATAATGACCGAGAGGCATGATGACAAGAACCAAATTAAAAGTGGACTGCATCCAAGGTGAAAACAGCAACATGTCAAAGAAATTATATGGTGACCACAAGGAGCAAAGCTGAGGACACGTAACCATGACACCCCTTCCCCCGCCCCTCTACACTTCACATGTACCGCACAAGCAGAGCAAATACTGTCCAATCGGCTCCAGTGTAGCCGCTCCGCACACGAAGACGAAGACGAAGAAGAAGAAGAAGAAGAAGAAAAACAAATGTGTGGTTCTCCTGCAGAACTCCCCAAGTGAACTATAGTTGCTGGATGAATGTGAAACAGGGCATTGCAGAACAGAGGAGTGCACATCCTCTGCAAACTTTCCCTGAATAATTTAATGAGCTGTGTTTTAAGACATAAAAGGCTGTTTTTCTGTTTTCTGTTGCTGACTAATCCGACGCCACGGCGATTCAATCTATGGGCCGTTTGTGAAAGCTTTTTCATTTTCTCCTTTCATTTAAAAACAAATCACCGGTCCATCACAATAAAAACTCATGCACACAAAAACTGCAGGAGATTATTTCAATTTTTGTTTCCCTTTTTCGTGGCAATAATTCATATAGAAAATAACAACCTGCTTCGGTAAAATGTATGCCTCTTGCGGTGAGCTAATAAGCATGCAGCATGCTCATTGTGCCCAGATCTCACGGCAATTGGCTGCAGGGAAAACATTAGGTCATGCCCAGAGGTGGGGCAAATCAGGTGCATCTTTGTTAATACGGATGTAATAACATTTGTATTGCAGGGTTCTCCCCAGAAATTCTTAGTATAGCGGCGCACCGTCTGTCCGGGGGGGGGGGGGGCGACCGGGGGGGGGAGACACGGACGTACGGACAGCCGGTCATCAACTCCGTCAGCCGGGGGACGGACGCTCGTCGCCGTCAGCCGGGAGCTCCTAGCCGTCAACCGGGGGACGGCGGACGGACGGACGGACGGACGGACGGACGGACGGACGCTCGACACTGTCACGCGCGGAGTATAGCGGCGCTGACCGAGCGGTATAGCGGCGCAGCGCCGCTGTTCCACCGTCTGGGGAGAACCCTGTATTGTATTGTTATTTGTATCCGTACCAGTATCACATATTACTGAACACTACCCAGCCCTAGTCAAATATGTTTTGTGAGGTCACAGTGAGCTTGACCTTCGACCATCACAATCTAATCAGGTCATCCTCAAGTCATATCTGAAGAAATTCCCTGAAGGAACTCTTAAGATATTACTTCCACAAGGATGATTGTGATACTTACAGGAGCAGAGGCATAAAAATGCAAACAGTGTATGTGGTTGAAATTCAGCCAGCCTCCAACATTTTGGCAAATTGAGTTTAATTAATTTGATGGTTAAAGAGACTTTTCTACAGTTTCCTTCTATTTGCTGTTAAAAAACGAATAAAGAAATGCCCCCATTATACTATCAAAATGAGTACATGAGTCGGATACACCACGATTTTGACAGACTACCCCGTTAGCTCACACCTTACACACACCGTGTCATTAAAGATACTCTATCCATTTCCTGACAGTTATCTGTAATATGAAGCAAACAAATCATTTGTAGCGCAAGTGTAGTTATTTATCCTTCAGGTGACGATGGAGTTTTGACCCCTTCCACGGGCACTTTGGACATATGTGAAACTGTGCCAGGAATCCCTATACTGTAATTATCGCCAGATTAATGCTAATGAGGGCTTTTGTACGGGACATCTCTCACTTTATTTGTAATGGCGCACTTTGTTAGAAGGAGCAGGAGCTGTGGGTGGGGTGCAGGATATAGGGAGTTTCTCATGTGTGCAAAAGGTGTGGTGCTGACACCATGGCCATCTGGAGGGCCGGTGGGAACTGAGGACCTAACAGAGAGAGCAGACTGCCACCTCATACATGCACCTGATCTCAGGCCAGTGTCTGTACTGTGTGTGTGTGTGTGCGTGTGTGTGAGTGAGAGAGAGACGGATAGGAATATAGAACAAGGGATATGATGAAAATCAAGATGCTTTGTTTGTACGGCCACTTAATAGAACTCTACATATCCGTCAGCCGCCTGCGTATACGCAACAGCCCAAGTGACAGGAAAATGGGTTAAGAAATAAGGAGAGAACAGAACGGTGACAGATGGAGAGAGCGATATGAAATGATGAAATGAGATATCATATAAGTGTGTCAGATCACATTGACAGCGGCATCTCCAAGCAGAACTACGGCTCCTTTGATATTAAACTACATCACCTGAGTCGCGGAGACCCTAGTAAATGAATGATGAAGTGATGCAACAGCATGGCAGGAATAGGAAAATTCCAGGATGAGAGAATAAGAGCAAAATTCCAGAAAAATTCAATGTTTAAACTCTGCACTAAACATGCAGAGCCTCTCTGACAGAGTTTACTCTTACTAACACAAACATTGTGTAAAGTTTATTTGAGTGGTTCATTGTTGACAGGAGGACGCTTTTTGGTGGGGGTAAGTGAAGGACAGTCAGCGCCAGCTGGCCAGGCCAGTCAAATCCTTTAGAAACCAGTCCCCACTGTGTGGAAGTGAGAGGAGACACAGGGCTTAAACATCAGACGTGCACCGACATTATCAGTAACATCAGTACTGGTGCTGATAAGGCACATTCTCATACTCAGCATCTAAAAATTAATTATTCCCTTTCAGATACCAGAACTGATACTTTCTATGATATGTCCTCCTTTCCCCTCGGTTTTATCTTTATAAGGAAAAATGACTGGAGTGAAAATTCTTTATACTCCGTGTGGAGAATGATATAAATTAAAAGACTTGAGGTTAACAGTGGAGTTACTTACTGTGAATTTATTTCTTTGATGCACACTTTTCATTTACCATTTAATTAACTATTCTGATTGTGCATGGTTTATACGCACCTCTATTAAAAATTAAAAGACTGTTGCTTTGCACAGACACTTTCCATTTTCTTTTCCCAGGTTCAGTAGTTTTTTCGCCTGCCTTCTCTTTGCCAGCATCCTGTATTCAGCTTTTTTTGGGGCATGCTCATTCTGGGGCATTATTTGCTTAGCTTGTTAAAACAATATCTTCACCTTTATGGCCTACCATCTCTTCCCGCTGGCATTCCCTCAAATGCCCCTGTTGAGATTTCACCAGCTGCTCTTTTTCTTCAAGTTATGATGTAATCATGTGGCTGAAAAAAGAGAGTGGAAACTGAGCTTTTTACTGGTATGGTTGCCCACAGTTATTATTGTGATCAGTTATTCAATCAATTCATTTTCTTCTATGAAATGTTCCAAATAGTGAAAAATTTCTTTTTTTTCTAGAGCCCAAGGTAACATCTTCAAATGGCTTATTTCATCTCTGCAAATATTTTTTAAATATCAAATGGCCAATATTTTCAAGTTTTAGTTGGAAAGATTCAAAAAACTAAAACTTCCAATAGAATGTGAATCAATACCGGCTTTGACATTTAAATGCCTTTATATTGAGTTGCAGAGATATCTCGTGGAGTTAGCATGCAAACCAGCTAGCCCTGGCCCGTTCCAACACTCTCCTGGTCCTGATCTCCCAGTCCAACCTCTTTTCTACTAGATCAACCAAGTGCATTACTCTGCCGTTTCATCACACTGAGATCGGGAATTCTAGATCGTATCAGGATTCTTGCTGTTGTTTTTTTACAGGCCGCTGGCTGAAGGCCATGCTTCTAATGGCAGCAGTAATACCATAGGGAAACACTAGGAGGGGTGGATTCCAAAATTGTTTAAATTTTTAAAAATAGATTTAAACATTTAAAACGTTCTCTTGCGGAGTTGCCTACATTGTAGGTCAACGTGTACACTGACACAGTCCTGTAAAAAAACACACAGACATGCATACAAACACAGAGAGTGAGGCCCCATGGCTATACAACCACACTCCTTGCCTCCAATATAATATATGTTGTTTGTTTGCTGGATCTAAGCTAGCCAACAGCATTACCCTGATGCATCCAAGCGTAGCCTGCACTGGACACACACTCTGTCAACGGCAGTAAGCAAGCAGAGTACTGCACTGCCAGAGATATAGAGCAACAAATCTATACCTCTCACAGAATAGGAGGGTGTGGAGTGGGGTAGAATTTGATAAACAGCAGGGGTCAGGAGGCAGGTCAGCACACCATTAAGTTATTCTGACAATTTTGATCCATTGCACACAATGCTGGGACAAAAGCACTGGGCGTCACCAAAAAGGGGTAAGAGAAAAAAAAAAGAGAAAGAAAAGGAAAAACTGGCAGGAAGCATAAAACAAACAGAGACGGGCGTCTTTACTGCGGGAGATGAGAGGAGATAAGAGACGTCAGAGGGAGAGAGTCTGCTTTATCAGAATGCAATGAGAGACCAGCAGGAGAAACGCACTCCCTCCAGGGAGAGGGGAGGAGAAGGGATGGGCGATATGGATGGGGAGAGCTAATGTAAAACTGTATTTTAAATAATGCTGCATTAAAAGAAAATTGCACAATAATAAATTCTGACTTATTACAAGAATGTAGTAAAAAAAAATGTGTGGATTCTTTGGGGTATTCTAAAAATACGATGTAATGGGACATTCCTTGGAAGACAGAGTGTTAATATTCAGCTTTTTACTGTCCATTTCTGCTCTTTACTGTCTTCTGCTCAGCGAGGGGAGTCTGGGACTCAATAGGGGGAAACTAAGGCCTTTGTTTTAATTAACAGTTCAATTATCAGGCAGCTAATGGCTTGGTAAATATAATGGGTTAATAACCCAGCAAGCAAGATCAATCATCTGATTGTCATTGTGTGAAAAGCTGAAGAAAGTTCAGATTTAGGCATGCACATGTACGTACAGTATGCACTGTGTGTGTGTGTATGTGTGTGCATGTGTGTTTGCGCTGTTACATGAGTGAAGAGCACCAAGCAGCCACCAGTCCTGAGGAGCGTTTTTCCACTAGATTTTTGTGTGAAAGTGAAAACTGACCTACTATCAGCTCTTAGCAATACATATCGGGAGGTTATTTTCTGTAAGCCGATGATCCTCATGTTTGGCAGTCTGTCCCGTTCGCAGAGTAGCTGTTAGCAGCTCGTAGAGTGTGGGTCAACAGTCTTAAATGAAAGGAGAAAAAAAAGGGGGAAAAAAACCACTTTAGTCACTGTAATAGACAAAAAATAATAGGTGGGAGAAAATTATTTTAGTAGCATTTATGTCCTAAAGGTATGTTGAATCACAGTGTTTCAAGATAGCCTTCTGTACAGTAGATTCATTCAGACGAAGTATTCCAAATGTGTTTGTGTGTGTGTGTGTTCGAGGCCATTGCACGTGGGCATGCGCCCAATGAGGCAAAAAGGGTGCCAGTGGCCTTTGAGGAAGGAGCATGTGTCCGGCATCCACCGCTGTTGTGCTGGGCCACAGATGTCACCTGCTCCAGCAGCCTGCCTCACACCACTCGCCCTCCCCCCACCACTCGTCCACTTGTAAACAACACAACACTGGAGGCGAATGCAAGTAGCTCATACTGTTGGTGCTAATTTGAAATGTAAATAATTATTCTGTTGGAGGAAAAAAGAAAAAAGAAAATCAGATACAAGCATGGGTCACAGAGCGAATGCACACATTCCCTCCAGTCACTTGCATAAAAAAAAAAAAAAGAGAAATGTTATCCAGGGCTACTGGCTATGTCATGTTGCTATGGCCTTGCCAAGTACTGACACCGCTAGTTCAACTGAATTAAATACTGCTGGCTGTGGGCTGGTAGCCGTAAACACACCAAATTAGTCCTGAGAGAAGCCTGGCAAAAGAACACATACTTAGATAATGTCAGCCACAAGAAAAAGTGTGAAACCACCATCCCGCGATATAAATCGGCGATGAGACAATGGGGTGTGTGTGCTCGTTTGCCTGTGGACATGAGCATATAGACTCTGCTAATCGTTCAAAGGAGCTCCCTCGCAGTGGTATGGTCATCTTTTTTGAGAGGGCTTGAAATTCCTTTTGCACGCCTCACTGCTTGTTTTCTCGAGAAGCCGAGAATGCTTTACCACAGGAATCCTCCATGGAGATTGTTGATGTGTGGAACTTCTCTCTCTCGCGCACACATTAACTGTGCCCACCCACACATCACTGACATTTCTTTTCGGAGCGTCTTTAAATTACCACGCATATTAGTGAGCCCCTTTTTATTATTCCTGTTGATCTTGTGTGTTTTTCGGGGTCAGCGGCTTTCCCCACTTTAACATACGCCTTTCCTCTCCCCTTCACTCCTCCGCCTCTGTGTTTCTCCAGCTCGCAGGGACCGACAAGTGGTTACACCCATTCTCCCATAGAGTTTCTACTGCACTGCACGAGCGGATTGGGAAAGGACAGCATGACACGGCTGCTTCATGCCTGCCTCCTCTTCCAGCGCTTTGCCGCCAACCGAGCCCACTTGCTACCAACTGTGAAAACCAGCCAAGCAGTTCTGCATGCCAGTCCAATGTGTCGTGATTTTAATTAATAATCTGGAGTATTTTTTCCAAGTTTCCTCGCTTGCAGTTAAGCGTCTAATAGTTTACGGTTTCCAGACAAAAATTAAAGCGACAGTGTTCCTCAAACAAGTACGAGTCGGATCATCATGCATCATCTGACAAGTTTCGTAACTTTTGGGTTTGGAGGGCAAAGTGGAGAAAGCAGGATCTGGGCTCTTCACGCAAATACTCCTGTCACATTTTGTATGTACAATCAAGTGCGGCCCGACAAATGCCTTTGGAGAGAAATTGCATGTGTGTGGTTTTACCTCCATTTGAACTACTGATTTGGCCACGCACCTCTCTCTGACAGCAAGCTTTTCACCCCACCTTTTACTGTGGCCTTTTGGATGAGTTAGACACACTTTTGGCACAAGACAAGTTAGGAGGATATTGTGTGTGAATTATATTGCTTCAAGTATGCTAAGCCCTGTGCTTGCACACAAAATTTACTTCAGAAGGGTTGCAAGGTTCATGCACACATTCAAGGATGAGATAACTTTCTGGTGAATGTAATGATCAGGTATATAATCCAAAATTAAGCTATTTGGTACAGGGCATGCCGCACAAGCCACTTAGACAAACTTGGCAGACATTTTTGCCTTTACCCTAGTTAGAAAAGGAAAGCCTTCTTAACTCCAGTCCGTTGAGAGAAAGCATAGATTGGAACTTAGGGTGAAGTAGTACATGGTGAACTTCTCTTTTCAAGTAAACTTTTGAAACAGAGTGCTTAAGTTTAACACTCAGGTAATGCTCATTATATAATGGTGATAATTGTGATATTCTTTTTTTTTGCTTTGCCCGCAAGAAACACCCAAGGGCATGAAGATGGCTCACTCAAGTGCGGAGGCAGGGGCATGAGCGCAATGTGCGGGCCTGGTGGGTGCTAGCAGCCCGTGCTTCTAATCCCAGTTAAGACAAGCCCGGCAGCGAGCCGACACAAAGGAGCTTGGTCCAGTGTTAGTGGGATTAAAGCAAAGCCTCTCCTCTGTTGTTATGCTAATCCACAAGACAATGATTATCTGCAGGGCAACGTTGCCACGGTGATAAACATGGCTCAAGAGTGCCTCAATTAGGGCGCCAATTGCCAGAAGAGAGCAAAGACCGAGTGAGGCCAATGATGCTGCTTTGAACGAAAAAGAGAGTGCTGGAGACGTTGCGTTTTTTAGAGTGGATTGGGTCAACCTTAAAACAGGGGGGGAAATTTACGGATGAAGCTTGAACCTCACAGCTTGACCCCGCACAGACTTGACCCTCTCCGTGCTGTAAAGACTTCCCCGCTCACTGTACAGGTACTTCAGCAGTGAACATGTAATTAGCATAGCAGCACAGGGTACGTTATTCTGCAGCGACTATAGGGTACCATTATGGCTCTCAATAATATGTTCTCCATGCTGTGCGAGCGGAATAATGATGAGCGAGTATGGCGTACAGGGTTGCAGGCTTGCCTCATTCATCCTTTAATGTGACAGCACAGCAGTTCAGGTGGTTGCACTGTTACAGTTTTTTGTTCAAACATCAAGAGTTGGAGGACAACCATAACACTGGATTCATCTATAATAATCCTTCATTTACTCCACAAATCAAAGCGAGGAGGCAAAGCACTCACCAAGTGTTTTAAGCTTCTCACTGAGTTGATGTGCCAACTTCGATTCTTTGCCGTTGTCACAAGATCAAAGAGAAGTAAAAACCAGGCCAGGGGAGGCAGTTTTCTGTTTCTAGAGCGGCTTGTCACACAGCTATTTTACAGACGCATATTTGAAAAGCTGGTAGCGTTGCTGGCATCGCGCGAGTGTCTCCTCGATCCTCGTCAAAACTAGCTCTAGGTCACTGACAGAAAGTTCATAAATCCTATCGCGTCAGACTACCTCCATCCAGTCCTCTGTCGCACATTCCTTCCATTTCTGGGAGAAACGCAAAGCTTTTTTTTTTGTTTGTTTGTTATGTGGTCAGTCCTGCTCTTGATCTCTCCCTCCTCTCCTCTCCTTTCCCCATCTGCCCCACAGCTCCAACAGCATAATAGGTCTTGGACTGCTGTGTCATCTCATTGAGTCCTATTAGGGGCTCTTATATCTGACTGGCATGTTGTTATTGCTCTCCCAGACCACAGCTTAAACTGAGGAATGGGTCTGCCAAGATGGCCCTTTAAAGTCCCCATCTGCATTGACAGCACTGGCAATAAGGAGCAGTGGAGCTGTGGCGGAGGATAGTTCCACGACAACATGAAAAGAGAGCAAGGGTAGGAGGTGACACCATGTGATGTAACGCCCCCGCGGCGACATGACGGGCAAGTCAGATGCAAATGGTCTCATGCTGGTTTGCTATGGGCTTTGCCATAGGTGAATGCCACTGCTGTCACTCCTACATATGTTGAAGGACGATTCAACAAGCTTGCAGGGGCAGTGGGATGCAAAATAGAGGAAGTGCTGCTCGTCATGATGTAACAGGTTTTTAGTTCATCCGAGTGGCAACTCTTTTCGTTCTTGACCAATTCATTAGTCATAGTCATATATCATAGTTGTGAAGCGGGAGGTCCTTTATTTTGAAAAATCTTGTTTAATCTTTTTTTTTCAGTGTGTCGAAACAATCAATATCAATATAACAACCAGCTTTGCAAAGGTTATGCTTATCGCTTCTCATTTTCAGGTTGTAGCAACAGGTTGTGAATTTAATTAGCTTAGCGTAATGAATGTTAAGTTGATCAATTTGACAGGTTGCACTAAAAAACATATTTCTGGTTTCTGTGTTTGAGTTTGAATTATTCAAAACTTTAGGTACTTGGCAATAATGAAAGCAAGGTCATTGGTTTTGGAGAGCACCAACCCCAACAGTGATCTGGTAAAGGTACTGTAGGATATGAACCTGACTGGGAGTTGAGTGCAGGCATTGGGTTTGGACGAAGGGCCCTCAAGGCTTCACAGTCTTACCATGCCAAACTAGCAGAGCAAGATATTGCAGTTGCAATATTTAAAGCCTTTCACCCTAGACAAAAGATCCACAATCATCCATTAGCATCTGGCTTTTGTCTTCACTGAGAAAGGGGACACTGGCATTGATTCCTGGGTCACATGACTCTGCATTGTCGTGGGTATTTACTGGATCCAGCTCTGACCAGCAGTGATGGAAACACAACACCTGGGTGGACACACAATTTTTTGTTCGTCGCAGTGCTATGATGCATGTTGAAGTTCTGTTAGTGTGAAAGCAGTCTCCCATCCGTGTTCGTTCAAGCTGAATTCAGTTGCTGTTGATTTAAAAAATAAAAACTGAAATAAAAAGATAAAAAGTGACCACTGTCACATTGTCAGTGGCCTTCATGCTGCTTCTCTATTTTCAGTCAAACATGACTCATAAAAAAACAAAAAACTAACTTGTCTGTTTGCAATGAGACAAAGGAGTCGACTGCCTTTTTTAGCAGGTTTATCTGTGCTTAAAAATGTGCATATAAGCCATCATTTTGGTATAAAATGGTAGTTTTTAGCCCAGTGAACTCCTCTACAACACAAGCTAAAAAAGAAATCTGATATCAAGAAACAGCAAGAAGCGACCAGAATAGGTACAAAGACAATCTGGAAGGGAGGGGAAAAGAAACATCAACTTTTAGAGGGTCTTTTGTTCTTTTCCCCTCTCTGGGCTTCATGGAGCCTCGAGAAGCATCAAAGAAAAAGCAGCAACTGTGCTTCCAGCATCCCAGACTGATAAAAGACCACAACTATCCTCCTGCCCCTCAAACTCACACAATTTTGAAGCTCAGGCTCATGCTGGTAAAATCATACTTCTCCCCACATGCAACCAGCTAAACTATAGACACACTATGTCGTGCTGATGCCTCGGAGAGACCAGAGAACACTTAACCCTCCACTGTGTCAGTCACTGGCTCAATACTGAGCAAGATTACATCCTGTGGACCGATGGTTTAAGTTGCACCACTTTAATAGAGAGGGTCAAAACCAAATGTAATACATGATAAAGTTGTTTTATTGTAGATATTATTTGTGAAACAATGATTGCCCTGCACTGTTGAACTGATGAGGCAAACTTTCATACAGCTGTATAGAAAATATTCAGCTCAATTTGCCATCAATGTTATGGTTATGGTTTACACAACAATGCACAGCTGTTTTCATCTCTGCATAGATTTGTTTTGGAAATGATGTGAAAGTGAAAAATCAATCAGCCCATTGCCGATGGAAAACCCCTCACGGCCAATGGGGTCTGTGTTGTCGCATGAGTAATACATGTAACTTTCCACAAGACATGCCTGTTACTTACTGCATATGAACTACAGCCGACAAACACTTGCCATCTACACTGTACAAGGCCTGGAAATTCATATTGACATTTGACATTTCAGTAATGAAGAATGTATCATCTATAATGCAAGGCCTGCAACAAGAGCATTATAAATTCATTTTATAACTTGAATCAATAGCTGAAACATTGGGCATGAGACTTTTTTGGCACGCAGAACTCCTTATTACCCATAAATATCATTAAGCAACAAGAGATTGGACATCACTGAGAGGTCCGGTGGGAGATATTCCCGCAGTCATCCAAAGGGGAAGAGTCTGGAAATGTTTCAAGTCACATCTATTAAGTTGATAAAACCTTATATCTGTTGTTCAAATGCATGCAGCTGTACTACATGTCAAATTAATGCTGATGTTTTGTCCACACTGCAGACCTAGCTCGGTGGCTCTCTTCTCCCTTTGGGTGAGCAAATTGCACAGGTATGAATTAATGTTAAATCACTGCGAGAGTCCCTCCGTAATCTGCTCCTTAACATTTCTGTGATCCCTCCGTTTTTACAATGAACATGAAGATTTTCTGTCTATTTGAGGGGTGATCATCCACAGAACAGGAAATACCAGAACTGCTGATGCCTTTAATAAGCCGGTGTATCCTAACCAAAGTCAATGGCAGTATCCAATAGTAATATCAAATATCACTTCTGAACAATATAAAACAGTTACATTACTAAATTTCAACAGTATCCATACACAGGAACCAGCTGTTATTTCTTGCTCTTTCCAGCAAGTTGACACACAATTCAGGGTTGATAAATGCTAAAACATCTCAAGACCCAAGCCAAACTGCACCTTGCTTTCCACAAAGGGGTTTATTTAGCCACAGAGTTAGCAACAACTTCGACCCAGGATCACTTTAAGAGGTCATGTTATGCTTTTGGGGTTTTTTGCCTTTCCTTTTATTGTGTTGTGTAGCATTTTTGTGCCTGTAAAAGGTCTGCAAAGTGAAAAAAGTCCACGCCAAGTGGAATTACTCTCTCCCACAGACAACACTGCTCCACTGACTGAAACGCCTGGTTTGAAGTTAAGCCTTGTGTAAAAAAGGGAAGCTGCAGCAATGCACCATATGAGAAAGAAAAAAATGTGTTTTTTGGACAGCAGTAATTAGTAAAATTATTTAAACCTATTCTTCTAGGACCCCAAAATAAAATTATGTACCTGAAAAGTAGCATAATATGACCTCTTTGAAGGTCCCATATTATGCTCATTTTCATACTTTTTGGGGGATGTCTACTAGGAAGGAAATGTTTGAATAGAAAATGTGATTATTTTTCTCATACTGTCTTGCCTTAAAATCTTAAATGATATGCCCTGAATGCTGTCGATGTAACCCTGTGGTATCAAAAACTTTATCAACCATCAAACATGTTAGGTTTCTCAGATTCAATTCAGCTGTGAATGTTAATGATAACCAATTAACATAACATTAACAGTTATCTGGTTAAAATTCTAGACCTTCTTTGTAAATAAAAAAAACAACTTGATATCCTCAATTAAAACCACCTCAGCCCTAATGGAGCTTTGTGAGAAAAGAACTTAAAAGAAGAATAACCCAACCCTCAGATACTCTTACGCTGTTGAGAGCCATCAATATGTGATGAACAATGCATTCCTGGAGTTATTCTGTGATTTTTATAATTACTTTTTTGTAGTACCCACTTTCTTTCAGCCTTCCTCCTCTAATTTGACTTCAGTTAGTGATTTCCTATATTTCCCAGAGTGCTTTTCAACAACCCCCTGAGAAAAAGGCCTGACAAGCTGGAACAAGCTGTTTTATTCTGCTGTGGGGTTTAGACGTATATGTAGGGGGAAAAAAGATAGTAAGCATATCGGAGCTTTATTTTTCAGTCGAGAGTGTTGGGCGCTTGCATCAGAGCACAAAATGTCTCATTGCTGCATTGCAAGCTGGCCTCTTGAGGCAAAAAAAGCACCACAGCCTGGTTAACAATGGATTTCTGCCAGTGTATTCACTACTCTTCATTTAACAGGATTAAAAGTCAAGTCTTTGTGTTTAATTGTGAAAACCGTATGCCGTTGAGGCTGTCAAAAAAAAGACATGACCTTTTTGCCCAAACTTTCAGTTAGTTGCTTATTCTTTGACAACATCAGGCCTCTATACCTGATACCTTTACCCTTCTTGCATGCGTCTCTCAGGCTCACTGAATCTATTAAGCCTAGTACTCACAGTCCATGTTTTTCCTGCTGACAAGAATACTGTAAACCTGAAAACCACTGCATCTCTGTAATCTGTTTGTTGTCGGCCTACAAGCAAATCAGCATCCGATCTGCGTGCCTATCTGTCCCTCTCTCCCTAGTTTCTCCTCCTTGTCCTCAATTTCCTCTCAGGCGTCTCTGTGCCAGACCATCAGCTGTCCTGGGACCTCTTTCTCTCTCCCAGCCCCCGTTCCTGGCCGCCAGTGCCTCGTTCCAGATGTTTCGGATCTGGATCTTTGTCCTGCGGGGGATTCAGCCGCTCCTCTCCCTCTGTGTTTGTGTAGTCTGCCCTCTATTCACATCTCCATGGTGAAGAGGAGATTGTGAGGATCAATTCCTATCAGTTCACCTGGGAGTTTCTCAGTGTCTCAGTGTTTCCTGATTCATTTCATATAGGTTTTCAGTTTGTCTAGAATTTTCATCCTGATTGTCAGAAAGGTAATGTTAGCATGTTGGTTTGTCAGTCCTTCCTGGAATAATGATCCACGGTTGCTCTTTTAGTGTTTTGGTTAATTTTCTTTATATGTGTATCGTGAGTCCAACTTTAATGGCAATTTGTATGATACTGAGTTGTTAATAATTTACCCGACTGTCAGGAAGTTCATCTCTATACTCTGTGCTAACATGGTGGATGTTTGTGTCTGCAGTGCGTAAATGCAGATTTTGCTGTATATTCGCAGTGTGACTGCTGTCTGATTGCTACCCTGCTGTGTTGCAGAGCTCCACGCTGGGCCAGGTGACAGGGCTCCTGCAATGGAAATCCAATCAGGCCAATCCTCTACGATCCCTCACAATCCTCTCTGCCGCCGCCCTGCACTGCATCCCGTCTGCAACACACACTGCACATGCCACGCACGCTTACAATGAGCTCTTTGATAGATATGGAGATGGACACATGCACATTAACCACCTCACCTCATGTGAACTTGGCACAGACATTCAGGGGCTTGGTGCTAAGCGAAACACTAAATCCCTTCCAGCTACAACGACTACGCGGTGCAACTGACCTTACATTGTGACCTCTCAACGGAGGTCACAGAGATGAATTTACCCCTTGGGGATCAATAGTGTAAAGGCAAAAATCCACAAACACTCCCCTCACCGCTGCAAACAAACCCTCTATGAAGCAGGACTGGCACTAGTGACAGAAATAGCCCACCCGCCTCTGAGGAAGATAATGCCAGCCTTTCATCATGGTCCAGGTCCCACTTCGCAGGGGCCTGGGGTTGAACCCTCTCTGGACCTGAGTTGAGGTCACAAGTGGGCCACCCAGCGCTGGCCAGTACTGGATCAGATACCACTGGCTAAATGGGGGCCATTCAATAGTCCTCGTGTGTGTGGGTGTATGGGTAGAGGTGGAGTGGCTGCTGGGAATTTTGGCTTCCTGTTGAAAACAGAATAATATCCACAAACCTCCGTGCAGAGGCAGGCCTGTCACACAACCTTTCTACCCAAGTGTGGGAAATGCACCCATTCTGTCAGATGAGCTCATAGTCTTCTTCTTTTCAATTCCTATGCGTGTGCCTTTGTGAGCTTGTGCATTCTGGCTGCAGAATGAATTTGGGCTATTGTCACTGTGATCCTAATGGCCAGCATCTGGCTCTCTGGCACTCTTTTTTATTTTTCCGGGGTGGGGGGTGAGGGAAGAGGGGGTGGCGGGGTAGGAGTGAGGTGGGTGATCCGACTGCTTACGCCTCAAGCTGAGCAGCTGTCCCAATTACTACCTCTCTCTTCTCTCCTAATTTCCCCTCCGTACCCATCTGCCTCTTCCACACTCGAAATCTCTGTCCCATCCATCCGTAGATGCCACTAGTGTGTGTTCATACTTTCAGGAGGCTCCCATGCAAGAAAGAGCCCTTCAGCGGTCGAAGTAGGTTTGGATCCTGTTTTAAGTTCGACGCTGCAGGGAGCATAAGACCCAGACAGTGCACTATCTTGTCAGGCAGCTAAGAATTTTTAGCAGCATCCCTGAATCCCTACAGCCCTCCATGCCTGCTCTGATCCTGGTCTGAGCTGTGGACTCAGAGGGGCTGACAAGGCTGTTTGATGGGCCATGGGCACTGAGCATCAGGGGATTTTGTGGGTAGGTGGGCGGGTGGCTGGCAGGGAGATGGGGGGGAGGCTGTTTGTGTCCCACAGTGAGTCCCTCAGCAACTTCTGATTAGCTAAAAATTCTCAGTGTGTGTCATACCCATGTGAATTCAGTTCCTCATGCAAATGAGGCCCCATACACTTGTGTTCTTCCTGTCATAGTGTTAAGCATTCAGAGATATGGTCAAAAACTAGAATTAATACACAGCCATGCAGATATACAGTACATAAATATATAGGTATATACATAGACATAAAATAATTAAAATGCACTTAAGGCACTGTGCAAAAAGAGGTGGACAAGAGCTTCCTACTTAAAAAGGGGGAAAAAAAGGGGAAGGAGAGAACTTCAGCGCTGCATGTGGATGAGTACATGCCCATTTCTGGACGGCTCCGAGAAGAAGTGTCGTAAGACCCACTTCCCAGCTCAGGCTGCAGCAGCAATAACTCCCCGAGATACAGCAAAAGCAAGCACACATAAGCGAATGTGCGCGCACACACACACACACACACACACACACACACACACACTTTCTGATTTGAGTGCACTGCAGGCTGGGCAGCCTCCCCTGCAGGGCCAAACAGAGCTGGGGCGACACACTCTTCAAGGGGCATTCCAGGTCAGGATCTCTGACTGGTCGGCCCCCCCACACAAAGCCAACACACATTCACACATCCTCCAAACACACTCAAGACAGGCATTATGTGATCTAGACCCACTCCCTACACAAATCAAATCTGATGCCACATGGCTATCGGGCCAAGCTCCTATTGTGCCTGTCTGACTGCATTTCTTTTCAGAACTCCCCCTCTTCCACCCTGTCTTTAGTTATTCAGCTGAGTAAGACAGGTGGACGAGCAGCATCGAGACATTCAGACAGGCAGACAGGAGGGCAGGCCTGCTGGGGCCCTTTTCTTTTTCTGCTGCCGGAGAATGCTATCAGGCTGGATCAGGCTGGGCTGCTGAAGCTGAGCTTCGGCAGCCTCACAGCCCAGCCCGCTTTTCTCCATGGAAACCTGCCCCGCACTCACCCTGTGATTGGCTCATATGATCACTAGACAGACACTCTGTCTTACAATACAGATAATAATGGCCCTCCGGTAGAATGAGAGTAGGAGAAGAGTGATAGCAGAGAGGCCTTTTTTCCTACAGATTTTGCCCTTTAGAAAGGCTGCATCCAGAAAGCTTACAAGAAACTAAAGACTACAGATATGTTCCTGTACAAGGCATGCAGCTGTTGTCTGTACAGTCGCTACTCTAATGCAGAGGTTCTCAACTTTTTTAGAGTCGCAACCCCCTAGGAAAAATCCCCCCCCCCCCCCCCAATACAGTCACATCATTCAGTCACTGTATACGTCTCCGAACTATGGTTGACTACAGTGACTCTTTACAAGTATTGGCCCTGACTGTGTATGCATGGCTGGGCCTCAGACCACTGCTTCTCAAATCTGGCATCAGTCATAAAAATCGTTTTTAAATTCTCCCTTGGATAAGTCAGAACACGGTACACTAGAACTGGTGGTGAAAATGGCAGTCATAAGTGATTTAAGTTGGTTCACAATAACACCGCAACATAAGTGTTTTGTTTTTTTTAAGTGAGCTGGAACCACTTTTCCTTCTAGAACTAGTTCTTTAGCAATCAAACCTACCAAAAAAAAATGGTTCCAGAGTAGGTACTGGCTCCAAACCGGCACCTGAACTAAACCTGAAACTATTTGTCACACAGTATTTAACATCTGGATGATTCAATCTCTTTATTGGTGTCTTCAACAGCCTGGGGGATAGAAGCGACAGAAAATTGACATTAAACGTTATAGTCTCACGTGGAAAATGTCAGCCAAATGCCAACACTGGACATAGAGTGATTACTAACTGAACCCTATACATGAACCAGCTATTATTTATTGCTCATGTCTTTATAATGAGACTCATAACTCAGATGTGTGTGTCCATGTATCCATATGTTTTGTGTCAGTCTTTCCCCTTCTCAAAGCAAGAACAAGAAAGGCAAAAGCTTCTTTTCAACAGCTTCTGCTCTATTTACAGTACATTGTCTGGAATCGGGGAGCAGAAATACCCCGCACATGGATTAACAATACAAACAAAACAATGCTTCCAGATGAGCTTTCCTCTTTTGGTAGCATTGTTACTGCAGCTCGCTACAAGCATTGCCGTGTCTTGCATATCCTCTTCACTTCACAGTTTTTTGTATTTGTAGCATGAAGCCCCCCCAAACTGATAACATGTCTTCAACAGTGTGCTTTTCGCTTCCTCCATAGTTTAATTCAGCCTTCTCTTCACATTCGTCTGACGTTTTCGGGAGGGAAAAAAAAAGGATATATCTGGGACAAGCATGTGCATAAAAAGGGGATGTATAAACAACACATTGAAGCCGATATCAAGCATTATACGCACACTGTACAGTGCGCCAAAACACTGTGATGCTTGAAATTAGAATGGCTTTTCATGCAAACAGAGGCACTTGCTGTGCAGGTGACAGGCCGGTAATGCAGACTAGAAATGAAATGAAAAACAAATCCAAATGCTATTTTAAATAAAACTCTGCTTGGCAGTGGCTTGCTGCACTAAACCAAATAGAGGAATTGGAGCTCGCCACGTGACAAATGTGCACAGTGTTATATACAGATAAAACTACGAAATGAGTCACCGCCCATTTTTGCTCACTGCACTGCATCTAACCTCTTTGGCAGAGCAACACTAATATGTTTAATGAACTCATTAGTCAAAAATGAAGACAGACAGTGGCATGAGGCATGGAAGGTGGAAGCACAAAGGGCAGAGAGAGAGGGAGGGAGGGAAGGGGGATGAGGGAGAACAGACAGGCTAAAGTGAGGGAGAGAGGAGGAGGGAGGGGTTATTTCTCTAGAAAGCACATTCTCTTGTATTATAGATGCAGTATCAAGTGTTTTAGTAGCTACATGGTTGCAAATGCAACATTTGTCCGAAGCAATCAACTCAGAAAAGCAGAGACAACACAACTTGGCTGGGAGGCATCCTGTAAAAAAAAAACAAAAAAAAAAAAAACACTTCAAATCTGCCAAGAAAATTTCAAGGGTTAGTGTGAGTGTCATCACTACTACTTCATTTAAGTGCTTCATCAAAAATTTCACAGGCTGTAATGAACTGATCTAATGTAATCATTTGCACTTGGCTGATATAGATGGATCCACGTATTTCTTTGCCTATTCATTCTAAAAATGGTAAAGCACGGGTCATAGCAACATTTAGCCAAAAGCACGAGTCACTTCACTGAATGATGAAAAAAGAAAAAAAAAAAAACTGGCCCCTGACTGTTTGAAGGTGCACTGTGTAGTTTGGGAAAATACATTCTGAAAGGTACTATTAACAACATTAATGAGGCAATAATACAAACTCAGAAATATTAATTATTTCCATAACTGAATACACTAGCCTTCAAAGCTTGTTCTGGGGACCTTAATTTCCTCTGAGAACAGCTTGTTTATTCAGTTATGGCAACGGTACACATTTCTGAGTTTGTGGTATTACCTCATTAATATTGTAAATGTTAACGTTCTGAGTTATTCTCCAGAACTTCATGGTGCCCCTTTAAGGTCAGTTGTTATAATCAGTTTACTCAGTCGTTGAAACAAAGACAGTTTGCTCATTAAAGCAAGAAAGCCAATCAATGGGGATTTTCTCCTTCATACTGCACCTTTAAAAACAGGCGTGTATCTGTTTCCAAGACAGAGATCCCCCTGCCACTGCACAGACTGCTGTCACCGCAATATTTATGGCTGTTTACTTATTCATGAATGGGTTAAGGCTACTACCTCAATCAATCTGCTTCCCGTTACCAAGGCTCACTTTATTAGATAACATTAATGATGCATTAGTTGTCCATAGGTGTTGAGTTTCTCCCCAGTCAGCAGCTCCAATTGAAATGAGAGCATAATGGATATTGGCTGCAAACGGATCAAAAACTTGAGGATAATTGCGGCACTATACAACATGATGAGCTACTCATTTATTGTCGGACAATATGCTGTCAAAAGGGAGAAAAATCACAGTGGGCTTCACCGTGGCGACAGTGAAGTATGTCCTGCAATATCAGCTGCAGACATTAAGTGATATAAAACACTTCGGCTGAGGGGAAACAAAGCCGTACGTCATCCATATCACAAATCGATTTCATGGCCAAAGCAATAAGCTATTGGACCTGTCATATTAAATGAGATTAAAAAGAGCCTCAGAGTTTACTGTTCCTTGACATGCTCTGACTTCCAGCGTCACATCCATTCCCTCAAATGAGCTGTGCATTCATCACAAGCCATTCACTTTGAAAGGCCTGCATCCTCTAATGGGTGGCCCCTGCAGGGAACTGAACCCCTGGTCTTTACCACCACTGACACCAGACTCCATCAGACGTGGTACACTGAGCACAGGTCCACACACACTCTGTCTCTGCGCGTGTGCGTGTGTGTGTGCTATGAAGGGGGGGTGTAAGGCCGGAGTCAACCTGCTGATTGTCCCGAGTTGATCTGCTTCATTTCATTATCGCGTATCAGACCCCACCTCCTGCTACTGAAAACAAACGCACGCCTGGCTCTGGTGATTATTACGGAGCAATCCCTGACTCTGGCAGCGGTGCGCCGAGGCTCAAACACAAGGCTGCCGCTTTGTCTGTCCGACACACGTAACACACAACACACACAGTGACGGAAGGATGCAAGCAAGTGTCAAACCACCCCTCTGTCATGTGTCTTCATTTTGACGCCAGGGCAAAGAGAAAAAAAAAAACTGTTAGATTTCGCTCTCGTGTGACGGCGAGCACGACAAACAGAAAACAAACGCACACAAGGCAAGACAGCTAGCTTATCGGCTACACGCTCCTTCTAGCTCTGTAGATGCATTTAGCCGTTAATGTAAACATGGCAGCCGTATTAAACCACTTTGATTCGCACAGCCTCGGTCCAGGTGCCGCTGCTGTGTGAAAAGGGATGTTTCGGGGCTAGGCTTTTGCGCGGACAGGCTGTGAACTGTTTTGAAACATGCCCTCTTGCTTTCTCCTCCAGACGCGGATAAGCAACAAAGAGGACGTGCGGGGCCGGTGGAAGGATGTAACGGAGCGGGAACAACGGAGCCAAAATGTCCGAGCGACTGCGTTCTCATAACGGTACCAGGAATCCCTGCCTGCTGTGACCGCTATTTGGCCACCGTGATCTCAGCAGCGACGCAGTCAACAGGCCGGGATGTAGCGGGCGGAATCTGCGGGGCTGAGCTCTCTACGTTTCCGCCATGCAGCAGGGTTTATTGCCACCTACCTTGGAACGATACACCGGCTTCCAGCGGCATCCGACCGGGGCTGCGGAGGCTGGGTCTGTCGCAGCGGCAGCCGAGATTTGTTGCTCCAGAAAATTGGGTAGAAAGGCTGCGGCGGAAACAGGAACTGGGAGAGCGGGGGTCTCTGAATACGGCAGTCGAGGCTGCTCTGTACTGGATGGCCGGTGTCAGCGCAGACCTGGGAGAGAGGGAACTCAACATCCGGTGGCGGTTTTTCAAATTAAAAGTCTGCGTGGTCGCTAAGAGCAGTAGCTTCCAGGATTATGTTATGTTACTGCAGGTGACTGTCAGGTGGCTGTCAGGGTATTATCATGATTAAAACACTGCAGCTTAACACAAATAGCACTGCTTTGTTATTTCAATTCACATGATTTTTATCTAAAACCATTCTATATTTCTGAATTTTTAATTTTACTTCCATACATTTTCTGGCATAACTGCAACATTTTATTTTACATGTAAATATTATGTAAATTAATGTTACTTTACATTACTGTTTTTTATTTCTTTGCTTTTACAATGTCAGCATTTTCCCTTGTTAGTGTTCTTCCTCTTCTTTATTTTGTTTTTGTAAACGATTTCTGAGTACACATAAAGTTTGATTAATCGACTTTGAGTTCAAACTCTTTTTAATTAAATGTTTAATAATTGTACTACACATTTTTGTTTATTTGTGCGTTTCTTAGCTATTGTGAGGTATAATTGAGTCCTTTGGCCACATGTAAATAAACTTTACTTTCCCATATTGTTGTCACATAATAAGTCACCAATATCTTATCGGCTCTTAATAAACAATAAAAACAAAGACATATGTTCAATAAAATTTTTAAAAATCCAAACATCTCAAATATATGTAAATATATGCCTCATGTGCAATACTTGCCTCCTAAAGACTGCCTGTACAAATACACTTGTCCCTCGTTTTAAAAACAGTGACAGCACATAATCACCCACTATTTGTCAAGTTGTTGATCACTTGGTAATTTATTTTGAAGGCACAGCGGTGTGACTTCCTGTTTGTGTCTGGCTCTCTGGCTGTCTTGACTCTGGCTGATGCAGATCCTGATGGAGAACGATGGTGTGGAAGCTACAGTGCGCACACCAGTGTCAACCTCTTGTACTGCAGTCGGGCTGACAGACAGACGGGGCTGCCTGGTCTCTGTCACAGAACCGGCCCCGTGGTCAATAACACCATCCAGATACAGGAACTCTAAATAAGGCCCCCTTTGAAACCTTTCCAACTGTATTGCCTGTTGGACTAGTTTTCCCTAAATGGTTCTTTTCACTTTGGTCCTAACACGACCGTCTGTAAGTAGATGCAGTATATTATCATAAATACATTATAGCCTTGTGAACATGTAGACTATTACACTGACACATAAACTAACCTTGTGTTTTTGCTTTCTCTTCACTTGTCCTTCTTCCTTCCTCCTCGACTAGAAAACAAGAACACAATGTAATTACCATTTAAGATTCCTGTATACAGGAAGTAACTATAGCCACCTCATGTATGCAGGAAGTAACTATAGCTACTTCACGTATACAGGAAGTTGCTATAGTTACTGCCGCACCTTATTACAACTCAAACAACTCGTAATGTTGCATCACTCTCATTTGTTCCTCTCTAACAGTTTTGTAGCAGGGGTGGCAAGGGGCAATAGTGTGCTACTTCTGGTGTCCTTTCCTGTTGATCTAAGTTTTAAATTTGATCATGATCACTGTGAAAGGGGCTACTCCTGTGCAGAATCATGATTTTTTGCAGGTTTTTGTTTCGTTCTATTACCTAGATTATGATGTTCAGTTTCCCATTTCAGTAAGCTGTGGTGGTAATGTTTTTAACTGCGGTGGTTCAACACCCCTGAATGAATGTCGAGGAAACACTGACTATATTTTAATCATATCCTCATAGTAAAATAAAAAAAGGAAAAATACATGTGTAAAGTGGATATGTTTTTATTAGTATTTGTGTTGACCTTATTTCAACTGACACCCATAATCCAATAATTTAAACCTGTGCAACACTTCAAAAATAGACCAATAGTGAGTGAAATTTGCAGACCTGGCAACCCTGCTGACAGACCTGGTGCCACCATGGCGATGGAGGGTACAGCTTCCCCACTGAGGGGCGGGCACGTGTACAGATGGATCCCTTAAAGTGGCCTGATATCCTGCCCTTTTAATCTAAGAGTGAGAGAGTGAATCAACCTCTAGTGACACACTAGTGTCAACAAAAACTTCACAACATTATTTATATTTCAACCATCAGGGTGGTAGAGAATTAATGGGTGGGGTGAGTGCTCCTTTTTTTTCTCTGCACCCTACCCCCAAAATGTCTGTGCACATCCCTGCCCATGGGTGACAGGACAGAGCCTCTTGGACACTTAGCCCTCACTCCTCACTCATATCCACAGTGATCGCGTTACTCATCGCTCCCCAAGAGCACGGCTCTGAGATTACTGCTGCATATTCCCCGTCCTCAATATAGTCAGCGCAGTTCGATTCTTCCTCGTTGGAGTGATAAGAAAAACCAAATTGCTTTAATATTCAATTATCATCATGCTTGATAAACCTGGCGCAGGTGGGAATATGTCTGAGAGGAAGCAAACTTTTTCTTTGGTTTCCCACCAGGTGGAGGACACTCTGGATATACATTAGGCCGTGTCGCTGCTCGGTTGCTCAGCACAGATAAATCTTTCAAGGATTGATGTTAATATTTTATATCAATCCATCAGTCGGAGAGGGGTGGTTTCATTATGTACATGGCACACAGAGAAGGACCTAGTAATGTAAGTAGTAATGAAAGTATATTAACTCAGGCACTTACAGTAATTATGGTTTGAGGTACTCTGAAGTACTACATCTGGAAGCAAATATTGTACATTTGCTCACAACATTTCTTTTTCAAAATCACACTGGACAAAAATTGTACTCTCAACATTGTTAGTCACTTTATGGGTACTCAGGGACAAAAAACTAGAGCAAACCATCACCACGTTCGTTTGCTCTAGTTCTGAAGACTTTCGTTTGTGGTTTGGTGGACTCTTGGGGTGTCTTATAACGTCGACATTCATTTTCATTAGACCTCGAACTCCTGAACTTTACTTCTTTATTCACACGTTCAGACAGCTCTAATGGAGGGCTTGGTATTAAATACAAAAACGTTTTCTCAAAGGCTGGAAAACTGAGAAACTGCGATTTAATAATTCAAAATGTCAGCATAAATGGGAAGCAGCCTAGGCTCCCTTGTTGCAACATTTGGACTGACTGCATTTGTAATCATGCATTAATCAGGTCGTTTCTTTCCCTATTTTCTTCTCGTTTGCACCAAATCCTGATGCTTACATCCAAGAATGACAGTTTTTGTGTCATTGACACGTGGCTAAGGTGAACTTATCTTTGTTACCTGTATCCCTCCTCCTGCATGTGAATGCGCGTCTGTGAGTTTGTGTGTGCAGCTGCAAATGAGTGTATCAAAGGAGGCATTTTGTTTTTTCCTTTCCTTCAATGTTTTATTCGGTTCTTGTGCATGTGAAATGTCTTCAAAGTCAAAAAGCCCGCTTGTCAGCAACAACAGAAGCTCCTCTCTCCCACAGAAAACACTGCTCTTGAAACGCCTCGTCAGTAGTCCCGCCTTTAACTATGTGCCTTTGTGACCTCACCAGTTAGTTATGCAGGTAAGAATTATCAACTGCTCTGTTGTTGCTAGCGGTGCTGGCTCAGGTATGTGTGAGCTGACCAATCAGTATTCAGGAAGAGGGACTTTAAAGAGACGGGAGCTAAAACAGAAGTTTAATACACTGATGGAGGAATGGACAGAATGAGAAAACGGACTTATTTTCCGAGCACTAAAGCATGTAATCCTATTGTAGTAGTCACCCAAAATCAGAAAATGAAGAACCTGGAAATGATCATAATGAGTCTCCTTTAAGTTCAGTTGGGGTTGTTGATTTATGTGTGGTTTACATGTTGTTTTTCAAACATGCCAATAATAATAAAAAAAAAAAAATTTTGTTCATTAGTTTGAAACTGACTCAACATTGTGATACTTTTCCTGCCACAACATTCAGTGAACATTAGAGCAATAGCATTCAATTGATATTGATAAACATCCACTTAATTTTCATAAATTGGCTCCAGTTGGGTTTTGAGTATGTTTCCAAGCGAGAGGAAAGGAAAGAAGATGCCAAAGGGCTGTGTGTTATACGCGTGTGTGAACGTTGCGAAACAGTAAACAGGCTTTCAGGTTGCCCTTGAAGATGTAATTTACTGTACCACTCTCTTTGAACTGCTGTATTTGAATGTTTCCTTGCCTCCCCCTCCTTTTTTCTCACTCTCACTTGAGAATTAAGCCACTAAATCGAATTCATAATACAAATTCATATGACCCGAAGGCTTTTCATTTGTTGTTGCTTCTCCATCCTTCTTTCAGGGGGAAAAAAAAAGAAAAAAAAGAGAAAAAAAAAACAACAACCAGCGTGCCTCTGAGAGGTCTCACTCCAGTGATGGCGAGGAGCTTGAATCACAATAACAGCCCCCACCCACGTCTGGTGCTCACATGTTTTCCATCCTACAAAACTGCCTTGGCTCCTAAAGCTAGTGCAGCTGCGCCATCATGTGGCGCGAAGGCAAACGTGCAGGAGTAAAGCCAGAGTGAGGCGGTTTTCTTGGGTGGTGCAGACGCTGGATCGAGGAAAATGTGACTCAGTGGACCTTTGAGCTTTGTGTCGTCAAGCAGGCTGATCTCGTGCCCAGCAAAAATGACTCATGGTGAAAAGGGTCCTCGATATTTGTTGCTGGCACACGAAGAAGAAAAAAAGACAAACTTAGCATGCAATGATGAACATCCACCTCCACCCCCACCCTCCCAGCTACACATACACACACACACACACACAATTTTGTCAGTCCACAGCGATATCATCATCAGGCAGCGGCAAGTCAATCCCTGCTGACCTTTTTGTCTCTGCTGACCTTTTCAGATTGAGCCACAGTGGGAGAGTTTCTGAAAGGGGCACATGTGAACTTTTTTTCTCCCGGAGGTACGCCGGAGTGGAGTGAAACATAATGGAGGAAATGAAGCACTGATGCAAATGCATCTCCGATAAGCCGACTGAACGGATTTTTAAAAAAAGAAGAAGAAGAAGAAGAAAAAAAAGAAAATCAGAGATGTGGGCAGCAGATCAAACAGCTCTGCGAGCAGGCTGGCACAAATGCATCTCATGCTACGAAACCAAACAAAATGGAACAGAGCAGAATAATTAAAATATCATTACAGTGTCATTAGAATAACATTACCATATTCATGTCGGGCCGAGTCACTGTGGCACTTGTCAAAATGTATCCTGACTGCGCTACAATACATTTCATGAAGTGTGTGATACATTTTAATGGAGAAGTATATTAAATGCAGACCAGGGTCTTCAGGATTCATAACGTGTAAGTGCACAGTGCCCTACTTAAATTCGGGCCAGGGAGCTCTGTGGTTGAAGAGTGATTTTGGGATTGTAACATCTGCATTCAAGAGACACAGCTGGTTAAGCTTGTATTCTCTACACAAAACAATTCCTGGAGTTGGGGAATGTGTCCAAGGTTGAATACTTGGAGGAATGGCAATAGATTGGAATGTTAAAGGATAGGGGTGTCCCGATTCCTCAAGTCCTCGATTTTATTCCATTTCCAGTTTAAAGGTTTCTGAAGCAATGATCGATATACCATTATTAGATTTGCATCTAGTTATCCCACTGAGCATAAACATTGCCAAAATATGTCTTTTTTGAACATCCAAGACAGTCTTGGCGTCCAGTGGAGAGCCAGAATGAACGTTTTTTAATGTCTTTTTTCGATGTGTTTTGGATGTTCGCCATTGACGCCCAATTGACCTCCAAACAGGGTTCAACATGATCTCTTCAACTCCAGTCACAGACGACTAAATAACTTTTGGAGAAGAAATCCAACCTCAGAATTTTTTATATTAACAATATTTATGAGGTAATAATCCAAATTTAGGAATCTTAGAGACTGCAGTGGAA
The DNA here is from genome assembly GCF_900880675.1 of Sparus aurata. Classification (NCBI taxonomy): domain Eukaryota; kingdom Metazoa; phylum Chordata; class Actinopteri; order Spariformes; family Sparidae; genus Sparus; species Sparus aurata. The sequence continues at coordinate 15,304,928 of NC_044208.1, read as the reverse complement.
TAACATCTCAGAAGTGTTTTACTGTGTGAGTCAAAATGAAAAGAAAAAAAAATAATAAATAACGAAGACTGATGTGCTAATTAGAAGTTATAATGAATTTTGGAATGAGGTCAGAGCCATTAGAACCACCTTGGAATCTAAAAAGACAAGTGTGAGTGTGTGGCCCAAATGAAGTTGTTCATTTACAGCAGCATTATTTGTAATTTGTTATAATTATGTGCATAATATAAAGTCAAGCCTGCTGTTGACTTCATTCAGGGTATAATAGTGAGGTCTAATAAGGGATCTAAAGCCTCTGTCCAGTGTGAAGAAGCTGGCATCCAGTCGAGGATTTGAGTTTATTTTGACACTCAGTAATCCTGTATAATCTAATACATGTTCTTCCTACAACTTTTTAATATGTGTATGCTTGCACTTAAGGCTTGCAACTATGCAGTGCATAAGCAGTGTGTGGAATGTACATAGTGTAGCATAACACAAAACAGGTCAGTCAATCATAACATACATGTACTTACATAAGAGGCTGAAGTTAATTTAACAGTAAGGACTGTCCGTGTTTGTCATTATTATCTTTTGCTGCCACACATAGCACTGATGTACACAGTTTTTACATTATATTTATTGACTTTTACACTTTATTTATTTATTCATTTATTGCACTTTATTTATTTATCTCACTATATTTATTTATTTTTGCACTTTATTTATATATCTCACAAAATGTATTTGTTTGCACTATATACATTTTTTACACTATATTTCATACGCTATATTTATTCATTTCAACATTTTATTAAATTATTTTTACACTATATTTATTTATTTTATCACACTATATTCTATAGCACTATATATATTTGTTTTACATTTTATTTTATACAGTATATTTATTGTTACACTTCATTTATTTTTACCATAATGTATTTACTTTTACACTATATTTATTTATTTATTACACTACATTTTTATTATACTATATTTATTTACTTCTACACTATATTGATTGTTACACTATTTATTTTGACACTATATTTATTCATTATGATACTATTTTTTCAAAGAATTTAAAAGCACTGTATCAATTGAGACCGAAGCCTGGGCGTCATTTCTGAATTTATGTCCAACTCCACCCAGCCCTTTGGGTCCCAATAGGTCCCATCAGATTTGGGTCGGGTATCCACACTCTACACAGTAATGAGAGTAATAGCCATAAAGCTTGTTCCATTTATAAGACAAATTCAGGAGTCACAGCACAGAGAACTTTATTTGAAAAAAAGAAGCAAATAACACAACACAAAAAAACATGGTGAGGAAAATGATGTTAAAGGTGAACTGTGTTGTTTTGGGGAAAAAGATCTTTATTCAGTGTTTTTTAATGTCTGAATATATTAAATAAACAAATTGACCTCTAAGGAAAACACAATTTCATACTATTTTACTTGGTATTACTGTTCTATTATTTATATGGCGGACCCTGCCACCTTTCTAGCTTCAAACAGTGTTCTGTGGACCTTATTCTCCTCCGAGAAAAGCTTGTTTGTTCCGTTATGGAATAAATAAACATTTCTGAGATTGTATTATCACCTCATTAATATTGTTAATATTAAAATATGATGATTGGGGGTCATGTTGGTGTGAGCTAATGCTAGGTCTGGTAGAGAGAGCAGTCCCTAAAGTAAACAGTATCAACCAAATGGTCCATCTGTAGGAGCAGATAGGGGTCACTGGTTTTTGAAATGATATTAACAAATAGTTACAGCTTACATGTGGAAAAAAAAAAAAAAATGCATGCATGTATCTGAATGTATGAAAAAGTCGCACAATTCAAGTTTGTGAGTGTGTACTAAACTTTTGTCATGATTTGCTTCGACCTCCTCTCATTGGACGATCAGGGGGCAACATTACAACATGCTGATTGGCTAACAAGCTTATTTGTGCAAACATGGTAATGGCATTTTTTTACCTCATTTGTTTTGCTTTGTTGCACACACGGTTAAGTGTGTCCGTCTCTCTCTAACTGTGTGACATCTCACAAACTGTGCAAAAAAATGTTTTCACACAGGAACAAAATAGTGCCACTGCTGCAACTTTAATACACACAAACTTGAGTGTGTGAGAATATGTTTAAATATTTATTTTCATGTGCGCACAAAAGGTGATATACAAGTGTAGGCTGTCAACACAGGCTCACAATAGATTGACACTTATTTGCATCTATATGCAACCCGCCAGCTTACACATGGTGCGACCCCTGTGAGAGCTCTTCAAGCTGGGACATCTGGCCTGGTGAGTGAACTAATACTGACGTAAATCTGCTCACTGCCTCATGATTTGATCTCTGCTTCTACGCAGGAAGGCGCAAAACAAACACCTGCTTTGGGGTGAGACGACTCGCTCTGTTATCGCTCTGTTTAATGTTTATTGCTGGATAATGAGCGGAGCAACAGTTTGTGATTCTGTATCATCACTGCTCAGCTAATCGGTAAGCAAACGGCTGTCTGTGTTTAGTCAAAGTGTGTGAATTGCGGCTGCCAGGTAGCATCAATTAGGTTTAATACAGATGTGAAGCTGATGGATGATAGAGCATTTGCTGGGATTAATCATAAACAGGGGTACGGTGTTTAATTCACTGGTGTGCACTGCGAGAGGCTGGTTCTCCTTTACTGTATCCAATTCTAAATATTTGCCTGGGCACAATCAGAGGTCTACTGTGGAGAAACAACTGTCGTCACTCAATTTATTGTTTTAAAGTAAGTTGGGTTTAAAAATAGGAATAATATCAATAGGGTTATTTGTTTTGTGGGATGTAAAGCTGGCAGCGGGGGTACTGTTCATTCATAAAGCCCACATCATGTCACAAACACTTCTCCAGGTCATGGACGCGTTTGTAAACCTCTTAGCTATGGAGATGTATGATAAAAGGAGTACACAGACAGCGCTGTGTATTCCAGTAATGCCAGTATATTTCTGTGTATGGCCAACATGAATATGCCCATATTTCAAGCAGTGATAAGAAATGTTATGTATGTAGAGCGGAGATATGGCGAGGGAGAGAACACCATAACTGATGACCTGTCAAGCTGCACTTGTTACACCACAGATAATGTACATGGAGACTCTTGGAGTCAATACACACAGAAAGAAGTGTGATGCTGAGGACTATTAAAAGCTTTCTTTTGAAAATTACTTTGTGATATGATGGTGTTTTATGTAATTTAGATTTTTTTTCTTGACAGGAGAGCATTTAAAGCCATTAAGCTACCATTTGTTTGGAGAAACATGACATATACTATTAAAAAAGTCTTAGTTTGTCACTTTAATAGTCACCAATACAAAGAGTACTTACGTAAAGTCTTAACATATCTGATGTTAAATAAACAGTCCATGTTAACATAAGTTACCTAACATCCAATGTGATATTCAGGGTTTTTTCTGATCATCACAATCAATGTTTTTAAAGCCTTTTTTAATGTGATTGTTGATAAAGTAAATTGATAATTATTATTATTAACTATTACTAAATTCCTCCAAAATGTAGTAGAGTGGAAGTATAAATTAACTGGAAATGAAAATTCTCTAGTAAAGTACAAGACCTCAAAATTTTAATTAGGTACAGTACTCCAGTAAGTGTACTTAGTTAGTATTAGTTAAAAGGACTACATCAATGTTGACTTGTCAGCAAAGCTGTCATTTACACTGGGGATGATTATCACTTTTCAGAAGCATAAATTGTTCAAAAATATCGTCTGTGTATTTATCTATCAATCCAAACATTGTGAAAGAAGAAAAACTAACTAACAAACAAGATTCAATGAATATTGATCTTCCATTAAGCAACTTTTTTCCATCCTAAATATCCAATCCGACCTCTTATGATCCTTCTGTCAAAGGACAGAAATAACACTTTTTAAGTGTTTTACATTGTTGTGTGCTGTGTTTTTATTTCCATGAGGTTATTTTTTATTTGCATGGCTTTACTGTTACAAATTTGGTTTGTCTGCACGTGTGGCTGCTTGATGTCTGCACTCCTCCTTACCTCACTTGCTTGCTTGATAACCTGCACCTGGAGACCTGCTTGAGTTCATTACAGGCACTGTAATACTACCAACTGGGCTTCTGAGAATGGCACGAGGGACCAATGGTGTGTTTTGATGGGCAGAACCAATCACCTAGCCGAAAAGTTAAAGCTGAGGAGACTGGCATGGAACACGAGAGAAGAGAGAGGTGAAAAAGAAGGAAAAGATGGAACACAAGGAAAACGGGCCACCACCTTTCCTCTGCCACACTGGATGACAGGTGTTTTTTAGAGACTCTTAATCTGGATTTTAATATTTTTAAACCTCATTTGACTGTTTACATTCAAGCCATTGATAATGAATTTGAACTGTTTTTACCTTGAACTAGGCTCTTTGGTCACCTCAGTATTGCCCTCCACCCAATTTAAAAAAAGAAAACAACCCACCTTTCCCCCTCGCATTAACCCCCCCTCCTTACACCTCACTACACTCTCTAAAACTGCGCATGTGTAAGACCGTTTAAAAAGTGTCCCCACCACTTCTCAACACAAAGTGACACCCCTGCTTGTCAGAGATTTGATTTCCTGCTCCAGTTAATTTGATCCATAAACGTTCCCAATTCATTTAGCAAAAAAAAACAATACATCTCAACACAAAATAGAAACCTACACTGACTGTTTTGTTTTTGTTTTTTTGCCACTGAGAGCATACCAATGATTGCAACCATACTCTGGTGCTGATTCACCAATTATGCTGAATTACTTCATCACATTTTTTTGATTTTCTCTGTGTGTTTCATGGTGCTTCAGACCCCGAGGAACATTTTGTGCATGTTAAGAATTTCATGCCACATTTCATGCTATAGATGCATTTAAATGTGAGTCCTCGAGGGGTGCGCAATTTGTAGGACAGCTTGTTTGCTCAAATGTGACTCTAGTTTGAGCATTCACTACAGTTTCCTATAAAAAAAAACCCAAAGCCGTTTATCTGTAAAACGCCACCTTATTTATTTAATCCATAGCCGGTTTAATCAGGAAGTCTCATTGCGATTAAGATCTCTTTTCCAACAGGGACCTGAGAGAAACAAAACATTCACGATAACACAATAAGCGAGCAGAAACAACACAACATCAATTTCAAGATGTTCTTATAATAATTACCCGGAAGTTTTTGAATTTTATTCATATTTACTTGTTTGCTCAAGAGATTTCTCATGTTTAATGATCAAATATTGATGGGAAATATCATCAACTATTTCATTTTGCTGCAAAATTACAACCAAATTCTTTGTTTAACCAGAGACAGCACTGCTATTATGAATGGCCCAAAGTAACAGTGTCATGTTTTTGTTACATGCTTTTATAGATTTTTGAGTTTAATGTGCATGTTAAAGTTAAATCAAGTCTGGAAAATTTAAAATGGGAATCAATGAAAGACAGAGTATTATCATTATAATATCAAGTTAAAAAGTATAAATACAGGATAAAAATGTATATAAATAATGTGCATTCAACACATTACAACAAGATGTTTGGTTATTTTCATAAGGGGTGCCCCAGGGCATTTTATCCTCTGGGGGTGGTCCTTTGAGAGTCCACGAAGTCAAATGAATTGAGGCGTGAAACGTCCGGGAAGATCGTGTCACCAGCAGCTAATAACTGGTGTCACAGCTGGTCATTCTGTTCAGGGTCAGTTGTTCTAGATTGACACAGATGGCCTCCATTCAAACCATTCGTCATCCGCCGTCCTCTGGATCTCAACCCGAGGAGGTCAGGAGGTCACGAGGCTTACAGTGAGTAGATTTTGTTAGTGAATGTCAAGTTTCCTGCAAGCCATAGATATGTTGCAACTTTGCCTGTCTTTGGGTTCAACTATATGTTGTGACAACACTGTGCTTATGAGATGCACAAATGTGAACAGAAACGATTTTTTTTCTCCTGGCAACTGGTCTGAATATGAAGGCAGGTCCTCAATCCATAATTACCATTAATGCCATTACATACAGTATAGGGTCCAAACGTCTGAGAGCACTGGTCAACATACTTGTGTCTGACAGTACTTTTGCTGATTAGTGTCTTGAGCTATTTTAGAGTTCCATTCAATGCACTGACATCTGGAGTCTAGCCATGATTTGACGCTTAAAAAGACCCCCTTTGCTGAGAATAACGATATGACTTCTGAGCACTTTGACTTGGTTCTGATTACCACTAGCGCCAATGCTACTTAGTAAGCAATGCTCTGCTGGAAGCTCGAGTCACAGCCTAATTTAAAACACTTGAACAGTGAACAGTGAACAGGCTGCAAGTGACCAAGCTCTGATGAATAAAACAAATCCATGTGACTGAATCCTCAAATTTTGAGGATTATTTCAAAGTGTATGCAAAGATTTTCAATCCGGTCTCAGACATTTGGACCCCACTGCACCTGGAAGCAAATCAATTCAATTTTAAAGTACATCTTTGCACGTGAACTTAGCATAATAAAAGTCTACATTACCTTTTATATTACAGGACTCTCTGAACTGACCTTGTCCCCGTAAATCATTCAGAGTTTTCCCCACAAAATGTCCACACAGCAACCTCACACACCCAATCAAATCACAAAACAGGTCGCAGTCCCCATTTATTCTCATTACAGCTGTAAAACATCTGTCACGTAAAATTCTGGATCAGGGTCGACGGCAAGTGCATTTTATGTGCAACAAAATGCTTTTAGGAAAGTAAATACTCAGTGACAGTTAAAGTCACTATTGCTTTTCAGACAGTAGATGGCGGTGTTGCATCGTGCCCGCAGCATCGGTCTGCTCACAGTCCTGTGTGAGGCTGTAAATCCAGCAGGAGAGCAGCAGCATACATACATGCCGGCGAGTAAGTTTAAATGTGTTGTGCTGGACTGAGTGCATGGCTTATAATCTGAAATCCTTTTTTTATTATTATGTGCACCCTGTAATCCCTGTTTCCCCTCGCTTTTTCATTTGAAGTGTGCATCACCTCACAGGGCTGCTGCTGCTGCTGCTACTGCTGCTGCTGCTGGGGATATGGAAATGTGGCTGCTGGTTAAACCGACTGAGGAAAGAAAGAGACACTCTAATTAGATAAATGTTGCAGTTGCAGGAGTCTCCCTCTTGTGCTCGGCGGGCCTCCAGCAGGTGTCACTGAAGCCTCGACACAGCTCTCCACTGCAGTCTCTTCATGCCTTCTTCTTTTCCTGTCCACTCTCATCATCATCATCATTATTACCATCATCATAAATGGTTTAAATTATAGCTAATTTATCTTAGTTTAATCGTTATAAACCACTTATTAAGCAACTGTTTATTGTAAAGCTGTAACTGATGTTCATCGTACGACTAAATGGTTAATTCAAAGGTGCGCTATGTAGTTCTTGGGAAGAAATTTTTATCAGAAGTGAACGATCTTCATTGTAAAACCTGCACAATTGCCTAATAAATGGTTTACCATTTAATGGTGATGGTTATTGTAAAATGTTGCCAAGAAAATCAACAAACACTCACATTAAAGGAGCTGGAGCTGCGGAAAGTTTAGCATTTTATTTTGAAAAATGCGTGAAATGATTAATCAACTATCAAAATGGTTGCAGGCTTATTTTTTTGTGAATGAACTTATTGATTCTTGGACCAATTGTTACTGTGGTTTTTACATTTACCTAACAAAACCCTTTTCAGGAATATTGCAGGCATTGACTTGACAGTAGTGGATGAAACTGCATTGGATGCATGGCTGTCACAATAAGTCCATGGATTAAATTTTAATTAAAAACTTAATAGACAATCATTGTGATAATTGAGGAACCACATCACAAAGCGTTTTTCAAAGTGGCTGTTGCTGCTGCAGTCTGAGGCTGCGATGACGGCAATAGCTCTGGTGGACATCATAGCCTTTGAACAACCAATCAAAATGTCCACAACACATACACTAGCTTGCAAATCTCTGATGTATAAACATGTATATGTACAATAAAGTCATAGTAAAAATACAGCTCCGACACCAACATTATCAGCCATATCCTCCATGTTTGCATCTGACCCGCGATACCTGCCCTCTGCTACCTACAGAGGTTCAGCATGGTGAACTCTGGGTAGCAGAACAAAATTTGTGTTGTTGGCAACTGCTTCTTAGTCCAACAGAACCACTGCATCTCTGTAGCCTCTTTTCCCTTCTCTAAATAGGGACTTTAAGCAGCATCGCCTGAAGGGCCGGCTATGGTGTTCGAGAAAAATAAAGCTCCACGCTGCGAATGTGTGGTTCCATCACAACACTTCCTGATGTTGTAGCACAGCAGTCTGCTCTGGGAGAACGCCTGGGTTGCTGTTTGGAGTACGTCAAAAAGTGTTAGAAGGTAGCTGTACAAGTGGCCGCTGTCAGAGTTAAATGTTGCCCAGTGATATTTGTTTCCACTACTGTGGCAACCCGTTGGAATGTTTTGTGGACGCCGTCTCCACCCCTCAACTGTCACTGCTTAAAGTCCGTATTGAAATGACAGGAAGCGGCGAGATCCCGTGCGGTGGTTTGAAAAGCCCACAAGTCAAACGAAAATGCATGAATTTTGTTCTTCGTCTCAAAGTCTTTTTCCACTATTGTCAAACCATAGCGGTATGCTTGTTCTGCTTGATGGTACGTGGAGGAATGAAATAAGGGAATTTCAAAACATAGAATACCATCAGAACTTCAAGATAAAATACTTAAACTGAAATGTCATTATTTTAAAAAAAAAATAATTTTCGTAATTGCAAGTCACGTTCATGCAGGCTGCTTGCACACGTACCGCATCCACCATTAACTACGAGCTAAACTCAAGCCACGATGGCAGGATAAATGAAGATGAAATGAAAGGTTCAAAAACACATGGTGGCAGGAGGAGAAGTGTGGAGCTGGAGGAGAATCTTTTGGAATGGCCCCTGTTGAAACTGAAGTCGATACCGGTGAATGCTAATGGCTACTTAAGCAGAGCAGCTGAAGCGGTCGCAGCACCTGCTCAACCTGTTCACAGCATTATCAGCAAACGGCACAAAAACAGTCACAATGGTGGTGACTGGAGGAGGTGCATGGTGTACAAAGTTTGATACTGTTTTGTATCATTTTCATCATGTTCTATTGGTGGAGGGAAACAAGCAATTGGAAGACACCTCTGGCTCAGAGTGATTGTGTCGGGCCTCTGTAAAGATTTTTCAGACATTTTGCTGACTGAACAAAAAACAAAAAATGATCAATAGAATATATTCATTGATAAAGTTTGCTGCAGCTCAAATTGGAGAGAACCACAACTCTCTCCCCCCTCCGTATTGGGTAAAGCTGTGTACAGTGGCTGTCTAGGAGACTGTCAGACATTTCGCCACTCACTCATAAGGCTCCATTAATTTTACTGACGTGTGGCGAGTTCCCAGCATTAGTTCAATTTCAGTGCACACTTCCCGGCATTTCCAATTTCGTCTCCGTCGTGTGATTCACACCTTTATTCCTCATAAAAGCTGCTGCGTCATATTGCAGTTCTTTGCTCGGCAGAGTAAACGTAGTGAGTGACTGCGCTGCACACACTGCTGCTCAATACCCCGAGGTCAACAACCTTCAGTATTTTTGAGCTGAGTTGAAAGATCCCAAGGTTTATGATATGTGATTCCAGTGGCTCTCCGTCGGCAGCGAAGCTGACATCTGCTCACAAATCGTCGTACCTGTATCGCTTCACAGTTTGATGGCTGTACCTGTGTTTACTGTCACAGGCGAGGTTAAATGACTCTGGCTCTTTCCATCTGTGGCAGTGCCTGACATTTAGACTTAATGAGGGAGTAAAGCTGTGCAACTCTGAAACTCATCAGCGGCTACAATGAGTTTGAAAATGCCACCAATTTGACTGCATTGTAAAACAAGCACACAAGGTCAAGCTGTGCACATGAGGGCATTTCCAAATCAGGTACTGTACTCAGCACCTGGACTAGCTCGCCCCGTTGGAAAAATCCTTGTCACCTCGGCAAGAACGATTGTGCTAAAGCACCATCTCATACTCAGCATGTCAAGTAGAGATTTTAAATTGAATCCTGGTGGTTGAGACTGTCACAAATCTGCAGCTGTTAAAGAATGTGCTGAAGAGGAGCTGGCTGAGTGACTATTCTAATTTGTGAGATAGTGGGTTATCTGGGAGATCTCTTGCTGTAAATGGGAGGTGCAGCAGCAGTGAATGCTCTGAGAGATATCGTTTATATTGTGTGCGCCACGTGTGTGGCAGGTATCAACGTTCGCTGCATGCCTGTGGAGGCTGTCGACTGTATGAGCAAATTCAGAAGCACAGAGGAAGTAGTGAGTGCAGTGTGTGTTTTATTTCCGACATCAAAACCGCTCTGTATTTGGTAAAGACGGTGTGGAAGAATTAAGGAGAGTCACTCTGACTTTTTAATCGTCTTTACAGTATCATTCCACCTCCAATTCGGTGGCAGAGTCATACTTGCCAATCCTCCAGATTTCCCAGGAGACTCCGGTTTTCTCCTGATTTATGACAATTTGTAGCTATCACAACCTGTTTCTAGCAGCGTACAGCATGCAGTCTCATCATCCTCCTCTCAGTGAGAGACAGACAGAGACATGGAGAGGAAACAGATTAGACTTTCTAAGGGACAGAAAAAATCATGAAAACTGACACATTTTACTACACTTTACAGATGACACAGTCCTTGAATCTCAAGTCCCTCAGGGGCAGGACCACCAAGAGCCCCACTTTAGTTTCTCGAAATCCTCCCTATTGTTGAGCTCTCGAGGTTTGCAAGTATGGGCAGAGTTCAACATACAAAAAATAGGGGCACATGAAGAAAATGTATTCACCACTTTGACAGCACAAATTCTGCGATCAAAACGGGCACTTTTCTAAATAGTTCCAAGGATGCCAACAGTGCTCAGGACAGTTTGTCTGGACTGATGCGACAGCTGTCAACCAATCACACAGTCGTACATGAGAAGGCGTGAAATGGCAGCTCTCTGTCTGATTTGAGCGTTATTTCAAAAACTGTACCAATAAACCCACCTGCTGTCTTACAACTGATCTGTAGAACCAACGCATACACATCCATCTAAGTCATTTGGTAACCATGGCAACGCACATGCCCGCAGCATGTGACTGCAGGGGTTTATGCTGATCAATCAGGCAGTCAGAAGCAGTTAAAACTGGGTCTGTTGCACTTGTGTACTGCGTCAGTTTAAGAAGAAACAGACAACTTCCCCACCCCCTGTTAATATTACACAGGACAAAAGAGTTTACTCAGTCATTTAACTCCCTAATGGAGATGTGAAGGCAGATAGAAATAGTGCCAGGCTTCAGAGCTAACTGGATCAGAGATTTCGTCCCCCGTGGCACAGTGAAAGCGGACTAATCTTAACGCAGATGGTGTCATTATTCTATGGACATTACACTTTGCAATCAACATTTAAGTCAAGATAAGTAAAAGCAAAAAACTTGTCTACTGCCAATTTGTCCTCATCAGAAGAACGATCATATACGTTGATGGTAAAATGAGCTTTTGATGACCCATATTGACATTGGTTGTGAGCATTAAACCTTTTTTTTTTATTCAACAACTAACAGCCTGGTTGACAAAATTGCGATGTGGTTCCTGCTTAATGTCGTTGTGTTTTTGGAATTTGCAATCGTGGTTTCCAACCTGCTGTTGTGTTTTCTGACTTGCTGCTGGGTTTCGGCCACTGTAGCAATGCTGTCTTTCTTTTTAACCCACCATAACTGGAATTACAAGCCAGTTTTGCTCTAATGTTAAAAAATACAAGTGTAAACACATTAATTTAAAGTACATCCAAAGCGAAATAGTTTCCACATATCAAGCTCATTAACAGGCCTTTAAAATAGTTGCATAGTGTACCAGTTTACATTTTGGTTTGGTTATTTCCTGTTTTCTTTTGAAGTTATATCCTCATGTGTCATGTCTCTCTTTGTACTTCCTGCCTTTTTCCATTTTCCCGCCCTTTTCACTCCGCACCTGTGTTCTATCAGTCCTCGTCTCTCTCTCTGTCAGTTCGTATGTTTCCCCACGTCAGTTTTGTGTCTTTCTTCGGTTCCCCATCTTCTCTTTATGTCTCACCTGCATTTTCTGCCTGTTTCCTCATGTTTTCCTGGTTTGTACTTTGTTTTTGCTTTTGTTCTTGGATTTAAGGAGTTTTGCGATCTGCCCTTCCTTTCTTCTATTTTTGGATTAAAGCTTGCATTTCGTTCAGGTACTTGTCTGCTAGTGTGCCCTTTGTTACCTGCTAGCTTTTAATCCATGACAGAGTGTGTGATAGAGCAATCCCACATCACAAACATCAAAGTAACATTATGTAACTGAACTTCAACAACAGCTTCAAAATCATTTTGTTGATATAATTGTTACAGACCAGGGATTTGTATTAACGACTGTGTTCTTGAACTTTGAAACTATGGGTGATGTCACAAAATGCCAATTTTGACATAATGTTGCTTCAACCAGAAAACATGTGGGTGTTGTGTGTGATCAAAAAGCAACATTTTGAAAATACCGTTCCTGAAACTAAGGATGTTTTTGGCACCACTATGGCTGAAAAGCTAAGTTTAGAACCCGACTCCTGTTCCAAATGCAAACAAGTTTTATTCTAGGGATGGGCATTTCAAGCAAAAATGCTATATGACATTCATTGGGAACTATGAAGCGATTTCTCGAAGATCGACATCCCACCTCGCCCTCCTCGAACGCACAGGCACATAGACAGTCGATCATCAAACGTACTCCTTCTGTGACAAAGCTGGACTCGTTTGTGTGTTGGTTTGTGAACGGGATTACACAAAAGCTACTGAACGGATTTCCATGAACCTTTGATGGAGGATTAGACTCTTCCCAGCTATACCCCGCTGACATTTTGTGTGGATCTGGATGAAGGGACGGATCCTGGACTCTTTTTTCACTTTCTATAACATTGCGAGCCAGGGTAGTTTTCAACATCAGGGAATAATGCACAGATCTTGATGAAAAAAATGTAGGTGACTGGTAACTACGAGTGAGCACATAAGAGGACTTTGGGACATTGGCCGAGGTATGCGCTCTTTGACATTGCCTGTTGCATTTACATGCATCTAGTCTAGTCTGGGGTTACTGTTTTCATGGTATGTATTGAAGATATTTGAATATTTGTTACACATATAATTTTCAATGTCTGAATATCCCAGAATTAAAGGTTCAGTGCTCTGTGAAAGGTTATGCATTTTGATGCAATTATCTATGTGGTACAAAATGTCTCAATAGATAGATGAGTGAGTTTGATACAATGAACTCTCTGGCCAGTTTTAAAGGAATGGATTCCACTCATCTTCCTCAATTCTTCCTCTGGCAAAATGATCATTCAACAAAAAATGAGTTATGGTGACATGCCTAGTGGGGCTCCTGGAAATGTTCGGTATGGATATAGAGCTGTAAAAAGGCAATAAAATGACGAATTTGGAATGTTAAAACTTAAATTAACTTGGATGAAACAATCTCACTTCATTTCACATTTCGCTCATCAATAGATGGTGTTGCTGAAGTGCGAAGACAGGCAGTAACACACTGAAAAAATGAAGGAACAAAGATATCTGTCTTGATGCAAACGTGCATAAACACAGTGCACAGAAAATATTCAAAAACACGACCTTTGCAAACATCTTATGATGAAAATGAACGCATTGACCGCAATCCTTGTTGAGGCCACAGAGATCCAAACAATGCTTGTCGAACTGAATGCATTTCACTGTTTGTTTGCAAGAAAGACTTTACAGGGTTTATATAAAAGGCACCATCTGCTCCCACAGGAGGAAAAATGCTATGAAAACCTAATGCTTTTACTCATTCTTCAGCATCTATTATACACAGATGAGTGGAATCCATTCCTTTAAAACTGGCCAGAGAGTTCATTGTACTAAACCCACTCATCATATTTCCTCCAGTTTGCCAATGGCCAGCTGAGCCTGAGCGAACACAAAAATTAACTAAAACTGAGTTTGATTTTCTTCGAGCAGAGGAGCACAGTCCTGAGGAAAAAAACCCACTCACCTCCCCCGGCTTATTGCTCGGACCAGTCAGCGACCTTCAAACACACCGAACCCGACTACATTACAGAACAACACACCTAACAGTTTCAGACAGAGGGACACAGCTGCTAAATCAACAGCAGAGCTGCCACGTGTCTTGTTCCTCCCTGCTATCTGCCCTGCGCTAATGATAACACACCCATTGTGACAGGCGCGTAAGCAATGGTGGCCACGCTGGCTTCAGTCTGCTAACCAGCAGGACTGGAGGCAGGCCTCCTCTCTCGCCGATAGTGACGTTCCAAGAGGACACAAAGCAGAGTAATGACAAACCACCCACAGAACGACAAAGACGGAGAGGCTTGTGTTGTATATCTGGTCTTTGATTCTTCATGCATTTGCGGGAACAGTAAACAACCGGCCAGTATTAAAATCATCAAAGCGCCCCTGCCGACCGTCATTTCGTTGCGATTCCACCACCAAAAACAAAGGCATGACTTCACATTACAAATGACTGTACTTCAAGTAAAACACATTTACACCAACACCTCCCTTCCCCGAAACAAAACAAATCCCTGGAACCAATCACCGTGACTCAGCACAAAGTGAGAGTATGTGGTGTAAGCGTATGCAAAGTCAGTGGAGGGTGAAGCTGTAAAGATGTCGATGGCGGGCCGTCATCGCGCCAGCCTCGTTTGGCAAGGGCGTCCGTCGTCCGCGCCCCCTCCCCCCGACTGAGGGAGAGAGACCACTCAATAAAGCATGATGGCAATCTGGAGCCTAAATTGAGCCACGTCCCGGCTTCTGACAAGATGAATTCACTTAATAATGAGAGCATTTGGGATTTATGGGTAACGGCGAGGTGAGCCCCATCTCTCAACGGGCACCGGCTCTTAATTCTGGCCAAATCCACTGACTCATGGCCGCTCTGTGGATGTTAGCAGTCATACGTACGGCACCTTCTCAATCTGTCTACACCACCGCCAATGGCAGATCCTCCGATGAAGCCTGTCCGGCTTTATATTTGCAGATCACAGTGAGAAGGCAGCGTTGCCAGGAAGACAACACCGTGGAAGAAATATTTGGCTGGCTCCTGCAGAAAAAATAACTCTCTTCTGTTTTCACTAGCTAACTTTTTTTACACACCACGGGTGTCAGGAAAGCACGATAGGAAGAATACACACTTGCAACACTGATCTTATCCCGAGGAGATGCTTTTGGCCTGGATAATGCTGTGTTTATACCCCCAAAATATTTTATTTTTTTTGTCCTGGGATTGATTTTGTTGGCAAATAATTTCAAAGCAGATACCTTAAAACTGACCGTTTACATGGCGTGCGCCCCAGATTGTCTAGACCCCGAAGGAATTGGGAGATAAATCTGAGATGGAGCAAGACGATAAACAGGATGGGAACAAGACTTGCACCACAAAAAATACTGAACACCTCTAAAAAAAAGGAAAAAAAGAGTCGTTATAACTTACAGACATATATGTCATGAGTTCACATTTCTTCAGGAGTTCCTAGAGTGATGTTTTTTTTCGATAATTGGGTGTTGTGTAGCTACAGCGGCTATATGCGCCGGCCCTGAAGCCACGCCGTAGGCTGCATATAGCAGAAGTGGTTGTTCAGAGTGAAGACAACATAAAAAAGGTAGACTACAGGTGCTATCCTTTTCAGTGACATACTGTCAGACGTGGCAAAATGATGAGGACCCAAATGCCAGACTCTCAGGAGGCAGGCAGGATTGAGAACAAGAAAGGACCATTAGCATAAGCAGACAAGCTAGCTCTCGGTGCAGAGCGAATAGACTCATAACAGGCTATTGTAAGGCTAATGGCTCATGGCAGGCTGTAACATGAACATGCACGTTATGAACAGAAAAACGAAAATGCTGGAATACGTTTCTGTTTGCAAAATTCAAGTTTCCGTCGCTGCCAGTGAGGGAGTAAGCGCACGCTCGACGGATCGACTAGTTTGGTCTACGACATGGATGTCAACAAACGGTATGTAGCTGCTTGCACAAACACACTGTTTTAACCACTTTTTTATTCATTGTGAGTCATAAACGCTACAGTGCTGTGTTGTAAGGTGTCTGCTGATGTTGCATACCTTTTGGGGTGAGATTTGGAGCATGTTAAGACGCTTAAAACACAGTGTAAAGTTCTGACCCCATTCTGTTAGCTGTCAATGCTAACTCTCCGTTCAAGGAACGCTGTAAGAGGTGCACCAAAAGTGTTCGCGTTTTCGGTACTGGCTATTCAAGGGTAGCTTGAGCGATAAAGCTGCATGTCGAAATCGACCGAAGTTCTCCTTTAAGGAACTTAGTATGTCATTTAAAGTAAACAGGCAAATATAATAAAAGCGTGAAGCGTGATCTCTGTAAGCAGACAGTGTTACTAAAGCCACTGATGGCAAGACTTTGGAATGATGAGCACAGTCAAAGTATCTTAATGTTGATTGCTAAAAATTAGTTTGAGCATGCAGCAGCCCAGCCTGTCCCCTCCAACCGGCCTAGAGACACTGCAGCTCTGACAGCCAAGAGCTCTGTGTGTTTTCTGGGGAAACTACAGCTCATAACCTGCTTTATCAGCACTGCTAGCTATATCATGTCATCGTGGCCCATGGACCTTCTACTGACCGGTGAGGGAGCCATGCTATTTCTGGGTTTTGTTGAGCTTCAGTGCTTTTCTCACCTCCTCCTGTCAGAAAAATGTGGGCTGTGTATTTATCATAGAGAACCATGACCACGAAGACACTTAAGCTTTCATGCTTCATCATAGAAAAAAACATATATACACAAGCAAATAAGAGGCAAAGTAAAAAAAAACAGTGGGATCCACGATAACCCTGTACTGCCGATCTACATACTAAACTAACCTGATTCCAAAAGAAGCAATTTTTAAGCCTATTTCACAAAAATGGTATTTCCTCAGGGGGCAACATGTTCATCTCTGTGGCAACAACAACAGAAGCTCACAACCACCACCATTTCCTGTCTTGGCCAGACTTCAAGGAAAGATGATGATGTTGAAGGAGGAGAGCAACAGGCAGGGAAGCCACAGCCAGAGTCTTCATTCATTACTGCAGCCCGGCCAGACACTATTTGTGTTTACAGTGAGTGAAGCCCCATCTTAGTCATATCACCGCCCAGCAGGCTCATTTTCCTCAACATCTTCACCTCATGCTGCTTTGCGCCGTATATAAGTCATGCATAGATCTGATGAAAGGAAAATGGCCCACCAGGCAGTGTGCCTCTATGAGTGTTGTTGGAATATTATGAATAATCGTGTGTTGTGAAACACTCAGAGTTTCATTACAAACACATGATGGATTGGAGTCCTGGCGCTCACTGTAGATGAAAGCAGCAGTTCTGTTTTGGCCCAGCTAAGTGCGGCTCACCCTGCCTGTAAATGAGTTCTCGCTCACAAAGGGAGGCTGCCCTGCTGCCTGGCCTCACCGGGCCCCGCCTCGCTCCACTGGCCCCTGGACTCGCCACTCAAATCCTCCTTTTTCCATTTTCCAATGCGGCCGGGAGCCAGCTGGCTTTATTGGAGTTTTTAAAAGCTATAGCCTCAAACATTCATCCACTGTCTCAACACGTTCTAGACAGTTTCCCTTTTCCTCTCTGCCTCACTTCATCTTCATTTCCTGCTCGCCTCCTTCTCTGTGCACTGTAGACTCCCTCTCTCTTTCGGAAACTTCCCCATTTCCCCCCGCACTCCCCCTTTTCCCTTAATCCTCCATCTTATCCCCAGAGCTCACTCCTGCGGTGCAGTTTTGCCTAGCTTCTTCTAAACCCCTCTCATGCAGACAATCAACACTGCCGACACAAATGCTGGTTTCAGCCATATTAAATTCTCCTCCTTCCTCCTTTCACACTGAAACAAAGTCCTTTGAGTACTGGGGGGGCCTGCTCTCATCTACTTAGATTTAATTTAGGTTTCACAAAATGATACAAACACATTCTGCCGTCTGACTCACGCTGAATGAAAGACTGGAGACACTGGCCTCAATTTTCTTCCTGTGCGTTATTATTATTCTGCTGGCAGGGTGTCCCAGGGCAAGGCTGTGGTCAGCCGCTCTCTCCGCGCTGCTCCAACAAAATAATTACAACGGACAATTGGAGGAACCATAATCAATGGCAGACTAGGTGCATCAGACATGGTTATTCTTTCAATTTGACTCAGTTCTGTGCTTTATGAGCATGTATGCTCACAATCATCGGCACCCTTGAGACTTAATTTTATGGGCAACGCGGGGTGTTTTTTTTTTTTTCCCTCTGACGATTCCAGCCCAATTAACATCAGAACTCGAAAGTGACATAAGGACACAGTTTGAGTCAGATTTTTATTTATTTATTTATTTTTTTACATATAAACAAAACTCTTGCCAAAGGAGACAAGATCTATCCCCAGCAGAATTGCTTCGTTGTGTATTTCTATATCATTAGTTGAGAGTATGTCCTAATTCTGCACAGCGGCATGGCATCTCTCCTTGCCTGGGGAAATGAGCACATCTGTGGGGGGTTAGAGCCTCTCGGCGAGGCAAACAATGCGGCATCTGTGTTCTAGGAGATGCATATCTGCAACGAATAGGGCTGCTTCAAAACCCCAGTGAATCCCCTAAAAAGAGAGACACATTGGAATGCCATTTGTATGATAAACTGGGATGACAACTCCGTGGGAAATTAGCTAAGTACAAGTATGAATCGAAGTGCTGTAACTAATTTAGCACTCTTGCCTCCATCAGTAATATTACACTAAGACAAATGGTTGCTATGGTTGCTTTTCAGCTTTCCCATATTGTTCATTTCATCGTGAGGGACCAGTCTTGTAGTGCTGTTGCCCTGACATGGAGATGAGTTACTGCTGAATTGCAAGACACAAAATGGCCTCCAATTGTTTTAGCCTGGCAGTATTACTTTTGACTTATCCTAACTCTTCTGTAGCACTGTTTCCAAGTCATGCATTAGAAAAGGTTAATACAAATAGCTAAGTTTGAAGGTACTGTATTGGGGAAAGAAGGTTGCCTTTTTTGATAAAGAGTTAATGAGCTCCTGGCTGGGGTTGGCAAGGTTGTAGAAGCAAGGAAGAAAAAGCTACTTTTCATAGTATCCAACCGAAAAATCCCGCCTTCAAAGCCGCTACACCAAAACACATGAGCACGCGAACTCCTTGACGAGACTTACAACAAGTGCCCCGTAGCCCTCACTGGCCAGCCATGTTAGCTGCTAGTTTGCAACGTTCAACAAGCTGTCTCAGCTTTTTTTTTGTCAAAAAATACGTAAATAAACAACTCTGTCAAATGCCAATATGCCAAAATCATATAAACACGAGCAAAATTGGCATCATGAACATACCTCCATCCAGGAAGACTCTCCAGTTGGACAATTAGCCCACTTGTTGCTGCTGTAGGTGTGCGCTTTGTGCCAACGTTAGCCGTTGAAGGAGTCTGTTGTTGCCACAGCGGCTCTGTTCTACTGCTCAATATGGTGCGCTTTGTGCTACTCAGTTAGCGGCTGAACGGCAGTCTGTCACTGCTTACTCAACCTTTGTCTCAGGGCCTGTGTGCTTCGTGCTACTGTCGTTTCAGAAGATATTTGCACAAAGAAATCCTGAGACTCAAGTAAAGGGGTTCGATAGACGAATGGTGCTTCAGTGCCTCAACAAAGGATCCTTTATAACCCAGAATGTGTTGAAAGTCACTGAGATGCTGTTGTGACAAATGTTTCACCTGCAAATCTCCAAAAACCAGCTTACTTGGCTGTACTCTTCTCTGCTGCTCAACAATTTCTTCAACTTTGTAACAAAGAAGAAAAAGGAAAGGAAAATGCATAAACTCAGACATTTTAATTTTTAATAATCTGCTAAGGCTGCATCTGTAACCACACGCTCTGCTCGCACATCCTATTTGAAGAGAATTCTCCTCCACAATTTCAATTTCACAAGCTGGTGTTTATCAAGTTGTGTATTCATTACTGTGATTCATCTGATTACAGTGCAAGAGGCCATTGATTGCAAGTTTATCGATTTATAACCGTGAGCGTACAAGTTCCATGTAATGTCGGCTAGGCCTCAATTACTGCACAGCAATTTGACATCCCTCCTATCGCAGGCTGACGTAAGTGTTTCATTGACGTTACTTTTCCATCACATAAATACCTCAGACTCATATTTTTTTAACATCCAAATGGGTTCCCTTGATCTGTCAGGGGGGTGATTGCCAACCGTGATCAGTCCGTCCGTAATCAGTGAAATCATGTTCAGTTTTTCACATCCCCAAACACCAGCCAGGAGATAAGTCTGCAGTCAAACAGTCAGTGATTTATGCTGTCGAATTCACTTAGCACTCTAATAAGGTTAGAAAAGTGTTTCATGCTGTGCGATGCGCCAGAGAAACACTGCCATTTAATTTATTCCAAGATATATTAATAGTCCCAGACATTGCTTAGTCTCATATGGCATATATCTGATAGAGCTTCAACTAAAAGCCTTAAAAATAGCACGGCGGAAAACACAACCCCTCCTCTGCCGTCATACTCGTGTCAAATCCCTAAAATACCGAGCCGATGGCAGGTGAGAAATAGACCTGCGTGAGCCAGACAAACATTTGGCTCCTCAAAATAACTCTCACACGGGCACGTTATTATTAAAAACCTTATTACCTTCCTCATTCGTCTTCTTCAACTTATTTGTCTCCATTATTACAGACAGCGTATCATCGTCTTCATCACCCTCATAATGATCACAGCCGCCACCATTATCATCATCATCATCATAAGTGTCATCGCCCCTGCTATAACATTAGTATTATTACACTGTCGTGGAGTTCTCGCTCATCATCAAAAAGGCCCGGCTCTCTGAGGGAGCTCTCGAAGAATCCAAGTGGCAGCGAGGATTCAGCTGAGAGCAAATACCTCGTTGATAAACACACATATAAAGATTAAATCTCAGTTAAATCCACAGTAATATCCAAGGAGGAGGTTGTGGAAATGGAGGCACATGCGAGTACTGTATTTTAAAGGGATAGTTCGGGTTTTTTGAAGTGGGGTCATATAAAGTACATATCTATAGTCGATCTGTTCCCTACCGTAATCACCGATCAGCGCAGCCTCAGTTTGGAGAAGTAGAGAGCCACTCCAGCCCAGACGCTCAGCTTTGTACTGCAGTGAACGGGGTCCAGCAGAAAAGTGAAATTACCACCTAAAACAAGGCTCACCTAAAAAAATCTATATCAGTTCAAGTGTACGTTGTATAGGTAAAATTCACACGGCTTTACATCGCCGTCAGACTGCGCTTTCTTTTGGCACTACATTTTCTCAATTGCAGAACCCCCGTATCCCTACGCACTAGCGTAACTGGGCAACAGCTGATCTGCGAGCGGCGGAATACAGTGCGAGGCCCAGCTGCTGGACGAGAGGTTTACTTTCGATAAAAACGAAACTTAACTCTCCGTATCCTACCGCTTTAGCGCTCATGCATAGGGATACGGAGGTTCTGCGGTTGAGAAAATGTAGTGCCAAAAGAAAGCGCGGTCTGACGGTGATGTAAAGCGGTGTGAATTTTACCTATACACATACACTTGACCTGATGTAAAAATTTGTAGGTGAGCCTTGTTTTAGGTGGTTAATTTCACTTTTTCGCTGGACCCCGTTCACTGCAGTACAAAGCTGATTGCTGGGCTTGAGCGGCTCTCTGCTTCTCCAAACTGAGGCTGCACTGATCGGTGATTACGGTAGGAAACAGATCGACTATAGATATGTACTTTATGACCCCACTTCAAAAAACCTGAACTATCCCTTTAAGGTCATATTGATCACATTTTTATGCAGACAAATCATCTTTTTCTATTAACTCATCTACAGAGCTTGTAGAAAGGTGCATTTTGTGACAGTTGCTTCCAGCTTCTATCGAGGTTTTTTAGCTGATAGGGTCAATTAACAGTTCTACAGTATGCTCCCAGAATATGGTGAAGCTCTAACATTAGCTAGGTGTCGTTAGCAAAGTCAAAGTTAGCTGGCATTAGCGACTTTAATGTAAGCTAGCTAGCAAGAGCAACATTAACATAAGTTAGTTTTTGCAACGTTGATGTTTGCTAGCTAACTTTAGCACTGTTAGCTCATGCAAAAAACCGGCCACCACTGGAGGGGGCAGATCATTAAAAAAAAAAAGAAAGAAAGAAAAAGGCAGGGTTGTGATGTGAATGCAAAACTTGGGACGAGTGGTGTAGTTTGTCGTCCTAAAAACTTTATGTGCACCCCGTTCCCTTCCCGTTCAAAGTCAGTGAGTTTTTTTAACTGGTTATCAATTAAACCCTGAAAAAAGATCGCGCTTACGTGTCTGTTGACAAGCGGCTAAATGAGACTACGTAGTTGTCTCGGACGTGCAACATCATCTCACCGAACACGGAGACTCATTTACTCATTAGTCCGTTTTAACAGGCCGACCTCGGTTACAACTTTTCTAACTTTACAACTTGTAGATTGATCAGTTTAGAGAAAACATGGACAGTAAATGTGTAGTAAGACACTTAGCAGTGCTGACGTTTAAGTCATGCGACCGCAGTGAGTCTGTTTATACCCTAACATTAGCGCTTTACTTCTAGTGCTTTAAAATCACAAAAGTGTTCATTTTTGAGGATCATTTTTACTGAACAAAACTTGTATCATAAACTTGTGTTTGACACAGAGCTTCTTTTCAGCGATAATCCAAAATCCAATTTAAAAAAGTCTCATCGCCTTTTCGGAGATGGAACTAGAGGGGCTCTAATTTCTGGGTTAGCCTACAAATTGTAATCACTACAGCACTCTTTTTGTCTAGTGTTAATGAAACTGCAACATGATTTTGGTTTGCCTAACCACGAGTCTGATATGCACTAATTGTTGACTTCATTCTACTCAGCAAGAATAGAATAAACTTAACAGGATGATAAAAGTGTGCATCTGTTGTCTGTTTACCCCAGATTTACTGTTACTTGTTATAGCCACTCGCCTAATGTTTTAAACCTTTGTAACGTTAAACTTTAAAACTATAAGAACTTGGACAGAAAGTAGTTTTCGGGTCAAATCGTGAAAGACTACAGTCCCAACACAGCTGTACTGTAGGAACATAACAATGGGTTGCCTTCAGAGTGACAACAGGAAACAGCAGTGACTGTGGTGGTATGCTAATGACACACTCCTGCCTGAGCGGCAACTCTGAAGAGGACACAATGCCTGAAATTCTAAAAAACACATGTCGACACCCCCTCACCTAACAACATTGTCAACAATGTCAACGTCAACCGCGGTGCGTCACTCTGGATATCACTTTCACATCACTCTCGTCATAGACCAAAATCGTGAGACATCTGCCAGCAGTAGTAGTAGAGACTAGGTTAGACATCTAATTTCTTAATGCAGTAGGTAGCCCAACAAAATCCTATTCAGACCCACTGCATTGAGCTGAAGTAGGGGAGCTCACACATGGATGTGTCAAAAAGAAAAAAAAAAATCCCTAGACCTTCTGCAGAGCTAGATGCCACAGTGGGAAAATGTGTTTTCACGTAATTAGGTTGAACTAACCCTTTAACATCTAGACAAACAAGGACTTGAATCCCACTTCTGTCAGCATGATTGTTATGATTTCTATCAGCCTAATTATGCTCGTAAAAAAAACCCAACTATTCGTCCTCTGTATTTCTTTGTCCTCGGGCTCTTCATCGTGATCATTACCCTCATCGTCGTTGGTATTGCCTCCGACATTCTGCAGAGGAGCAGAAAAATTGAATGATTTTCCTGCACCATGTAACAAGGATAGTGGTGGAAATGTCAGCGAAATAGCCCGCAGGAGGAAAGAGAACAAAACAAACAGGGGCGATAGCGAGTTTTGATCTGCTATTTATGAAAAGGCGGAAAAAAACAAAAGCAGGACTATGAAATCGATAGCTTCCTAAATCACCTAAGAGAGGGTTAGCAGAGGCTCCCGGGCAGCCCTCCAGCTCAGGGACCGGCAGTTTATGGATCCTCCGTCGCGCGCGCGCACACGCACTCACACACGCACACACACACACATACACACACACATATCCTCACATATCACTCAAGTAAACACACACCTACTTGCATAACTTAGAATGCCTACCTTTCTTTTCCACACACAAGGGTGGAAAGATGACACCCACGCACACATACAGTAATCCCGCCCTTTTCTGTCACCCGCCGCGCGCACACTCTGACATCCACGGTGACAACCCCCGAAAAACACTTTTTTTTTTAAAGCACGCCCCCCCTCCCCAAAACGCACACTCTCACAGTCCCTCTCTCACACAGAAAACCATAAATAAACAACCTTTCTCTCTTTATCTTCCCCTCTGTCATGCACACACACACACGCTCACCCACGCAAAAATCACGAATGCACACCTTGTCTCCTCGCAATCGAAAACACCACACAACTCCCCTCCAAACTCACGCGCACACACACACAAAACCCTGCCTCGCTTGAGTCAATGCAGTAAAAAATTAAAAAAAAGTAAAGCTTCACCTGGAAACTATATCACGCTCGTGTTTTCAGGTAAAAGCTGTGCGTTGAAATACGACACGGGGGAGACGTAAATACACACACTAAACTGCAGCGCGGAGATATACTGGGCAAATAAATATGATGCATGCGAGTTTTGATTGTAATGTGCGTGCTCGTGTGCTGTTTACTCACATCCCGGCTATAAATAGCTAAGCTGCAAAAATAAATAAATAAAAATTTTTCCCTCCTAAATTACCTTTTTTACTGCCGCGCTTTGACACTGCGTTAGCATTTGAGGAAGTGAGTTTCTGGGCGGAATGAGCACAAAGCCGATAAGTTTTTTTTCATTACAGAGAAACGCACTAATCATGTCGCGCTCATCCTTTGTTGTCTGCGTTTGAAGTCTGCGCCGTTTGCTGTGTTACTACAGCTCTTCTCGGACTCCGCCGAGGGTTGCCTGTTTGTTTGTTTATGCCATCGGGGGGGTTCGGCGGCTGCAGCGGCACTGCTCGCTCAGCACTTTGCAACCGGTGTCAACCGGAGGGGCTAAGGTGAACGCCTGGTCAGCTAAGTTTAGGCCTTTCCGCCGAGGGGGAAGCACTTGATATGCAGGCTCATCTGCATACATTATCATGATCAGGGATGACACGCAGCCAGAGCAACCTTCCACACTCCCTCAGCGGGTGGTAATTACAGCCACAGCGCTCGTTACGTCCCGGAGAGACCGGACGAGAGTGACAGGTTAGAACAGGAAGAGAGGGGTGAAACAAGGCAGAGTGACGGGGAGAAAATGACAGATGAGAGGAAGTGAAAGGGGACGCGGAGAGAGGAGGAGAGGGAGAAGGGACGAGAGTCATACTGCCAGATAAACAAAAGGCGGAGGCGAGATGTTTGTTGAGCTGAAGGGGGGGGAAAAGCGAGAAGCTGCGCCTGTATCCTGCATAATATACTGTATTCTGTTACATCTGCATGAGGGCTGGTAGGAGTGCAACTGTGAATAGGGAGAGGGGGATGATGAGGCAGAGAGAGAGTGGAGGCCAGCGCTGTTTTCTTCTGGGCAGGAGGCAGGATGTGAATACCTAATCAATAGCCATCAGGACTCGGGAGGATTTACTGTCCTGTGCTGCAGGACCCAGACACCCCAAGGCAATCCGAGCGCTCAGACCAGAGCAATGGAGCATGAACGCTCCAGCACAGAGAGCTGCTGTGATCCAAACAGGGAGGAGGGTCCACAGAGGACAGAGAGGATGGAGAGGACAATCAACGCCGTTTTTTTTTTGTTGTTTGGGGTGGGGGGTTGTAATTCTTTCCCTCTGACAGCAGGAGCTGTGTCATGCTGCATACAGAAATACATTTTCAGATCGCAACCACTTTCCCCCGTGGTGTTTTGGATTTGAACTCTTCTGAATACAAACCATTTTGTCATCCAGCAAGCCCACTAACAGCCCCAACAATTCACCTTCCTAAATAAAATTGCTTAAATGAAAGGTTCCCTGTGACATTAATGACCACTAGTAGCGCTATTGATTAATGTGTTTATTAGAGCGAGAATACCTGTCATAACTGGACAGTGGTAGTCTCCATGAACTGAGGCCTAGGTGAAAGTACCAAATACAGCAATTCCTCAAACGGCTCCTGGAATGGTTTAGGTTTGGTGAACAGTTTTTTCAGCAGAAATATAGTGTATACATAAATAATGTCCTTTAAAGTGCCAGGTTGTCACAGTTTGGGTTTTGGTTTGGTTATTTCCTGTTTTATGTTTTAAATTATATCCTAATGTGTCGAGTGTTACTTTCTACTTCCTGTCTTTGTCTGTTTTCCCACCCTTTTTTCTGCCCACCTGTGTCAGTTAATCGTTCCTGTGTATAAAATTTCCCCCTCAACTCTTTGTTGGATACTACTATCTCGGACTCAGTCGGGTTCTGACAGAAACATTTGTTTTTGAATCCTGCAGAATACAAGAAAGAATTTGGTCTGTTGACAAGAAAATTCAACAAGATACCTCTAATCACAACTTTATTTATTTGATCTCATCAGAGACTTTCATTTGATTCATTCATTTACAAGGAAATCCCACATTCATTAAAATTTCTGCAAATGTACCCTCGTTAGCCAGCTGGCTGATTTTCCAACTGCAGTCCTTTTGGCGAGATGCTTTTGAAGCCTATAAAGATGTAAAGTTGAGAGATGAGAAGACAAACATAAAGACAGCGACGAAACAAGGATTATCTGTGCAGCACACAAGTCATGCAGATCAACAAAAGCACCAAACAGCATTTCAGCACGTGCAGCCGAGTGAGCAACACGAAGCAACAGCATGCAGCCGAGCAGTTCTGACCGCAACCATCTTTTGACACGTGCGGAGCAGCAATACATGTAGACGTGAATAAAACACAGCACACATCATGATGATCTTGATAAGCTGTTACATAAGAGATGCAGTTACAGGTTAGAAAATGCTAAATGGTAACCAGGATGATGGAAAGTAAGAAGCAGGTTAGCCAGTTAGAACAACCATAATGATAAAATACAATCAGAACTATATGGATAAGAAAAGTGTGCATGTCTGACTTTCCAAAAGCAACATCTTTGAGACTTTGTGTGGAGGTGTGGTGGGCGGTACCGTTTCTCACTCACGGTTGATAGAATGTTCCACAGCTGAGAAGCTCTAATAGAAAAGCATGATTGGCTGAAGGAGCCAGAGGTGAAAGAGGTCACATAGTCCCCTCTCCGAGCAGATCTTGAGTGCATTTCATAGAATGTTAACTGAGGATGTCATATTTATCAAGATTGTTGTTTTCTGTCTCTCAGCACTGAGATTCTGATCCTACAGAGAGAGAATGGCCTTCATTGTCACTTCAGTACCTTTTGCTTGAGTCCAGCTGGTCATACTCATACTCAATACTCAGTTTTCTCATACTGTCCAGTGCTGTGGCTCTGTATTCCCCCTCTGTGTGAAACACTCTGATTTAGCCGAATACCCAGCCTGCTCAGATTGGTCGGCTCACACATGCCTGAGCCAGCGCTGCTCACCATGTCTCTAGATGACTTTGTTGTGGTTTCAGCTTCCAGTCAACTCCACTTCTACCTTGAATATGGGCATCAACCATGCACATGAGTGACGCAGTGATGTAGTGTGAGTGTCGCAAAGTCCTAGAATTAAAGGCAGGACCACTGACAAGCATTTCAGGAGTTGTGTTTTCTGTGGGAGAGAGGAGCTTCTGTTGGTGCAGACTGGGATTTTTAACTTTTGAGACCTTTTACACACACAAAGAGCTTTATACACACCGAAGGAAAGTGAAAAAGAAACTGTTTATCCATCCCACTCAGTATTAGCCAGTATCAGCCTCTGTAGAATTATCTTGAACATAGGTCTGACACTTTTCTTATTAAATAAACAAAAATGTGTATTGTGCAGGATGTAGCAAGGTATTAAAGGCAGCTAAAATATATAGTTGTGTAGCAGGGCTGGTGGGCTATGGATTATGTGTGATTAGATCAGTAATCTGGGTGCCAAACACTGGTAGCATTAATCAGAATGTCAGGCAGTGGGGTATCTGTTGCCTGGAGGCGAAGACTTGGAGAAGGTTAAGCTGAAGGAATACACAGCATGCTGTGAGAAGTTTATCAGGGCGGAGAACATCACACCCAAATCTCAGGCAGAGTTCAGTCTGACGCTCAAAATATTTAGTTTATTTGGATTTTATTCTGATGCCAAATTAGTTGGATATACTGGATATAATGTTTTGAAGGCACATAAGAAGATTCTCAAAGTTTTGGATTTAACTTCTAAAACTCAATGATTATAAGGAAATGTGTCATCTTGGTTCCTTAATACCCCGGACAGATGTCATTGTTTTGAGACTGCGCGTCTGTGGAGGAGCCAGTGATTTTCAGATTCATAATGTTTTAGGACTGAGGGTTTGTCAGTGTGACTCAGAAAACTCAGAGTAGTCAGAGAAGCTGCTGTTAAGTGATGAAGTTCAGGGTCCCAAGGGGATTGTAAACGATGAGTGATAGCAGGCATGCAGCTGTTTGTAAAGGTGCAGTATGTAGTTCTTGGGAAAGAAATTTGATCAGAAAAGAAAGCATCATCATAGATTGATCGTCATGACTCAATCAACTGAACAAAAACAATTTCATACTGTTTTCATTGTTTATTTTTGTGGAAGCCACCTGTCTAGCTTCATTGTTCAGGGTTTGTATTCCCTGTGAGGACAGTTTGTTTATTCTCTGATGGAAAGATATCCATCCAGTAAACAGTTCTGTGTTACCTGCTTACTTTTTAAATATTGCCTTTCAGAGTTTTAATTTCTTTCCCAAAACCAGATAGTGCTCCTTCATCAAAAGACAATAACTGCTTTAAAGGATAAGATAGCCCAAACTTGAAAATACAGTCATTATCTTCTTACCCTCATGTTGATAGAAAATCCTTTAAAGTTGTGTAGTCCACAAAACATTTCTGGAGCTTCATAGCAAAACGGCGTTGCAGCATTCTCTTAAACAACTGAAGTAGATGGGGGCTTCATAAATTAGCTCTATGTAGCTTGTCTGATCTAATCTACGTCTCCTGAAGCCCGGAGATCCCACATGTATTTTGAAAAGACCTTATTTACATCCTCAAAGTGCGGTCATGCTTGTGCACCCACTGCAGACAGGGTGCTTGTCAACGCTTTTAGCATAGCGGCTACAGTGAGGATTTCGACTTAAAGGGTGCAAATAACACCTTTTCGAATCAATTTGGGATCTCGGGGCTTCTGGAGGCTTGGATAATAACCTGACGAGCTGTGTCGAGCAATTTCATTTTCTGGTTCTACCTCAGTTGTTTAGTGGGAACGCTGTTGTCGCTTTGCTCCAAAGATCCAGAAATGTTTTGCGGATTACGAAACCCATCAGCATGGGGGGTGAGTAGATAATGACTAAATTTTCATTTTTGGGTGAGCTTATCCTTTAATAACTATGCAATCTGGACAATCAGAGATAGAAAGAGGTGGTGCAGGTCTTGTTAAACAGATCCTGCAGTAATTTTTGATAATGATTGTAGGTGACAAATTGGCAGGATGCTGGCATAAAATAGTGGTTAGGAAGCCTTTCATTTTGTGAAACAAAATTAAAAAAAAAAAAAAAAAATTACACATGCATTTCCAGCCTTCAGAGAGAGGCTGATGTTAAATCTTTAACAAGGTAACTAGTATTCTGTTGAAACAGAAATCCACTCACTGCTGAGCAATGATGACACGTCGAGCTCAGGGGATAAAAAACTGGAAAACAGAACTTGAGGGATGATATTGTCTGGCTGGCACCAGCTTTTGGATGAACTCCATTACGAAACTGCAGACAAAAAAAACCCAAAACAAAAAACGTGTTATACTGTGGGTGGCACAGCATGGCCACCACATGGGTGATAATTACGAATAATTGCAGATGATACTGTTTGTTTTCCGGGTTGTTCTGCCTAATTTTGAGAACAGAAACCGGCTGTTAATTACTTACTTTGCCACCATCTTCCATTAATCTCGCCTGCTCATTTGGGGTACACGTATACATGCACCGTGGAAACACATTAAATTATAGGTGAATGTATTGAGTTAATTAAGATTTCAAGCTTGATTTATGTTTACACTTTGCACTTCTAACCACACTTGTGATAAATATGTATCACGCCGCAAACACACAAACACTGACACCCTAAGCGCACGCCGACACGCACACACTTACAGCTCTCCCCAGAAGACCCCTCAGGCCACGCCAGAGCGGCCTTGACGTTTATGCTGATCTAGCATGGCAACAGCAGATATTGCTCTGCACTCCCTCTTCATATTGTCTGTGCTCGGCCCGGCACGGTTCACTTACTCACCGCTCCACAGCCTGGCGGCAAATAGACTGTGAACATCCAGACTGTCCATCATGGAGGGGAGTTTGACAGTCTTCTGACAGGCACACTGAATTGATTCTTCAGAGTCGCTGTTTATTTTCGCCTGCCTCACCATCCCCATGCTCAGTCGGGTCCAGTCTCCCTGCTTGCATGAATTCAAGGTCCAACCAGCCAGCCACCCGCCCGCCTCCCCCTCCTGAAGCCACCCAACCTATCCTTGTCAACGCACTGCACAGCTGACACTGACAAAATAACAGGGGTGCGTGTTTCCCTACTCTGTTTTCGAAAGCCATTTGCAACACGACAATGAGTTATGAATGGCAGCAGTTGGGAAAGGGAGTGTAGCACAAACCGGGGTCCCTCGTTCAAACATACACACATTATCCAATTTTTATCCATACAGGCCAAACACACACCGAACACACACACACACACACACACACACACACACACACACACACACACACACACACACACACACACACAATAACGATGCCTGGGGACAAACATTCTTCCCCCTATAGAAACACATGACTGATCAATACACACACAAAACGCTCGGCACCACTCCATCCTTTGAAAATCATGCAGAGCTACAACTAATTTGTTCAGTAGGAATCACAGTATGATGTTTGTTTACAGCATGTTTGAGAAATTAATCCCTTCTGGTGCTTTTATTCTAACCAAATTATGAGTCTGCCTGTTCGTTCATAATGTTAACTTATTGTTTCACTCCTTACACTGTAAACACAGGAAAAAGATCACTAACGTCCAGGGTTCGAGTAACGAGGGAGCCAATAGGAGCTGAGCTCTCATGAGATCCTGTGAAAGAAATAAAATCCCACATCTAATACATCACAACAACTATTATTTCAATCTAAAATAATGAATTTCAATGTAAGTATTTAATACATTAAAGATGTAAATTGGTTACAAGAAATATGTTTTTTATCAAAACTGTTTCACTAGTAATGACAATATCCCAGATTCCCTTACAAATAGTGTGGTTTTTAAGAGTTGCTGCATCATGAGGAGAAACTTAAACTTTAAGGCCATGCCAAATTTGAAAACTTTGGTGCCCTCTTGTAAATTCGGCAATACATTAGGATGATAATTTCATTGTAAAAGTGTCAATATGTTGCGGCATCGCTGTAAAGGCCTGTCTTTGTATCCTGTTTCTGAAGTGGGATTTCACCTCCCAGCAGCATGTTTGAACACACAGTCTTAACTGTTTTCACCATTTGCAACAAAATGATTAAAGAAAATAACATACTGATGTGATGTGAACTTCTCCTTTGGAGAGCGAAGAAAATGGAGAAAGTCACCAGACTCAATGTAGCACTGCCCTCAATTATTCTGCCAGGCTTTACAATTAATGGATACAAACTCTAACTAAACATATTATTCACAGACTCTGCAGTTATAATAGAATCATTAGGTTTCAGCAAGTCACTGTTACTGTTAGTCACAACAAACCAAAATCCCCTCATCATTATGTTTTTCAAATAACTCAGAAATCCTTGTTAAATTGTTCAATCCAGGACACTGGAGTTAAATGCAACTAATAAATAGGGTTCTGAATCTTTCAACCTTAATTTCAATAGTTACACATTTCACCAGATTGTCAATAACAGTTGTCAGATCACCAATAACCTTGCATTCAAGAGCAGACATTGCAAACAAGGCACCCCCCCCTTTGTTGGCCCTGTTTTGCCAAAACGTTTCATAGCCTTCTAATCCGACCTGCACTTTATTATCACTCATCACTGAACCACTGAACACTAAGTCTTAACTGAAACTGTTGAAGGTAATCTTTCATTTTGGAGGAGTTACTGTGGAGACTCCCTCTGTTAAAGAGGATCACAACAAAACTGTTCATATTTACGACATTCTTCCGGGTAAAAAGCAAACAGAAATCGCATAAATCGTTAATAAATGTGTAGAATGGCAATACTTAAAAATTGCTTTGATAACCCTTGTATCGTTATAATATAGAATGGGGAGGCAAGCGTCTTGTTCCAGCCAGACAATCTCCTCCAAAACACTTAAAAATATCACACTTTCAAGTGTGAAGGAATAGACCAACAGGAAACTTGTTCTAGTCAGCAATTACAAGTCCTCTAAAACTTATTTTGATGGGCAGGTTAGTTATATAGAAACCTTTTTTTGCAGCAGACGGGAATTCTAAAACTCACATAGACTCAAAGAGTAACTGAGCACAACCCCTGACCCCTCCCTCATCCATAACAAATCCATCACCTGTAGGTCGCTCTTGCCTGTATGCCCATAAGTGTACCACACATATTTAGAGGAAATATATTCACATAAAGTCTAGACAATTCACGGAACAATCTCAATCTGTCTCTGGCCTTTCCCACAGCATCAGGAATGCATGAGCGGAGTGCGGTCATAAATATCCAAGATAGCCCATTCACATTCTCAGTCAATACACTCTCCAGTCAGTCAGACCGGCGGTAATCAAACTAAGAAGTCAGCGCTATGACAATATCACTCTGACCTCAGCTCTGTTGCTCGCAGCCACAGGCACAAGATCATACTTCTTCGTTAGCCGTGGCGCGGCACACTGCACAGCCATGACATCTCGACTGTCTTACCATAAGAAGGAAAAAAAAGTCTGTACGAGACGGTCCCTTTCATGTTTCACATCGCTGACATCAGGTTAGAACAAAGAACAGAAAGAGGATCCACAGTGGGAGATCGTTTTTTATTCAGACACTGTAACCTTTATTTATTCAGACAGGTCCTCTGGAGGTCAAACATTTCCACTCCAACTGGCTTCTGTCCTGAGATTCTGCCGCAAGTTTAATAACAAACCGAAATTAATTAAAAAGTATTTCCTGATTTATTAAAATGTATAACAATTATGTAAAGTATTGACCTGAGTTAATTACACATTTATCACATGTGAAAGTGTTTACATGTAACAAATTCATACATGCCTTCTCTGTATTTAACTTGTGACAGCCAAACAATTGGCTCTGTGAAGCTGTAATGCTCATTATTAAAAAAACAAAGACATAAACAAGACCGCGTTACATAAGATATGTACATTGTAGTGTTATACAGTTTCTGTGAAGATGGCATTAGTAGAAAGGTCAACATATTCAGTCGCTTGGGAGAGTATGATATCTCAGTGGCGCTGGCTGTGCAGAGATGTGGATATAAGCAACAGATTTAACAGAAATACTGTATTTTTGGCATGAGGTAATCACAATGTGTGCGGTTCTGGTTGTTATTTCTGTGTAATTAAGACATCAGATTTGTCACCACTGACACAATCTTAGTTAGGCATGTTAGCATGATGAAGAAAAAAGCTTATTACTACAAAAGCACAATTAAAGCACAGCTGGGGTTGACAGGAATTTCGTACATTTTAAAATGGTTGTTTTAACAATTTGAATTTTGACTTGATGATGATGCAGAATGAAAAGCAATCTGCATGTCTGAACTTGTGTTCTGAACTCACATGAAGGCGGCGCGGGATAAAATCACATCAGATTTAAGGATTCCTCTTCTGGGGAACATGAATGTCTTGATGGTACTTGAGGAGAGCATAATAATACCCATATTTATATTTATTTTCCGCCAGCGACCTCAGGTGGGTGTAGGAAGTCAGGTGAAGTAGTTTAAAGAGCATGAAAGTCCACAAAGGGTGGAGGTCACAGGTAGTTAGGTCTAACAAGCGTAGGACTAGACACAGGAGCAGTGTTGGGCACATTACTTTAAAAAAGTAATTAGTTATAGTTACTAGTTACTTCTTCCAAAAAGTAACTGAGTTAGTAACGTAATTACTCCACTATAAAAGTAACTAGTTACCAGGAAAAGTAACTATTGCGTTACTTTTAATTATTCTCCCTTTGAGCTCGGCAGTCTTTTTAGCTATTCGGCATCCATGTATTTAGAAAATGTCTTTCTGCATGGTGGACCGGCACCTGTTCTCCCCAATATTTTTGCCAGTGAGTGCTCTGAAGAAGTCTGAGTCAGCTGTTGATAACAGGAGCATGTTCTCAAAAACATACCTGCCTATCATTGCATTCAGTTCAGTCTGTGTCAAGTTTTTGTGAAGCTGGAGCTGAGAAATCCAGCTGTAGCTGCTTGGACAGCTCCGTGTCCTTCTTTGTTAGCGGAGCTCACATTAGCCACACCTGGCCTGCTGTCATCATCAACAGTGTCAACAACGGTGTTTTTGGCCACTAGTTTTGTAGAAGCATGTGCCGTTGAGAGATAATTCATTAGATAAGAGTTGCTTACAACGGACGGAGACAAAGGAGATTAAAGTAGTGTCTGTACTAACACTTTGAAAATGTTAACTTTCCCTCCGGACTTGCGAATGCTGCAGCTGACCTCTGCTAGTTAGTGTGTGCAAGGCTGCTGTGTGCGTGTGTGGTTTGTGTGTAAACTGAACACTGCCTCTGATTGGCTTACGAACTCTCACTATACCTTAGAGAGCCAATCACCATCACTTATGCGGTTGTCCCGCCCCTTCCTCTGGATGACGGATGACAACAGCTTCAATGAGCAGCTTCAGTTTGTAACGCGCCACATTTAATAGTCGTGTAACGGTAACAGCGTTGTAACGGTAGAAATAGTAATTAGTTAGATTACCCGTTACTGAAAAAAGTAACGCTGTTAGTATCACCGTTTATTGTAACGCCATTATTCCCAACAGTGCACAGGAGACCTCTATTCATGCCCAGTCTGAAAGGGAAAGTCAACAGTAAGTTGTTACAACTTTGAGTTGAAATGTGTACAAATATTCATTGGAATCCATGATGGATGGATAGATAGACTCTTCAGTGGTGTTATGGCTGAGGTAAGAATTAAGGTGGACCCAAATGCAGACTCACGAGGGCGACGTAGGGTGGGACCCACTGGAAGCCGGCGGAAGCAGCAAAGGCTGGGACCCACGGGAAGCCGGCGGTGAAGAAGAAGGCTGTGACCCACTGGAGGCTGAACCACCGACTGGGAAACCCTCCTGGACCTTGGCAGGACAACTGACGGAGGACCACTGAGACCTGTCAGCAAGGGAGCCGACGGAGGGTCACTGGCAGCTGTAGGCCTGGGAGCCGACGGATGGTCACAGGCAGGAACCAAACTTGTCCGGGCCTCGGACCGAGGAACAGGAAGGAGCAGGAACAGTTGAGCTGGGGCTCTGGGCAGGCATGGTTTTGATGCGCTGAACTGCGGTGAAGATGAAGCCCCGGGCTACGGCAATGAGCAGCAGAACAGGGAGCCAGACGTCAGGGAGCCAGATTTCTTGGGTGTGGAACCTTGTAGGCAAGGTGGGTTCCCCAAAAAGGGTCCACTGAGGGCTTGTCAGGGGTTGAGACTGAGGCATGGTCTGGTAGCCAGGCTGGGGTTGTGGACCAGGCTTGGGCTGAGGTGTGGGTTTGGGCTGGGACGCTGGAAACCTGTTTTATAACCAAGGCTTATGAGACAGGTTCCTGTCGAACTCTGCTGTAGCATCTCCCTCGTGTCCATCTTGCCATCAAGATCCCCCCACAATTTGTCCCCAAGTCCAAAAGTTGTTTGCTGTAGTGTGCTGGGTCCATACTGGTCAGTTTGTTCTGTTATGCCTGAGCGAAGAATTAAGGTTGACCCAAATGCAGACTCACGGGAGGCAGGATAAGGGGGAACAAAAGGCGAGCTTTATTATAACCAAAGCTGAACAAGTACAAAAAACAAAGGGAGCTAGACCAAAAACTAGACAAAAAGGGACACAAAGCAAAGTAGAAACAAAGACAGCCAAACAAAGTACAACCAAAAGTATAGTCAAATCAAACATAGAAAAAACCAAAAGTCAAAATCCAAAAACATACCGACAGGAGACATGGGAGAAAACACAGGGATGCTCAAGGGGAACATCACACAAAACGAAGTGACAAACACAAGAGGGAAGACAAAGACTATATACACAGACACCAACGACAAGACAAGGGACAGGTGAGGTGGAGCAGCAGGTGAGAGTGGAGTGTAGCTGATGAGCAGCACACTGGCAGACAGAGGGAGACAAACATGCAACCAGAGGGAAGAACACAGGAGACACTGAGAGGACACAAGAGGGCATGGAAAACAAAACACAAGATCGAACAAGACACCGAGCCATGACAAGTGGCACGTTTCTGAACAATACACTTGATTACAGCATTGACTCAACAAATCCAAAAACCTCTCCATGTTGGTTGTAAAACTGAAAAGGTTCTATAGACTCATGGGACATGAGGCAGTATTGGCAGTTATGCCAATTTGGTTTTCGGTTTCCCTTCGCAGGACAGCAAGCTGATATTGGCAGTGTGGATCAGTCTTTGTTTCAGTGCCATTACTATTTTTACCCCCAACCTATTAAAGCTCTGTCTCTCTCCTGTGGTTTCTTGGGGAAACAGGCCTCTGTCCCTCTGTTGCAGATGGTAGCATCTGCATTCAAACCTCTGTAGTTATATCCCACCTGTTCCCTTGCCAACATACACACACACACTTTAACTATTAGCAATAAAGTATATTTTTACAATGCCCTTCCTCTGCTGTGATTTAATAGATGTGCTGCTGAATAAATCATCGGAGCTTGTTTCCCCAGCGTTGAGATTTTGGAGATTTCTCTCAGTCTCTGTCCCAACGGTCTGATGCTGTGTGTTGCCTAGAACAATATTCTTTGATCCACAGTAATTCTGACTGTTTTTTCCCCTCCTCCATTGATCCCTCTGCCACTTTTTCTCTTCCCCACCCACCTTCTTCTCTTTCTATCCCTCATGCTGCCTCCATTTGTCCCCTTCCTCCTCTCTTTTGCTCCCTTCCTCCCACTGTTGGAGACGAAAAACAAAGTTGGATTAACATTGAAATGAGCTTGTTGAGTAATATATGGAGGAACTGGAGAAAATATGCTTGAAGTGTAGGCAAGGCACATTTTACAATTATAAATCTTAGCACAACAACTACAAACAACACATTTCTTGAAGCTTTTCCTGTAGGCACTAATGAAGCACTAACACTAAGACCTAGAAAATATTAATTTATGGTGGATGGTGTCAAGACAATTTGATTTCATCTAGTTTGCCCTGAGTCCACAAAGTGCTCCCAGAATGCAGCAGGGTGTCTCCACATCCCCAATAGGCCCTCGTTTACTGTGACGTGCTTCACGTCGACTCGCTTGTGATGCAGCCTGCAGCCTAGCCCGCTGCAGCTTACAGTCTCCATGATGTCTCTGCACCTGCTAAAGAAGGAGGGTTCTCACGCATCCTCTAGGCTACAGGGTGACTGAAATCCTCAAATGATAATGAAATGTTGCCAAAACATGCCAGCAGATCAGCTGTTTCTAATATAGCCAGAGCTGTTTGCACAAGCTCTTCATAACGTCAAACTTTGCCTGGTACAACAAGTGACTAATAAGTGGGGATTTAAGCACCATTGAATTAAAGACCGGATAAACTCTCAGCAGTGATTAGTTTTCACTGAACTCCAAGCGCTGTATCGTAGGCAACTGGACATGTTTCATTTTCTTGAAGACGGTTTAACTCTCATGCAAGAGGCTTCTTCTAACTAACTGGAGAGGAGTTGCAAGGTTTAAAACTCTGTGTTAAAAGCCTACAACTGCCCTCCCACCTGCATGACTCAGAACCTTCATCAACTTGTCACTAAACTGTTGCTCAGGTTGATGAATGCACTGACAAAACTAATGTTAGCTTGCTAAGATATGAGGTGGTTTGTTTCAAAGTGAAATACAGGAACACACAGTCGATACAGTATAAAGATGCAATATGTAAGAACTGGTGTCCTGTCACCTTCATACTCGAAACAAACAAGGATATCAACAGGCTAACCTGTGATAACTGCTAACTGTAGTGAGGTTTAGCTTGCTAGTTCAGTGAGAGGGAGTTAGGGGGTGTTGGTGTGTAGCACAGGAGCTTTGGAGTGGGACAGGGTGGGGCTAGCTGGTTAACTTAGGTGGATATCTCTGCAACACAACACATACACGTCATGATGTCACAGCTGTTGTTTCTTCAAAATGCGTTGATTATTTATGTTTTCAACTAAAATTCTTCATATTGCACCTTTAACTTCATTAAAGTGCCATTAATTAATCATGTAAAATAGAAATAATACATAGTCCCTTCTCAACATTTGTTGGTCTGTTGGTTTGTGAGCAGGATTCCATAAAAACTACTGAATAGATTTGCACAAAACTTGGATTGAGGATGGGTCTTGGCCCAGAATAGACTCATTTAACTTTCGGTGCAGATCTGGATAAAAGGAATTATAATCACTCTCTTTAACATTTTAGGATCAAGGTCAAGGTTTCATTTTTTGTTAATTTCTCATGAAATCAAACATGGATCTTCATATCAGCCGTATTTAGGTGGCTATTAATTAGTACAAATAAGAACTGTTGGGCCTCGGGCGGTATGCATTCTACTGATTCTAGTTTTACATGTTATGACAAGTGTGTTTGTGCCAAAGGATCACAACATGGCTGCCTGCTAGGGGTTGGTGCATTGATGTGTGTGACCACAGTCAACCTGCAGGCATATCTGAGCACAGACACAGGACACTATGTATAGCTGGAGACATAAGCAAATACACACATTACACACCGCAGTGATCCTTTCTCATAATGAAAGTTCAGGCTGAGGCAGAGTAGAGGGAGGAAAACAACAACCCCAGTAAGACCTAAATAAAACCGAGTGTTGTTCCTGGAGATGAAGTGGCCAATCCCTGCCGTTACCTAAAATGAGCGTCCCCTCTGGGCACCGGCTTCAGCTCTGATGAATATTCATGAGAACATCGCCGGTATGAGGGGTGGGGGGGGAATTATCTCCAGCGAGGAGTCATAGGGAGGGTGCTACTTTATCAGATGGCCGCAGGATGCGAAGGTGGTCGGATTGGAAGGTTGTGGAAGGTTGTGTTTGTATTTCTATCTTACTGGGGAGTGTGACGCACGAGACAAAAGATATATGAAGAGACTGTTTCCGTGGGGACAGTTGACATATGGATCGGCCAGACACATAAAACCGAGAGGTCACAGGTCACAGATATAAGATGTAAACATGTGGGTGGGAGCTGCTGTGTGTGATTTTGCAGTAGTAAATGTAATACTTCCCGGGCTTACACATCAGTCCCTGTCCAGGGGGAAAAAACGCAGGCACGGGGAGAGGCATCAATATCATGCTGGTGTACGTTATTAGAAGCAGATGTTTAAAGCTGCACGAGGGGAGATTACTTTTATGACATTCTGCTTTTGTTTGACATTTAACTGCAGTGAGAGAATTAGAATGGAGCTAAAGGATAAAGACATGCAGCAAAGGTTCCCTGACGGAATCGAATAAGGGACTCAGCAAGTTAAATGGTTTGTATCTCAAAAGCAACGCACAATGGCGGTGTCGTGATGTATGTCACCCTCACCTATCACAGTCCACAGACCAGCAGTGCTAAGATACTGCATTGAAAAACACAATTTCTCCTATTAGCCGTTTACTTCTATTGGCCTTGACAGCGTGTGTGCTTCCTCTGTCAGCCATCACATGACATAACACGGCAGGATGTTTGAACTTCAGGGACAGCAGAACACCTACAGAGATTTCACTGCACCGGCTACCTACAGAGCTTTTTATTTAAGATGGTACTGACAACTCACCAGTTTCAAACCAGTGATTTACTTAATTGGATGACACTATTGAAAAGTAAGGAGTATCTGTAAGTGTATTTCAGCTGCTAGGAAACATGTTTTACTTTCCATTTCCTTTGTTTGTCTGTTTCCCTACTTTTTCTGCGTAGACCTGCGCTGCATTTGTTCATTAGCCCTCGTGTATTTAAGTCTGTGTTTTTCTTTTACTCTTCGTTAGCCTGTTTGGTGTCCCCGGCATCTCTTGTGTTCCTGTGCCTGCCCCCCAGTCCTCGTGTGTCCTCCATGATCCTGCTTTGTTCTTCGTGGCTTGAGGTTTTTCTTCAGTTTAGTTTTTTTCTCTCAAGTTTCTTTCCCCTTACTTTCCTTCGCCTGCCTTTTGTCGTTTCCATTTTGGACTTCAGCATACATCAGCTAATCCCTGTAGATCGCTTTTTGTTATTCAACCTGCCTGCCTCTGTGTCTGTGTTTGGGTCCTTTTTTTTATAAAATGTGACAAATAATATGTAAGTAGGAAGTGACTTTTGCATCAGAAGCCGAGCTTGTATAAGAAGAAGTCAGATCCTTTACTTTTGTAATATACTCAGTCTACAACATAAAATAAAATGGCCCCTGTGAGTATTATACTACTATTATATATGCTATTATCAGATTACTATTGCTCACGCATTACAAGACAAGATCAGAAGCATTCTGGTCTCTCTAGGCCTTGATGTGTGTCCTCCAGATATCTGCTGGCTTCCACCAGACGACCCGAAAGACAGCCGATGTTTTCCCAGATTGCTTATGTATTCATGTGTGAGCATCATTTTACTGCTGTAGTAACTCAAGATGGAGCTTATTTTTAACAGCTGATTGATACACATCATTTTTTACCAGGCTGGTTGCCTGTCACCTTCCTAGAATGTGACTCCATGGCAGCTTGTAAGAGCGGAGCTAGCAGACAGAGCTGAATGACAGCTGGTGCTCGAGGAACACACTGTCAGATGTTCATACCAAAAATACACCGGAGGGAGCCGAGCGCAGGCTTTTTTATATGACACTGTAGACTATTATATTCCAGTAATACATGTAAAATATATGCAAAAGATGATACTTGTGGATTACCTCCAGTGATTTTAGGATGAGGCCTTTTGTAGCCCGCCATCGGATTGACGGATTGTCTCTTAATCGTGTGCAGTTAGCAGTTCGTCTTTTTTCGTCGTCGCAGAGATTTGTATTGACAGTGAATTAAAGCAGGAGAAAATAAGAAAACAGATGCTTTATAACAAAATGACATGCTTAATGATAATAGACCGCGAAGAGCTGGAATATAGATAAGTTTTTCTCTGCTGGGGTTAAAAAAGTCCTTTTTTTCACTTCCTGTGGGTGGAAAATATGCAGCTTGCTGTATATATGTGTGTAGGCTGTATCTAAAGCGACGAGGCAAATAGAAGCCTTTTCGATAAAAAAGAGTAATTACAACAGGTTCCTTTACAGACAGAAGAATCCCACAGGTGCATCCGGATCTGTTTTTTTGTTGCCGGTTTCTAACCGTCGTTGCTAGCAGCCTGTCTCGGCGCTTGTTAGCATTGCAAAGCCTTCAGTTCTCAAGACTGTTGACATCAGAGGAAGGCAATATCTGTAAAAATAAAAAAAAAACGAAAAAAAAGAGAGAAAAGTCGACTGGGCTTTGACAGGCGGAGAATAAAAGGGCGGAACATCAAAGCAATGTGTTTGATATTTTTTTCACCAGCTATCTGGAAAGTGACGGTTGGGAGCTGACAGTAAAGGCTGGCAGTAAGAGCTCCTTCCCTCTGCCCCAGCCCTTCTTGTGTTTCTGTGGGCGCTACATGCTCTGGGTGAATTGGTCTATGAGTTGAACACTGGTGATCTCTGCTGGTGTTTGTTGAACTTCTTCCTCCTTTCTGGCAGAGCTCTGACAAAGGTCTCCCTCTCTCTGGCCTGTGGTGTTGGAATTACCTGACAGTCCTGGCAGTCGAAGGCCAGCGCACACTACCTGTATGCGCTCCATTCGTCCCCGAAGCCACTTCTGCATTAAACAACAGTATATATACTACCTCAATGGAGAGTTAATGGCAGCACTTACACCAATTATACTCCAGCAGCTCCTATGCAATCCTCCCACCTAGAATCATTACCTCAAGTCACTAATGGGTCTAATTGCAGGTCCATTCTGAGATTCTCCTCTCTGAATCCCATAACTGCGCCTCACGCTATGAAAATCCTCACTTTTATTAAATATTATTCACTCTTTCTCTTCATCTGCAACTGAACATAATGGACCCGTAGCTCATCTTTTCAGCGCTTAGCAACCTCGTCTCCTCGGGTTTGGTTTCTCCACCTCCTCCCCTGCCCTTTCTACACCCTTTGTCATCTCTCTTTGCTTTTTTTTTTTTTTTTTTCCCTCTTTTGCTCCGACTCCCCAATCCCACCATAAATTGGATGGCAGGCAATTAAGTGAGTTGTCGGAGGGCTCGCTGACAGCAATTACAAGGTGTGTAGGAATTCATGTGGAGATGCACCGCCCCACACTTTTGATTTTCTAGACAGATCTCTCACTCTCGCTCCCTCTCTCTTCCTCCCTCTTATCCGACGGAGAAAAGTGAAGGTGAAAAGGGTTGAAGAGAGTGAGGGGGAGAAAAAGAAAAGGAGGCAGGATGGATATAGAGACAGAGATCAGGAAGAGACGGCACAAAGACGAAGTTGAAGAAAGAGAGGACGGTGGAGAACCGGCAGAGGGGAGTAAATGGGATCGGGGCTCAGCCAGGGTTCGTCAAAGACTGTAGGGCGAGCTGAAAAGAAGCTGGAGTTAACCTCCACAAGCACTCGACAGAGAGCAAACACAAACACAGGCGGTTATAGAAACACATTAAAGGCCTTACAGAAAAACATGGGCATACACAGTTGTTTTTTTCCCATCACTTCAAGGGGGTTCGTTGTGGGGAAGAGTTGCAAAAACTCCAAAAAAAGGGAAAGAAACTCGGACACCCCCCACACATTGCGCAGGCATTTTCAAGCCTAATGGGATTTTCCAATTCCAATTTGATTCTTTGCTTTTTAAGAGTCTCATACTCACTCTGAAAACCTCCCCCTCCATTTCCTGGGATAATCTGATTCCCATTCAGCCAGTATCCTGTTAAAAAAACACAACATCCACGCAGTTTCGTCAGTCACTCTTTTTACACTGGTTTGAGCATTCTCCAGTAGGCTGATTTCTTCGACACCATGTAAACAAGAATCCTTGTCTCTGTGATCAGGGTAGAGGATTAGAGCAATCTGATTTGCGCTCCCGGAGAACGCTGATATCTTGGCCGCGGACACAGGTAAAGACTGAGCGAGCAGCAG
Organism: Sparus aurata; assembly: GCF_900880675.1. Taxonomy (NCBI): domain Eukaryota; kingdom Metazoa; phylum Chordata; class Actinopteri; order Spariformes; family Sparidae; genus Sparus; species Sparus aurata. The sequence goes on along the minus strand of NC_044208.1, from coordinate 15,261,525 downwards.
ATTGGGTGGAGAGAAAAAAGAGAGATAATTATGCCCGATGCATTGTGGCGTTTGAAAGAATTCAATCCAAAGTCAGATTAAAATTGAAATTTACACAAAGTAGCCTGTGGAAGTCTTAGGCCCCCGTGTCCCAATAATATTCTTCAATCAGCGCCGGCGTCTTTTTTTCAGTTGTTCCCACTGAGGAGGGAGTGTGCGCGGCAGAATGTGGATGCCTAGAGATAAAAGTTCAGCACCCACTGTCTTTTTTTCAGAGCGCTCCAACTTTTTTGTGTGCTGCTGCTTCCAGTCGAAAATCTCTGAACTTTTCAGAGAGACAATGTTGTCGTCTATTTCGGGCAACAAATCATATATCAGATGGGATGGGACTCATCATCCGTCACCCTGGTAACCAAGAAAATGGAGGAGAAGCTTGTCTTGGTTGACCTATGTAATACAGAGACTATCACAACCAGTGTTGGGCAAGTTACTTTATATCACATATTACTAGTAACCTTCATTTTAAAGTAATATATTACATTACAACATTACTGTCTGCATAGAGTATTACATTATTTATTATACTATATATATTTATATACACTCGAGAAAATGCCCAGATAACCTATATAGAACGAATAAATAGCCTAGATTTTCTTAAATAAACAAATGGCCGTGGACACAGAGATGAGCCGGTTGACGAAGGATCAAAGTCTGATATATTAGGTTCAAGCTGTTCAATCCAGGCAGATTGCGATCCAGAGAAATCAATTTTTGGGTGCTTAACGTTAAGCTTGCTTGTGGTCTCATCCTCCGCTTTTCTTTGCTGCTCGCTAATGTCGTCTCTCTCTGTTAGATTAGTGGTTGGGCGAAGCCTGGTGGTCCAGGTGGTTCTTCAGGTTACCTGTGCTTCGTCTCTCTGCGGAGAGTACCTTTGGCTTCACTCCCTGACATAGTTTACACTTGACTGTTATGTTCTTGTCCTTTTTTTTGGGAGATGGGAATAATGGAAGTAAGCCAATCTCGTAAAATGGACGAATTTCGCCAACAGGAAAATGTCGGGGTGACTTTCTGTCACTGACGGAGGGTTGTCGTCATGTGCAGTGTGGATGGATTCTTAAAGAAAAACAACAATAACTGCTTCATTTCACGGATGGTAACACAGATTGCAACGCTGTACTGGACATGAATGAAACAGTAGTTACGTGTTATTTTACTCCCTTACCACTACAATAAATCACTGTAAGGCTTTTCTTTTGTGATGTGTTACTCCCAACACTGATCATAACAGTTAAGCACATGCAACATCATTTGTTGGATAAGATCAGCCAGACGCATGTATCTGGTGAGTGGTGCGATTTAACATAATGCCCATTGTGAACTAATGAAAACCAAAACCAACATGGAGCTTTTTTTCTTAACACAAGCGCTCTGTCCTGGGGCACTGCCAGTGCTTTTCTGATGGAAAGTTATGTGGACACTGGCCCTGGGTAAGATGGTTGCTACTGCTGAATTTCTGACTGTTCGTAAATTTTGGACACATTTTAGCGCCGTCCGCTCTCTTCTTACTGTGGCATTCAACGCACACAAGAGATATGATTCATCACACTGAGTCTGGAAATCTTCCCCCTTATAATAGGTACTGTTTTGAGTGCATAAACACAGTATCATCAATACAAATGTATGTATATCTATCATCGCTTGTCAGCTATTGTGAAAGGCCCTTCAATTATCCATTTATGCTTCATTATTATTGCAATTTACTGTCAATTTGTTGGACCGGCGTGGATGAGGCCCGTTGAACCGTCCCAACTGCTTCAGAATATGAGCAACATCAAAAGATGAAAGAAGCTAATTGATATTTGTTTTCCATCCACTTGGAGCTGTGTCAAATACCAGATAACACTTCCATTGCCATGTAAATCACGCTGCATTTTTAATTTCAGTAATAGCAGCGCAGTTCCCGGTTTATTAACAGTGCCCTTGTGGCCACGGTGCGCGATTGATGAACTCAAGGCCGACTCTATATAAACTGACAAAAGACTCACACACACACACACACACACACACACACATCCATGCGGGGAAACACTGGCTTTATTTGACCTCACTGTTGGATAATAGATCCCGACATGCACACACACAAGCATTCTTCACACACCCACATGGATTTTAAATGCTTTACTTGAATTCACTGTTGAATAATACATCAAAAATTTGGTTTTAGGACATGAAGAAGTACAAAGTGATTTCACAACCCCAATACCTGTTACAGCACCATTAACACACGCATAAATTAAGTTCTAAGCAGCCTTATTTTTCTGTGCACTCCGAGCGCTAAAAGCAAAAGTACAGTCCCAGAGCACAGGACGATGATAAAAACATGAAGTGTACAATAATGTATGTAAACACAGGCAAAGGTAAGCTTTCAATCACATTCTCTTACAGGCTGCTAAACCATCTCCATTATGCAGCTTAAAGTCACCAACTTGCTGATGCAGTGCTGAATTAATCTGGCAGATTGTATACAAGAGTGTGTATTTTGTACGTGTTCGTGGTCGGAGTCAGTGGTACTCAGACTGTACATACACACACACACACACATCTTTCTAAAGGTAGAAGATTTGGTTTTTTTTTTTATGTTTATTTTAGAGACATTCCGCAAGTTGACGTTATTGAAGGTGAGCTGAAGTCAACCTTTACATTTATGCACAAGCTACAGGAATGAGTTCCACAAGCTTCTGAAATTTAACAAATGCATCTGAGGCAGTGTGGGTGAGGTATTTGTAGAAGCAGGAGAGTGCCTTGGTGACAAAAAACAAGTTCCTGAGTAGCATCTGCAAGTAGCACCTGGAGTGTCAATAAGTGATGGACAGCCTTGAAAAACAAGAACTGTTTTTACTTTCTTAGCTTATTTGTTGCACCACTAACAGTGCAATGCAACAGCACTATCACGGTGTCTGGAGTCTTACCCTTCACTTGCGGTAGCCAACTGTCCATTGCTTGTAACCCGATAATCAGACTAATCTGTCATTTTGTGTCTTTTAAAGCAGACATTTTTTGTATTTATTTCATTTCCCTCCGTGTTTTATATAAGTACTTGTGCATGAGAATGGTCTGCAACAACAGTACCTCCTCCCTCCCACAGAAAACACAGCTCCTTAAACGCCTCACCTGTAGCCCCACCTTTAATTCTGTGATTTTGTGACATCACGTTACATCACCATGTCAAACTTTTGCATGTTTTATGCACAATTTATGCCGAGCAGCCAGTTTGGCACTAGAATTAAACAGCTGCTCTGTTGGTGTTAGCAGTGATGGGTTGGGTGTGTGTGAGCTGACCAATCAGAGCAGACTGGTAGTTGGGAGGGAGACCTTTAAGAGACATGAGCTAAAACAGAGTGTTTCAGACACATGGGGAATATAATGCTGCAGCACTGAACAGAATGAGAAAACTAATGTTTTTCTTTCATTAAAGCTAGGGTCTACAAACCTGGAGAGCTAGCAAGAGAGCTAGCAAGATTTGAAAGTGGCACCTCCTCTAAGTTCCACCCCCTCTCCCCACCCCATCAGTGCTCCGTCCAAAGCCACGCCCCCACAAACTTGAACGTGCATCTGGCAGTGGGACTCGGCAGGGAGAAGGAAATGCCGTAGCACGACGCAGCAATTCAGCTGAATTTAGCACGGAGCAGACAGGAAGTCAAGCGCCGAAATAACAAACAACATCCGGTTACTTTTAAAAATAAAACACTCCGTGTTGACACCAGCACACAAATCTCAAAAAAGGGACAAACACAAGCTCTTCTGCTAATCCTTCAGTCGGGAACACTTCGTGTTGTCGTTTTTAATAACACAGACGACCTTTAACTGCGGTCGCGAGTGATTATGTGATTATCTCGGGAACTCCTCGGCCTACTGACGCCAGCTGTCTAGGTACTGCGCAGTGGCAGACTCAAACCACAACCGGTGGGGATTGCCGGACAGCGGAGCAAAACCGGATCGGAGCCGCAATGCAGCAGACCCGTATCCAGTGGAAATTGGGCCGACTCATTAGCCAAAGAAGCTAACGTTAGCATTGGGCTAATACGAGCTACAAACTTAGCCAAGTTGGCAAACCTTACATATTTCATGAAAATAACAAATCCCCCCGAAACAAAACAAATAATTACCTGTCCAACAGAAAGAGAGCAACCTCTGCATCACTTTTCAGGCCCTTCACATGCCCCAGTTGTTTCCACCGATCAAACGCCACACCGATGTTGACTCGGTGGACTTCGTTCTTTATCCAGAGCCTTTTTTGTTGCAGCCTTTTCTGCCTCAGGCTTTCTTTTCTTTGCCCCATTAGCGGGTTGAGCTGTTACGAGTAACGCTGGCTGCTCTCTGCCATTGTAACAAAATGAACCTCTTCTCCTGCAACTCCGTATTTCTGCAGAGGAGTGTGCTGAATATTTCCGGCAACAGTGAAACGTGATGCATGCGCGGGCGGAGTAGGGAGGGACAGAGGACGAGACATGAAGGCATCTGACCAATCCGTGCTTTTCGGGCCGGATAGCACGGATTGGTCAGATTTTTTTCAGTCCTGCAGCTGCCACAGTGGTCTGACTATTTTCGTTCCTTTTTCTGAATGCATAATGTATTGACTACTCTCAGGATAGAAGGACCATTTCACCCAGTATAACAAAATGTGTTTCTGAACAACATTATAGACCCTAGCGTTAACTGAAGGTTACTGATGACTGAAAGCATTATTATCAGCCCCACTGTGATGTACCTCCTAGTTAAAAGCTTTCTGAAACACCTTGAAAACTACAGACAATCATGTTGTGATAGCACTCACAGGTAGGTGTTCGCCTTGAACAGGATGAAAAAACAACTTGGATCAGCAGCAGATATAGCTTACAGGGAGTTTACTCGTCAATTTAACAGGTCTGCAGGAGTAATGCTGCATTTGTGAAAAGGTTTGCAAAGCCTTTTGTCGCTCCAGAGGAAGCTGCACTGATGAATGCCCTTTAAGTCAGTGGGGAAGCTACACCCATAAACCCAGCAAACATGTATTAAACTTTCACACCTTTTGGCCTGTATTTGTACTTATTTGTTTTGTACTTTGTACTTCACTCTCAGGGTGGGAAGCTTGAAAGCTGGGCTAATGTTACCGCTTTCTTTCAGGTTGCAAATCGTACAAACGTGGAGAACTGACAGACTTTTATCATTTCACCACTTCCCAGTTGATCAGCAACTGAAAAGCTAATGGGTAGTAAAAATCCAGAGGGACAGTTTATCAGGGTAAAACAATACATTTGATTATCCATCAGCTTCTGTTAGACTACAGATAATGTTAGCATTAAACAATGTGTAAAGTAACGCGTTAGCTCTGCGATTCCAGTAATCTGTTATTTAGTCAGTTTTTTATCACCTTAATTGGTGACTGCCCAGTTCGCAGTCAGATGTCAGTAAAATAAGGAGTTGAAAATGTTGTATTATGTCCATCATTCCTATTATTAGGCTGGAGATTGAGTGATTGTGGGCTGTGAAGAAGGCTACAAAATGACAGTAGAGTCAATATGTTCAAAGGTACATGTACAGTTGGCTACATGCCGTTTGGACAATGTAACGGACATGCGCGACGAGTCACAAAGGGATATTACCATCATTTTTGGTAAATCTAATAACATGTTACTTTTCTCTGTAGATAACACAGTAACAAAACAAGCTCCCTTTTAATGGCTTTAATCTTGCAATGCAATAAGTTACTTTTAAAAGTAACATTACCCCACACAGTTGTTACCTAACTTTACTTTTTGATAGTTTTGCACGATAGGCTTTGATAAGAAAAGGCGTGAATTGATTCTTAAATATTAACATGGTAATGGAAACTTAGAAGTGGTTGAATGCAAAGCTTCAAGCTAAAACAACATATGACAGCCCATTAGCTAAGTTAGCATTCAGTCACTTTGATTACACCCCGTGCGCTTCATTTCCAGACTTAAATATAATACATATGTCCAAGTTGTTTTAGAAAGAATTTACATGTTTCATATCATATGTTGTTACACTGTCAGACAGTAATGTTAGCAAGGGAGGGGTCAAATGCTAACTTTAGCGGTTGTTTAACTAAAGCTAATAGGTTATAAAATGCGTTGTTTTACTTTGATAGAGTTAGGGTCAGCTTGAATTTTCACCAGCCATTGTCTTTTCAGTCCCTGATAAATCAGGACGCAGTGAAACGCTAACAATTTTTCCGATTCCCTAAATTTATTGGACATGTAGCCTGGAACACAGCAGTACAACATATGAGCCTCCCATGGCCAACGTGTGGTTGATGTCACTTGAGTCAGCACTTATCGGGCCAAAGACCACAATTTGAAGATTTGTGAGTTTACCGGACCTCTATAGCTTGCTTCTCATCTCTGCTTCAGGCACGCTTGAGGCTATATTAGCCATTGCTAGCTTAACACACCAGAATCTCAAACCAAACTGTTAGCAGCAAAGTTGCATTTTGGGTAATGCCAAATAAAAAGAAGAGTACCTGGGGGAAAACATGTCCGCTCCATTTCAGCTGCAACTGGGGCCAAGGAGGTTGAGCTTGTCTTGGACTGATCACAGGGTTGGTGGTGCGATCCCCCTGTCCGTGTGTCTTTCGGCAAACACCAAATTGCTCCTGATGTTCAGGCCAGCACCCCGCACTGGTAGATCGCTGCCATCAGTGCACGAGTGTCTGCATGAATTGGTGAGTGTGTGGCAAAATAATTTATGAAGGGTTTTGAATAAAAGTGCTTCAAAATTGTAGCAATTTACCATTTATTGTAGCCTAAGTGCTCTTTTAAATAATGAGTACTGAATTAAATAGACCTGAAACGTTGGTATGTTTGACCTAGACGGTTACACAACTCACCTGATGGGACCAACATGTCTGTATTTGTTATTGTGTGCTGGAATACATGAACATGGCTTGGGTGATGGATTTACTGAACCACAGTTAATATAAACTGACAGTGACCTTAACCAGGAAACAAAGCTCAGGGCTATGAGCTGGAACAGGGAGAGAGAGAGACAGAGAAAGGGAGAGATACAGCAGGTGGAAATGTAGACGGAGAGAGGGAGAGAGAGGAAGGGGTGAGAGCAGACGATGGGGTGGAGTGATGTAGGAAGGAAGAGACAAGAGAGGGATAGAAGGAAAAAGAGTAATAATAGGAGAAGAAGGAGACATGAAGACAGGCAAGAGGGAATTAGACTAGCTGGCCAAAAGTACATAGACACCTTTTTTTCTGTTAAGGTGTTGGTTTTGTCTTTGGTCTTGGTTTGTGTTCAGCCATTCCGTTAACATCGAGGGAAAATCTTAGAGAATCTTAGAATTAGTAAAACAAATACAGGTAAAGGTCATATTGATAACATGTATATGTAGACAAATATTTTTTTTCAAAATAATACATCAGAGCTTGTACAAAGGTGAGTATCCTTAGAAATATCACTGTGATTGTGAGTTAATAATTTCACAATGTTTGTCGAGTACAAAATGGATTGTTTTGTTTATCTCGGTGCAAGAATTCCGAAGGCTCCTGCATCTAACGAGGTTTGTGAGCCACTAACCCTGTTGGTTTCATGTGGTATCTTTGTTTATTCGGCGCCAAGAGTCTTGTTAGTTGCCAGCTTTGGGGAAAAAGCTAAAAAAAAAATGGCTGCGTCACAGTACGTACCAAGCATACTTTACTGCCCTAACATAAGCACACTGTTGGAGCACACATGGCAAAACCTTTGTCAACCCGTCCAAAAGCCTTTAGTTGAAGTCAAATTTATTCACTTCTCCCTCCAATGCACCACAAAACATGACCTTTTTTCAATGAGACAAAACTGAAAGACCTGATTCAAACCTTACAACCTCATAAACATTTGTTTTTCTTAGAAACACATAACATTACAGAATATAAAGAGGATTGTAATTCCTCTTTCATGATGACGCCAATGTGAACCTGTACAATAACATCTTAGACATAACATGCTTTTAATTTTTTTGGAAGTGTTCAGAGTAGGCCTTAAACTGATACATTACATTTATTTGATTTTGTTTAAAGCAACTTCAATCCGGCGATCAAATCACCAAACCTTTCAATTATTCTCCACCTGCTGCCCCCAACGTAAGCTGCAGCCTCTCATTCAGCTGGCCGGCACAGAGCCCTCATCTCAACCCCCATCTGACACCCTTTGGGATGAATTGGAATGGCAACTGTGAGCCAGGCCTTATCGCCTAACATCAGTGTTCAGCCTCGCTAATGCTCCTCTGGCTGAATGGGAGCAAATCTCTGCAGCCAGGTGCTAAAATATTGTGGAAAACCTTCACAGAGAGCTGTTACAGCAGCACGCTAATGGTCATTGTTTCAGAAAGAAATGTTCGGCAGTCACATCGGGCTGGTAATGCTGTATCACTGCGTTTGAAAGAGGTGGAGGACAGGGTAGGCAGGATTAGAGAGGGGTGATAAAGGGAGCAATGGAGAGAGGGTAAAAGATAGAGATGAATGGATAAGGGGAGAGATGTATCATAGGAAGAGGAAGAGAGGAAATCTTAAAAGGCACCCCAGGATAATTTGTATGGATGAAAGAAAGAGTTGCTGGGGGAGGACGAGAGGAGAGGCAGGGACAGATGAATGGGAGCTGGAAGGAGCTACGTACATTAGGACAGGTGAGGTAGATGGATACAGGGATGGATAAGAGGGGAGGGAGGGAGGGGGTAAGTAGAGGGGACTGGAGGCTATGTGTGGCCCCGGCTGTGTCACTACAGTGTGTAGCGCTGGGCAGCCAACCAGCCGCGGGGGAGAACCAATCCAATCAGCTGTAATGGAGTCAAAGGTCACTGTTCACTCCTGTAAAATTGCTGTGGCCAACTGCCTGAGCAAGAGACATCAAGCTAAAAAGCACAAACACACACACACACACACACACACACACACACACACACACACACACACACACACAGTGGCCCAGCAGCTGTAGTATATCCTGATAACAAGGAGGGTACATGTGTGTGTGCTTTTGTCCTTGAGTGTCCTCGTGAAATATAAAGCCCGAGCAGAGAGCACGGGATATATTTTATGCCTTTGGTCTTGTGTATGTCCACTGCTGTAAAATGTCCAACCACAAAATTATTGATGGTATTGGAAGCTAAGAATAGGGCTTATTGAACTTTCCGCCGCTGTAATGAGTGTGAATCAATCCAGCGGGCAAGAAGAGTTTAATTTGTACCGTAACACGTGCTGATATTAAGCTTTATGGTCATGGGTTTATTTTATAAAGTTACAGGAAAAGTCCGGTGATCCTATATATTTTTTTATCATCAACAAATGAGAGACATAAATCAACAATCAGTTTATGATTGCTGTCAAAATGAACAGCAGGAACAGGTCAACAGAAAATAACGACTCAAAAAGACTGAAGTGAAAACTGGACTTAAATACAAGGGGAGGAGGTGTGGGAGGAGAGACATGCTCATTGCGTCCTGTAAAATAGGATTCTTTTCCAAGCTACAGTAGATTGGAAAGTTGCAATATTAGCAGTAAATGCGATACGTTTACTTTTTTATCAGACCTAATCAGACAAGAAAAAGCTTTCTAATAATCTATTTTGTAACTTCTCCCACTCCCCTAGTCTTTGAGCTCCATGTCAGGACCACTAGCTGCACTGCTAACTCTGCTAACTAGCTAACTGTAGCTACAGTTAACAGCAGTTGGTGATAACTCTGCTTATATGCTTGCCTTGATTTGTTGTTTATATGAATTCGAACAATTCTTACATACAGGGGGAGAGAGCGAGACTGGGAGAGACTGCTACAGGTGGCAGCAGTTAGCAGTTATTCTGATGATATGCTCCCTTTGATTTTTTTTGGTAAACATACAGTTTTATCAGACCAAATGACAATAACAAGAATGAAAATAATGAGTTAGATAGCATGCTATTTCCTAAATTTAGGCTATGCTCAGCGCAGTGGATGAGTAACCAGGAAACGTTTAGGGTGCAATATATGAAAGAATTTTAGTTTAAAACAGTTTAAGTAAACCTATTAACCGAATGAGAAGAAATAAGAGTTGTATTATAGTGATATCAAGTGAAGAATGGTAACTATCTCGCCTTGGTTTGTCCTGGTCAAAAGCTTTTTCACTAACGCTCTGTCGGCTTCCAGTCTGGACTGCTAGCTGCACAGCTAACTGTGCTAACTGGCTAATGGCAGCTACAGTTCGCAGCAATTCCTATGGTGATATGCTGCCCTCGGGTTGTTTTGAGTACGAATTTGGCTGGTGGCTAATTCTCATATATTGCACTTTTATTTCTGAGGGACTTTGAGTTAACAGTTTGAGTCCAGCATAGAAGCAATATTGTGTGTAGCTTGGCACACAGTGATACGAGAACCTGAAGAATTCACAGTTTATTAGACAACAAATGAGACAAGAATTAGCTGGCTAGCGTTGGCAGTTGACAGTAACAGAAGGGGAGTAATGGGATCGCTCTCACCAAGGCTTTGGTCACATAGATGTAGGACTGGTTTTATCTAAAGTAGCTTGTTAGAAATGATAGAAACAAACCTAACCTTTACAACATAGGAATCAATGGGCTCATAGCATCACAGAGAAATAAAGTCAGAGAGTGTTGAGATATGGATGCTTTGCTGGACGTGTCTTTTTCTTGAGTTCGGAGGGGAAGAATACTGGCATCAAAAAGTAAAAGAAAACCGGATCAATCGACTTATTAAAGTCAAGTTGGTTCTACCTGAAGCCGAATTTTTGCCCACTAGCGTTGCTACGGATTGATGTTTTGACGAGGAAGCCTCCTTTAAACAAAAGGAGGCTTCTTTGCACAAACAAGGAGGCACATGTACATGAACAAGCACATGGGCGTTGGGATGATGCGGTTTGACGACAGTCGGTGGCGGAATGAAAGAAACGCACCAAGCAAGAGCTGGGGAAGACAAACAGTCAATTCAGGTAAACAAGGACGCAACAAAGCACTGGCTCTGTAAATACTTCAGAAAGTGTATTCATTCAATACATTTTTAGCCCTCAAGGGTTCACACTGTGCAGTTCCGCGGAAACACTGCAGGTAAACATAACAGTGTCTTATTTGGAAGAAAATTCCATGGGGCTTTAACTTTTCTATCTAGATATATTTGGATTATTTTTCTGAGATAGGCATTCAAATATTACAGCTGCTCCTGCTCCAGGTAGTCAGTGACATTCACTTAAAATTTTTGAACATCACCTTATTTCTAATGTACCAACTGAGTTCATAAAATGTTAATTCCTCCCGGTAGCTTTTAACCTCAATAGACACTTCCCCCCTCGCTAACAGTCATTGAATAGATTTAAAATATAAGGGCTGCCTTACATTTGTCGGCAGAGTTTCACACCTTTAGCTTACAGTTTGTGCAACCTTGAGTTGTTGAGAATTGCGGGAAACATTTTATGCTGGAATGAACCATTTTAAATATCCTTGCTGGGAGGGAAGAGGGATGAGAGAACAAGGGAATATATAGCAGCCCTAGCTTCATAAAATCTGAAGTTGAATTTCACTGTTTGGCAACACACAGGTCGATGGGATCTCCTTCTTTGATTCGAGTGAAAACAACGACCGGAAGCAAACATTTCACACGGAACTAAATGTACAGCTATACTTCAGTATAAGAACGTCTCTTCTTCATGTTTTGGAGCAGAACATTAAGTCATTTTATTGTTGTTGTTGGCTTGTTCTGAGCTAGGATTCTATTTAACTTTGTATGAGAAAAAGGCCTGTACGGGAATAGAAAGTGCACCATGTGTTGACTGTGGATTAATTTTGCATTACAGTGTTATTACATACTGGGCCCTTCTGCTCTCGTACATGCACTTCTTTTATATTTAATGAAAAAACACCACTTAGGAAATGTGTTTTGTGCAAGGACAACAATAAAATTGATTGAATTTAATTATGTTTTGTGCTCTTTGTCCTCAGAATACATGAAATCCCAATGTTTAAAGGTATAATTTGTAGAATACAGCCAGAATTCAAAGGTAGCTCCAAAAACATAGGAGCAGTGAATCACCAGAATAACTGACAGCTGCTGCTATTTGATACCAAGACTGTTTTGAGTTTTATTTTGTTTATGTCAAGTCTGAATAAAGTGTTAAACGAGGAGTTATCAAGTCAATAAAGCTCTTCTTAGTCCGATGAAAGGGGGAAACTTAAACTCAGAAGGTGTATGGTTGCATTTTTCAGCGAAGTAAGGTGAACAGATAGTTACAAATGTCATTTTTCTTGACATTTTGTGAATTTATTTTGTTCATTTATTACGCTAACAGCTGGCAGATGCTACGGGGGCATGCTAACTTCACTTGTCATCTCCGCAAGACAGTACATAGATGTCTTTGACAAAAATCAGCACTGTTGTTTCTTCGCTTTGTTAAATGGAACATTGAAGGTTTTAAAGTAAAATTCTATCAATATCTTCCAAATTGCTCCTTTATTTTGCAGTAACTTGAAAACAGAAGGTATACGGTATATGTAGTTTTCTATTTGCTAATGAAAAAAGATTTTAATTTGTTAATTAATTACGCTAACAGCTGGTATATATCTCCAAGCTGAAACCACAGAGCCAAATGAATTATGGCCTCTCGCTGAAACAGGCCGGGCTGGGGCTAGCTTGTTAGCATGTCAGCAGTCATCTCCGCAGCACAGTATCTAGATGTTGTTGACAAAACAATGTTGTTACTTTACACTCCGTTGATGATGTTAGTTTTTCTTAATGTTCTAAACAAAAACGCTGGCCACATCTTTCAGATCACTCCTTTACTTTGCAGTTGTTAGGTCCACAGTTGAACCAACAGGCTATAGTAGCGCTAATGTTCCTTTGAGTAACAGCAGACTGGATGGCCTCGCATCAACCTCTGATCCACAGTGCATGCTGGGTAGAGGGCAACAAGAAAAACCTTTTAGAATAATACATGTGTTATAATCATTATCGAATCCCTGGAGCCAAACTCCGCAGTAGAAAACAACCCATGTCAATAGTCCGTGGCCAGGCTACAGTATCTGTTCCCAGTCAGAGTAATGATCAGTGAGCTGCAGCGCGCTCGAAAAATCATACTGTTCAAACGCAGGACCTGGAGGCAACAGGCAGCGGGGCGGCTGAGCTCGTGCTGCTCTCATCCACTTCGCCTCTCAGGGTCCAAGAGTCAGAGATCGTCGAGTAATTAGATACTACACCCTGGCATGAAATGCGTCGTCCCTAATTATTATCCGGACACCGCGTGACAGCCTGATTAATGTCCGGGCAGATCGCTCCCTTTGTTTCATGCTTTCACTGCCACTTTGTTGACTTGCCCACTCACAATTGCATCTTTGGTTAATCTCTGAATGCGTTTCAGGCATGAAATATGGCTGCTTTATTGTTTTTAATTAAAAACACATTTTGCTCAATTTCCCCATGTTACCACAAGCAGCGAGGGAAGGAGGAGAGGCGCCAGTTTCTAAAGAGCAACCGCGACCTTTTTGCTCAAGGGTGTCAATTTGTGGTGATTTAAAACTACTTTTGGATAAATGGGGAGAAAACAACATTAGGGGCTTTTTATGAGGTGCTTAAGGGACAAATGGTCTGTTATTTCCAAACTGTCCTATCATTTAGTGGGGAGCTAGTCCTTGAAGTACCTCAGCGGGGGGTTCTAAATCGAGACCTCACAACAAAACCTTGAAATTCCCCTTGGTTTTGAGGCTGCGGCAGAGCCTGAATGTCAGCTGCACTTCGCGAATTAAGATTTTAGCAATTAGAATCCAGAGGCTGAGTAATTGATCCTCCATCGCTGACCTTTTTTTTGCGCTGCACACAGCACAGCAGTGGGAGAGACAGCGAGATGCCCAGTGAGAAGAAGAAGGGGTGAAAATCAATAGGTCTCAGCATCTATTACTAGCAAAGGAGATGGAGTGAGGTAAGAGAAAGACAGGAAAGAGAAGGACACAGACAGCCCAACAAGGCAGCGATAGCCCGCGCAAGGAGGCAAATAATGAACACGTGTACTGTGATGTAGTGAAATCACGAGAAAATTAAGCGTCCTCAGAAGTCCAAACTTTTAGTTGCAAGGCCTTGAGCAGAGGTGAAGCTCATCTGGGGATGTTATTGATTTCACAAAACCCTCTTACAGCTTCACAAAGTACAGCAGTAACGACTTTGGAGCCGAAGTCATGATTAGAATCATTTTCACGTACCAGGAGCATGAATGTTTTCGGGGATTTGTGCACCTTGATAGACACATTGGGCATTTTTTTGCAATTAGCAGGTTTGGTTTGTGTGGATCTGTTGACTGTTTGTGATTTCCCCCGCGGTGAAGTCAGGCAGAGCAGGAGGCCCAAAGAAAGGTGAAGGAAACACTAAACTATAATAGTTATGGCTTGTTTTACTGGAAAACTGGCTCTTGTCGATGTGCCTTGTGAGTCCACTAATGAGGGTTGTAAAAATGGAGATAAAGTTTTAGCCCAAAATTACAAGCCTCTCTCACTAATTAGACGATATTACTGTAATTGGCTCACCACCTCTCTTGACTGGCATACGAAATAGACACTTTTGTGGTGTTAAATGGAGAGTATATATTTTTTCGTTTTGTTTTTTTTTAACAGCCTGACATTCACTTTTTCTTTCTTTATTTCCCCCTTGAGTAAAAGTGGAACAAATGATCTTATCCCATACTGTGAGAGTAGCTTTTATGTTTGATTTAACCGAGTTAAATATGCAAACCTGACTCGGGGCGGCTGTGGCAGTAGATCCTGTCGTCCGCTAATCGGAAGGTCAGTGGTTCGATCCCCAGATCCTCCAGCTGCACATTGCAGTGTCCTTGGGCAAGATGCTGAACACCTAATTGCTCCTGATGAGCAGCTAAGCACCTTGCTAAAGTCATTAAAGCCCCGCTCGAGTGTTTTTGTGCATTTTCATGAAATTGCATATTTTTCTGAGTCATTTCCTGGCTGTTGATCAGCCCCATTGTTTGCCAAATAACTTCTGACAAATAGCTAAATTTTGTTCTCAGAACAGAGCAAAGGGAAAGTTTAGCAGAGAAGTTGACTTCTGGCAGTAAATGTAGAGTAAAAGTTACAGTTCGACTATGAATAAACTCTGCAGCTCCTTAATACACAAAAATACTTCCTGCTTGGGTGAAAGCTTTCACTATCCCTGGTAGTATCAAAGCTTTTGCGACCACTAAAATTACCCATGCTATTGCTATCCCTGCTAATGTCGATGCTATTGCTACAATCCATGTTATAATCCATGTTATCTCTATCCATGCTTTCACGTTGCCATAGCAATAGAGTACATCCAATTCTTAGTGACATCCCTGTTGTCTGTTCGAAAAAGAACGTTCACTGACAAACAGGAAGTGAAACTGGCTGTCACGGGGCACCGGGGAACCATGGCCCCTAGTTTATAGCTCATGCATGTCTTCAAGACCGCAAAAGAAGTTTAAAGTTTCACTGAAGTCATTCCAGGAGTGTTGTGGATCACATTTTTGTAGCAAGCTAGTTGGAGAGGGGAGGGTCACACCAAACACCCACACATGCTACAGGCAGGAGCATGTATGGAGATGAGTTTTTTTCAGTATCACATGCAGAGTTCGAGCTGGGCCAGTACACGTTGATGAAGCCAAAATAACTATTGATTATTGTTCACACTCCTATATAGTTGGTATATGGAAAGTCGAGTTAGACATTTTAAATGTAAATAATTCTGTGAGTTGTCCGATGTTTAGCCCCACAGCACCACTTTGTGACGACAGACGTGACTACTGGCAGGTAAGCTAAAAATATGCAGTGTGCCAGGAGGTGTAATGCAGTTTGAGTTTGAGCTGCTAGTCCTTTTTTGTATCTTGGAGCTTCTTTACCAGATTTATCTCTTCTCGATAAGCCACACAGGCCCGTCTGCCGCATCAGAAATACTGTGTGTTCTTTGAGTGCGCTAACAAGGGATTGTGAGCGGTTCTGAGCGAGCAAACATTCCCCTGAGATGTAGCTGAGCTGAACAGGTTATCCGCAAAAAAGGTCGGAGGTGCGGGCAAAAAGGTCAGCTCGCTCAGACGCTCGGGCTCCTCCCGCTGCTCACTCCAACAGCTCCGTGACAGCCGCTTCTCAGCAAGTGAAGCCTCCGAGGTCAGACCGAGGCTACTGTATGATGAATATATGTGTGTTTGTGTATTTTATCTCCTTTGAGTCTGTGTCGGGCCGTGTGTGTGCATTCAGCCGTCGGTTTACACGTTCGGCTGAGGGGGGGTTTGGAGGAATGTGTGTGCAGTAGGCAAAAAGCCTTTTTGCCCCGTGCTCCTTCTCATCAGCATTCTGTCCTCCACCAGCCTGCCAGCGCCGCTGGTGACCGCCGGTGTGTGTTGCTGACATGTCTGGCGGCCCGAGGACAAAAAAGCCTCACATCTCGGTGCTTGGGAAAAACTGGGAGTAGCTGTAGCTGTTATGTTCACCTTTGTCACAAACGCAGTGTCGTTTCGTTGGATGAAAAGATCCTGCTGAGGCTACCTATTAGGGGAAATACTCAAACAAACCCTTTGTGGCCTATTTAGGTCCGCCGGAGACAATCAAGCAGCTGTGACATCAGCACAGTGACTGAAGTGTTTCCATGGAAGCGTAAAAAAAAAAAAAAAAAAACGTGGTGCAATGACATTTAAATCAAGGCCACTCGTTATTAGCTTCCCATAAGTTTTTCATTCCAGGAGACAATAGAGGAATTGAAAAGAGCCTACACGTCTCCACTTCGACCTGCTGCACCAAGTCTATCAGCGCTCTATATTAAGACTACCAGTAATTTGTCAGCAGCATAAAGCTCATCAGGAAAAAGCGGCATCCACTCATTATCCTCCCTCCAGACTATTTCATTTCCGATTTTGAACCTCATTTGTCTCTCAAATTTTCGGACGCTCCCCTGGGCTTTGTCTTTTAATCCAGGAAGGCAGACTGATTGCTTTTTAAACAAGATGATATAGAAGGAGTGGGGTATTTAAACACTCCATTTATCATGATGCAACATTCCTCTCACAGATACTGAAAGACTGCCTTGTGGTGTTTTTTTTTTTTTAACCAGGCGGCGACGGCAATAAGCTTCAACCGGAGGAAGTTAATACACCACAGCCACAAACACTGCAGCTATTTTTCTCTTGGCGCGTCTCCTCCTCTCATCTCCTTTCTTCTCACCCCAACTTCCTCCCCTTCTCTTTATCCCCTCTCTGCCTTTAGTTTCTCTCAAGTTGTTCCTACTAAATCTACGATTCAGCCACCGAAATCATCTTCTTTCATTTCTATTTCTGGGCACTTCCCTGTCTTCACTGAAGGTGGGATGAATCGGAAGGTTATCGGTAGCGAGCTGAAATGGAACCGTCTCTTCAGATTAAGATGCGTGCTACCGCGCAACGTGCGGTGAATGAGGAAATACTGTAAGGCTGAGTCGGCAGCAGATGAAGGGAGGGGGGGTTCGTGCGTTGTATACGCGAGGTGTGGTGGCTGGCAGATTGAAGGCGACACTGTGAAACATCAACAGTGATTCGGCTGTAATTTGTGCTTTTTTATCCATTTGAGCCTTTGTTTTTCTTCCGACTCTCAGAGCTCTGGCGGGTCAGCCGCTAAATGTCAAGAACTAGAATTGAAAGGCAGCCTTTCACACTTCACGCGAAACACATCATGGTGGGTTATTCGGTGAACAGAGTGATGTTATCAATATGGGACCATGGGGTGGGATTTTTTACAAGGGAAAAGCAAACAAAACAAGGTCAAGGTCAGCCGCGGCTGAGCAAGTTTTACAATTCATGTTAAATTAATCTGCTTCCTCACAAATTTAAGAACTTGAGTCGACTTCTTTTAACGATACCAGATGAATTTCATGTATCCTGGGACGAGTGCAGCTGTTCTGAGCTCTGCATCCTTGAATTAATCACCGCTTCGTCCAGTGACGCTCCCCTCCTCATTACAAGTTCCTCCTGGCCAATCACAGGTCCTAAACACTCGCTTTACTCATGGGCTCAAAAGTTAACAAACTCCACTATGAATGCTTGCAGCCCATATGCTCGGGGTTGCTTCCCCCGCTGCTTCCTCTGGGAAAAAAACACGCAGACGGGTCCCCCGAAAAGCTTGATTCAACCCACCACCTGGTTAATGAGTGAATACTAGAGGAATGATTCATGGCGGCTGGATACAGGCGATCACTCTTTGACTTTCTGTGCCACTCCGGGGCTCAGGGGCCGACTGACTGATGGATACGGAGGCACTGCGTGACAGAAAATAACAACAAAATTCTCACCCCCTGCAATAAATTGTTTGCTAATTGATATGGACAACGTGCCACAGGAATTTATGACATTTGGGCCCTCATTTGTTGGAGCAGGGTGATATTGCGGATGACATCAAATGTGTCCAGCTGCAGCTGCAGCTCACATTAATCATACTCTCCGAGTCAGGACCTGTCAGACCAGATTAGGAGGGGAGCAGAGCTAGCTTCATTACGCCTGTGCCTTCGCTCGCCAGGTCAGGCGAGATCACAGTAAGTTAAGTGTGCGAGCGTGGTTTTTGTTGTTTTTCGGCGAAGAATTCATAATGTGCAACGATCCCATCCCGTCCCATCCCATCCTATTGGAATGCCGATGACGTTTATGTGGCAGTTTCTGTTTGTGTGTCCTCAGTAATAACACATGATAGGTGTTAGGCTGTTGAGATTTGAGCGGCTGGGTGAGTTACGGCCTCAATTGGTTGCGCCCGGCAATAGAGGCTGGAGTTGAGATCAGCTCCGGCAGGCCATCAGCAGGGTGACCTTACCAGCGCTCTGTAAATTTCACAGCTGTTTTTCAGGTGTCATAAAGATTATATTTAAACACCAGATAGCAGCTGATAAACAGTGATGCCTCATAGACTTCCAAGGATCTGATAAAAAGCCCTTGCCTGAAGCGGGACATATTTGATACCAAAAAAAAACTTCCCTTATCAACAGCCTGTGCTCTTTTAATAGAGTTGAACTTCAGCGTGATTGACTGCAGGGGAAATGGGGTGTCGGCGCTCGCGGGTGCATTCTCCTCTGATACTCGGCCTCAACCACCAAATGTTGCCTCGCATTCTGAGATAAGAATTTCTGCAGCGGTTATGATAGATGTGCTGCCGTAGACGGTGTTGAACTCAACAGGCTGTTGCCGAGGCGCAGGGACACATGCGGACGGGAGGCATTATAGAAAAGGACGGAGAAGGAAGCAGAACAAGCGTCGGAGAAGACGGAGGGAGGAACATGACAGCGATTCAAATCCAAAGTGTCTCGAGCAGACTCCAAGTCCAAGGCTCAAGGCTCGAACTCATTTGAAGTCGATCCTCATGCATATCAATGCGCGACATTCACATTCCCTCTTATAATCAATGAGCCATTCATGTCTTCAAACATCAAAAATTACTGTACAGCATCAGGACGCTTGGGTGCCCTCCCTCTGTGTCGTCGCGATGATTCAGCAGTGGGAGCTGACAGATTGGTGGAATAATGAACAACGGCATGCTGGGTGAAGGCGGGTGTAAGCGCATGCCTTCTTTTGCTCTTCAAACTTCTGTATGCCAGCTCCAGCAGTGGCAGTCCATCCTCCCTCCTACTCTGCCCCCGCTGTCCCTGGAATGGTAGACACTCATGCATCGAAGCTCTTTGAGCGAGCACAACAAAACAAACAGGTTTGAAAACTTCTTTCCCCCTCAGAGGCCCCAGGTGACTTTAGCGCCTTTGTGTGATCTGGGCGCCTTTCTTGTTCTGTCACACTTTTCTTTACTTATTAATCCATCTCCGTCGCGCTGCGGCTTTGATGCCAGTGACGGCGGAGCTGTCCTGATTCTGTCACCAAAGAGGCTCTCAAGGTGGGGTACAGTCATTGTGATGGGGACTACAAGGGCTATGGAGGAACCCCAGTGGCGAGATGAGAGCATGTAAAACAGCCGAGGGTCCACACGGACGATTTTCTGAGCAGCGTCTGAGGGCGTCCCTGCAACAAGGACGAGGAACATTAACTGACAATTTTGTCAGTTAATGTACAGTACAGCACTGCTGGGCTGTTTAGAGCAGGGAGGAGATTTTTCGAGATGTCACGCAGACACACACACACACACACACACACACACACACACACAGGCTTCAGTTACAATGCCAGAGTAAGGTACATTAGTGGATTTTTCCTCTGCAGAAACCCCTCAGTAATCCCCCCCTGTGGATAGAACAGGCGTCTCGCATTTGTGATTCCTTTGGAAGAAAGCAAGATTGAAGGCAGGCAGGATGGAGAACATGTAAGGAAAGGTTCAGCAGGATTGTAGCCAGTTGAAATACGTTTCAGAAAGGGACATAATGCACCCTCTGGTTGGATTAGCCAACACTGATGCTCACAGGGGGGTGGTCTGTCTAAGCTCCCGGGAACCATTGTTGACACAGCACCTTCATGTCTGTGCGTGTCATTCTGACAGAACACAGAAATAATGGATGAGAATGGGTTGTAAATGATTAATAGAGATTATTTGCTTTGTTTTGCCCACTGGTGACAGACAAGTAGCCTCTGGCGGCAGCTATGTGTGTTGTTTCTCTTCCAAACAAACTGAGAGGCTATTTCAGAGATGGCGGCCATCCCAGTTGTAAATTACTTTGGAGTGGAGTCAGGGGTGAGAGTGTATCTGTGTGTGCTTGTGTGTGCAAGTAGGCTGGGAACAATGTCTACCCTTCATTTCAGCATTCACACAGGGTTAAAATAATATTTTTAAAAAATGTCGAAATCACAAATGATGACACTGGATGAAAGAACTTCAGAGAGCGTGGGTGAATTAATTTGCTCAGTACATGAGCAGCTGTTTGTCTCTATTTACCCCGAGTTCTGCAACGGAATACAAACAAGTAATTTCATATGATAAGTGAGACCTGCTGCATTTGATTTCCCCGTTCCAGCGACTGTGCTCCTCAGATGTGAGCTGTGATGATTCTGATCCTCGCGTAGATGCAGTGGTATGTACGGTGATAGGGCTCCTATGGGGACTATCTTGCAAATTACAGCATCAAAAACCGTAAACACAATCTGCTCGCGCCTTGCGAATTGATGAGAATCTGAACACTTCTTAAGACAGGGATCCGCTTTTGATAAATACGTTTATGGAAATGCCATTGCAAGGAGGAGCTAGACGGATTGTCAAGTCATTTAATATTGATGCAGGGATGCAAATGTTAACCAGACAAGGAAATTGCCTCAACTAATTAGAGATCACGCTCATACCAAGGGACAGCACATGCTAAGTGGCAGTAATTAAGATCGATGGAAGGTGCACCTTTTGAGGATGTCTCGTGTCAAAATGTCAGGTCTAATTGTCTGGTTTTGCCAAACGGATGTACATGAACAAGAGTTAAATTACTGAACTGACCCCTCTGGGTGCCAGCCTTGTGTAACCCCAGTGTAGCACATGTGCGCAGAAGCAACGAGAACACAGTCTCACCGAAAACTATCCCTGCATTTGTTGTGCAACTATGCAGCATCAGTACTTTAGACATTTTTGTTGGTGTTTTATGGTAATGTTTTAATTTGTTAAAGACATGAAGCCAAAGCAATGATGTGAGTTTTTTGGCACTGAAAATTTGGCACTCAACAGAAGGGCCCTGGACACTGAGATATAAACTTCTTAGGAAAAAGAAGCCTTAACTTCTTGAATGAAAAATAAGACATGGAAGCATGGAAACTAATGTGACACAATGGATCAGTATGACTTTAAATCCGTCCACCGGGGGTGAGAAGCAGGGTACCTTCTGGACAAGTCGCCAGATTGTGTTTATCAGCACCAAACAGAAGCAACAAATGTGTGATCCAAATGCACGATGTGGGTGCTTTCACACAAGAGCGACAAACAAAACTAATTGCTAATTAGGCAAGTGGCAAACATAAGTGTGTCCAATCAAAATGCTCAACATGGCAAAAATAAACTCATGTGAATGGCCAAAACTAAATAAAATAACTCCAAACAAACAAAATACTCCAAAAATAATCTGCAAATATTTAAAAAAGTTGCTAATAATTATTTCCAGGGTGTTGTCTTTCTCTATTCTATGTACTCATAAAGAAAAGTCACCACTGAAGATTGAGCAAGAGTATTTGTGCGGGTAGGGTTTGCTCCTTGTGTGTTATGTTTTACCTTCCACTTCCTGTCTTTGTCTGTCTCCCCGCCCTTTTACCTGCCCACTTGTGTTCCCGTGCTCCCTCCAGCCTGCTTTACCTTCCACACCTGTCTTATATCAGCCTCATCCGCCCTGCCCTGTTCCCCTTTCCTGCTCTCTCGTTTACCCTACACATGCCCCTCATCTGTGGTTCTCCGCCTTTAAACATTTAAGTGTCGAAAAACAATGTTAAAGAAAGTGAGAATAGAAAAAACTGCCCACCAAAAGTTAATTGGGTTTACTCTGGGCAGAGACCCATCGTCCATGCAAGTTTTGCTTAAATCCGTTGAGCAATTTTTGTATGACCAAGAAACAAACAGACACAGGGGATGTATTAGATATCTCATACAGTAAAAGGGTGTCTACTTGCACGCTAAAATTGACATTTGCTGCGTGACATGTAGCGACTTTGGTTAATTTGTAAGCTACATTAGGGGGATACGGATGCGCTCATTCCCTCATTCACACGGACGGTGCAAGATAAGGTGCTACCATCCGAAGCCATTTAGAATTCTTCAAGGTGAAGTTTCTCAGCAAGTGACAGCAGGAGCCTGATATCGGGCTCCCAACCCTTTGATCAGTGACGACCTATTCTACCTCCTGAGCCGCTCACATACCGGGACACGGATTAGATATAAGGTGAGAGATGTAGCCTGAGGAGAAAACAATGTTTTTAGGTTGTTCGCCAATGTCACTGATTGTGTTTTGAGTGTGCTTTTGTGCAGGCTACGCAGAGCTCAGAGGAATGTCCTTTCACTTCATTTCAAGCTTTTCATAAGCCATTGTTTCCCCATCTTATAATCTTTCAATTTTATCCTGCATGGTGAGGGCAACTTGTTAAGTGTTTCGATATGTGCTGTGTCTCTATGTTTCAATTTTATGTTGGCCTGGTTGGATTTAGGCACAAAAACACTTAGCGAGGGGTAGAACAATATCATGGTTTGGGTTAAAATACCAGATTTTGTTGCCAGAAAGGAGGTTACAAAATGTCCTGATGTCTCATTGAAATACTCGCTTCTGTTGCCAAAAAAAATGCTAAATAGCAAACGGTGGTCTCCAGTTGGCCTCAAACAGTGCCCTGTTGCTTGGCAGTGGTGTTGCCAACTGGCTAACCATCCTCCAACCCCTTCGTCTATATTTAAGAAAGTCAGATGTCATCGAGCTACATTACTTGACCTCTATTTTAGGAGAGTATAAAATAAAGGCTTGCAGATGTGACACAGTTGGTGAAATTGTACTGCATCATTGGCGTTCCCCTCATCAACGGTTCTATTGAGTTCTGGAGTGGGCAGAAGTAATGTTAAAGGGCGCTTCTACATCCGTTTGTTACGAAATATGGGACTGGAGCAGAGGGATGTGGACCCTGGCCACAGTGATTGAGGGTTATAAAACGGCAGCAGGCAAATGCACAGCTTTATAAATCTGATGAAAGGAAAGTGCATGCATATTTCTTTCTTTTTGCCTACACAGAGTTTTAGTGGTGAATCTACACAGAGTTCTATGCATCTGGCCCCCAGTGTATCTGAGGGCTCTTCAAAAGCTACGTCAGGCAGTCTGAGAGTGATCAGGGACGCAGTGCCATGGATGTGAAGCACCCTGCAGATAACAATCCCGCCTCATGAAGTGGGAAAATCTACAGACTGCTATCTTCCTGGTGTTAGCTGAGGGACCAGTATTAAAAGAGGAAAATGACTCACTGTCTTCGGGAGACTGCAGCTCTGGAACTTTCTGCAGATTCTGTCTTTCTTGGACCCATTTTTTATTATCACCAGCTGTAATTTACCTTTAGTTGCTAAGGCCTCGCTGCCTGCCAACAGCATCGTGACCTTGTCTGCTGCTGCCATTATCAATGAGTTTATACCTGTTGTGAACCTTTTTAGCTTCATGCTGTTCTTACTGATCCAGCTCCTGTGACTCCACCACAGAACCTTTGCATGTCTACACTGCTTGGCATTCAATGACTCTCTAGCATTGCCGCCCATTGCAGAACCTATTTTTCTCTCTATCCCCCCCACATTACTCACTCCTCTGTGCCCACTGCTTCTGGTGCAGCTGCATGATCCAGAAGCCAGAAGAAACCAGGTATCAGGTGCCATGGATCCAACTCGCCTGCTCCTCTTAATTCCTTTGGAGAGAGATGCCAAACAGGCACAAGATGAGGCAAATTATGGAGGTACAGTATCTGCCAGAAGCCTCATGCCAGTTTTTAAATGGCTCCCACTGAGAAAATATGGAGACTGTGAAGCTTGAAATTGACCAGCTTCTTAAAGGGGCAGTTTGTAAGATATGGCCAGAATTCTAATTTAAAAACATTCCAAAAATTAACTTATATTATCAAGAGTGTGACAAAATAACAGTGGTGACACTACGTCAAAGACGTCTATGTACTGTGCTGCACAGATTTCTACTAACATTAGCATGCATAACAGCTAGGCTCATAACAGCACTCTTTTTTACAGTAAGAGCTGATATTCTGATAGCTGTAGCTGCTAAGTCTAACAAGTAAACAAAATTAACTTACAAAATGCTTGTAAAACACTGAGCTAAACTGAGATGAGCTAAATTGCCTCACTAACTCATCATAACACAAACTTCATCCAAGCTCAACGTAACAAATTAAAACTTGGTTTGTCTTTCCACAATCACATCTGGTTTAGTCGAAATAAATCCTCAATTCAGCAAGTAAGTATGTCTGCCGCCAAGGCCTGACACTGTCTCGTTTCTCTGCCACTGCACGCCTCTCCTTTCCCCACCTTTTCTTGTGCTCAGAGTCATAGTCCTGGTGAGAGCAGTGTAAACCACCTCCATGGCTAACTGAGCTACTTGCTAACAACAGCCAGGTGCTACAGCCAAAGATAGCTATATAAAAAAGTACACTGAGCAGCAGTTAGCAGTTAATGCCGCCCCCTATAGTTGTGGAGCTCCCTTTGAATTCTGTCCATTTCATACAAATTCCACCTTTAATTTGACAGATTGGTTGCAAGGTTGTCTTGAAAAAACAGTTCTGTGTTAACAGTTCTATGAGATATCCAATGAATAACTTATATTCTGATATTCTTTCTCTGTCTGCCTGTCTTTTGAAAAAAAAAAATTGCACAGTTGAGGACTCTCTCTGCCACTCTCTCTAAAGAACCTGCCACACCAGAAAGTGGCACAATGAAATGAATCTGCATGTCGTCATGAAATATTCGGTCCCAGGGGCTTAGTGACACAGGGGGTACTCGCATGGCTAGTTGCCGGGAACATGCTAGTTCTAGTCTGTCACAACAGTTCTCGGAGCTTCTCTCTATTTTCTCTGTGTTGGACCATTTACCACATGAAGCAGCAATTGATTTTGGTATGAAATTGGGCAATTTGAAATAGGGGCCTGCCAAGACAGTTTGTTTATACGAATAAGTAGTGTTCTGGAAGTTTCACAAGTATGCTCCATCATGAACTCTTTAAAATAAAACTCTACAATTGACAGTAAGTACAATAGAGGATATGAAAAAGCCTATATTCCTTGGCTCGCAGAACATCCAGTTTTATGTTTCTGCAGTTTATACAGAACAAAATAGTTTTTTCTTCATGCTACTCTTGACAAAACTCTCCTGGAATGACAAGAATTGGCAATTCAGTCATTTCTATTATCATACTGGTGAATAATAAAGAAGGTTGAGTCAATGTTTGGCTTCAAAGTCTGTGTGGTTTCATGTTTGAAAGAAATATTGTTCTGGAGTTCTTGTTGAATTCACTCGCACAAGCACAAAGCGATTTCTAAATTTTGTGAAGACGTTTTATAATGCTGAAACAATATTCATCCATTATCCATGACACCGGGCCACCATGGGGAATAAGAGAGTTTTGACAGGCAACTAGCTAAATGTAAATTCAAGGTATGTGCATAAAAAATTGTCATCTTTGGTTGTGTTTTACCTTTTGTATTTTATTTTTTTTTTATCTGTCAGCAAGTCTGAGAGGAGAAATATTTGGATGAATGTTCCATTTCAGTGCTGAAGAGAAACTGTGGTTTTAAAGATTTAATTAGTCTCTTTTTTCCACTTCTTGACCTGGTAAATTTGAATTTATGATGTCAGCTTCCTCTTGATTTATCATTAGTTTCGTTGCCTTTCTTAATTTATATACCTTTTGTGTGCACATATGAAATACAGTTATACTAACATAGACAACAGTGGCCATTTATGAAATTGTTAAAAAATACTGCAGTAAGTAAAATTGTTTATTGGCTAATTTCTGTCAATTCACAGCATGTCAGGCCACTCCAGTCCATCAACAGGTCAGTGTGTGGTGGGGTTTGATAAGGTGTTTACAGTTATTGTGGACATATGATGGAGGATGATAGGTGAGAATGAGTATGTGTTACCTTTGAGATAAAGTGAGTGGTAAAAAAAAACAAAAACTGCTATGGCCTGTTATCTAATAACATCATTGGTTCATGGCTTTGTGAACACTCACACTTTCAGACCTGAAGAGCACTCAGCTCAGAGAAGCAAGAGCTCAGAGTGAAGGATAAGAGGTTAATGTAGCCTAATAAATTATTTCTTTTTATTTATTTATTCCAAGCCTGAGTTTATCTGTGCCTATAAAATGAACCAGAAAGAATATATTATGTCACTTGGAAATTGTTATTTTGCAGTGGTAGTTGGTCTTTAGCAGTGGTGGACAGGGATGTAAACGTGGTCAGCTTCTCTCTCGCTTCAAATGTCTGTTTTGGTGCCAATGGACTGGTTACCACCTGCCTTGGCCAAATCGTGCTTGATGGCTTCAGGGCAGTCCTCCAGTAATGGCTCTGGCAAGCAAATGTGGATTTCTCCTCCACTGAGACGCCAATATTCAAAAAGTATACACAACCACCAATTGTGCTATGTACTGACATAATAAAAAATTATTGGGTCTCTGAAGCTGGCATCCAGAGAACGTCCTCATCAGGTTCCTCTGATGGGGAAGGCCTTGTCCCAGGTCCACAGCTCCGGGATAAGGCATAGTTGGAGCTGTCCTACTCTCTGTCTGAGGGCTGATTCACAATTTGTACCACCATTAGTCTCCTTGCCAGAGGCACCAACATCATTGACTTGGAAGCAGTAGTTTGCAAAAAACAGCAGCCAAGAGCAGGATGGCTCTCTTTTCAGTTGTCGAACTATGACCCTGAGTATGGTGAAAGACAGCACAATTTGGCAAATGTTATCTCTCCCTGAACACAGAGTCTTTACTATTTTTCACAGGGTTGGTGGGTCGATATCTCAGCTCCTGTCGACATGAGCAACACTTTATAACAACCATCATTAATGAATGTTATGTTTATGGTTACTAAACTTTATTTGTTATTTAACTTTTAACAATAACAACAGTAACAATAAAATGCATTAGAAAAACATTTATTAAGCAGTTGCAATTTATAAAGGCCATCCAAATGATGTATATAGATATAACACATTGTAACACGTGTCAAATCTTATTCTGCTTTAAAAAGTCTCATTAGCTTTCTATATGCTGTATAGCACAGTACAATTTGTAATTTCTTCTGCTCTCTTTCAAAATAAACACATTTCCGAGTGTTGTGTGGGCGGAGCAGAGGGAAAGAGCCACTGTTCAGCATCTCAACCAGCAAGTACTGCAGCAGAGAGCAGAGCCAGACTTTTTGGAGTAACAAACACCTGGAGTCACTTAAGGGTTTGCTCTTATTCAGAACTGATGTTTAGGATTAAAGATTTGGAATAATGAAAGTACACAACAAAACAAAATGTGTAAGAAAGGTCTAGTAATATTAGACTTATATTTATATTAGTCTTATATAGACTAATATTATATATTTAATGTTATTGAACTTAACATCTTTGGGTGCCCTGAACAGTATATGAAGGTTAACCTGCAGGTTGCATAACACGATGTGATGTTGATGGATTGGTTGAACATCCTTCAGACAAATGATGCATTCAATGATTGTCGGTCCGCCTGAATTGGCAGCAAAGAATGATATTTCTGAAAGATTCAAACTAGTTGTAGGACAGGAGGAGTCTTTGTTGGGCCACCACATGAGGGTCTACCTCTTCTTTCACAAAGAAGCACCACCTCAACAGCCTGGGTGGGTAACTCCTTCCACTCTTTTAAAAGGCTCACATGGTAGATCTGTTTCTGCTTCATTTTGTCTGGGTGATGAATTACACAGGTGAGAGGGCTTATCTGCCGAGCGATGATGTATGGTCTTTGCGACTTGGCCGGTAGCTTGCTGTTGGAGGAAGACAGGAGCAAATGCTTTATTCGACCAGTGGTGTGCTGATTTAGCTCTTAACAGTGTGGACCACACACAAACAAACTTACAGGTTATAAATCCAGTGTGGTCTTTTTTTCAGAGGATGTATACTTTTCAGAAAGGGCATACAGTATACTGTATGAATTGTCAAAACTTTTACATAGCTTGGAGGCTATATTATTCCTGAATGTTGAACAATATGTCAAGTATAATTACCTTTATGTCTAATTTCACCTGGGACTATATTACCGCGGGAGCCTTTGTATGTCACTGCTCTCTCTTTCTCCTGTATCTGTATCATATTGTCACGAAAGGCAGAAATGCAGAAGCAATATCTTCAGGTATAGAAGATGAATAAACCTGATATCTTACTTGTCTCCAAAAAACACTTTCACATGACTTTTTAAGATTTATAGATATATACCAAAGCAGCACAGTAGTGACTAAACATCGAGCTGTCACACACATACAAAGCACTGCATCAACATAAAGGTCACAAATCTGGTGTAGTCTTTGTCAGAGGGTATGTGATTCCAAGAATGCTTATATATTCATTTGTGAACTTTTCCTTTACATGCTTAAAGGGACATGAAATAATGATATTTAGATATAATGTGTAACTGCATCGAAATTTTGATATTTTGAGATGTCTTTTTAAGGACTCGCTGTTCCATCAAATCAGTGCAGCAGTAGTACAATAAATGCTGTTGTTTGAATTCATAAATATTTGCCCCCCTGTGCAAAGCCAGACCTTCTGGAGGAATAAACACCCAACGTCATATTGGATTCTGCTGTAGGCCGGAGCCACATAGAGACAGAAAGAGAGCTCAAACATTAGTTTTATATTAAAAGTGGCTTCATTGTCACTCCTGACTGTCACAGCAATTTGCACTAGTGACCTCCACTGTTTGGTGGTCATGTACCCTAATATTGACTGCCAACTTGTGCTGAAAGGGAAACTTACTTCAAGAATGTTACAGACAGGAGAAAGAGAAAAGAAGACAGTGAACCAGAGGTTCTGGTGAGTGCTGAGTTCAATTATTGAACTGAATTCAAGAACGCACACCCTCAGTGAGTATTGTTGTTTGCTAGCTTAAAGCTAATGTACGGTTAGAACTCTGACTGTCAAATGTCTTTCAGTGGTTGTGAATACGATATTAAACAATTACCGCTGCTGATGAAAGTTGATATGACGTGACTCTTAAACAAGTAATAATGGAGGAGGTAATGTAGTAGTTTTATCCACACTATGTTTAGATTGATTCGCCATATTCCTTCCTAACTCTCCAACACAATCCCAGACGTTACAGCAACAGGCTATCAAATAACACTATTGAAAATTGTTCAAATCCATTCCACTTATCATACAGTGTTTTTATTACAAATTGTATTTTACAGTGTTGAATACTTAAGTGTTCAAATATTTTTGGATCTTGTGCACTTTGATCTAGGGATAGGGGTAGGTTCGAGGCATGAAAAAGATTTTCCTTTAAAATATTCATGAAAAATAGAAATTTCACCAAAATCCAATAAAAACACGTGTGTCTTCAACTAGTAACCAAAGACATTTGGGTATTAGTTTTTAGTCAGTTGGTCAAATGACCCTTGGCCAAAAATGTTCCTCCATGATGTGTTGAGGAGAATGCTTCAGGCCATTTGGGGTTGATTGGTACCTATTTGTGGTGGGACCTTTTTGGATCACATATATTTGGATCTAGGGTTAGAGTTAGGGTTAAAATTTCTGAAAACTGAAGTGGCTCAGTGACCGAAGTTTCCATGAAAAATGCTTTCCTTGAAAAAATGTCTTTAATACTGGTGATGGTCCAGAGCTCTTGAGGTGGCTCAGGAGACAGCGCCATCCGTATGGTTCAGGTCTTTTACAATGGGAGGGCAGCCGTGGGCTATGTTGTATTACAGTGACAATTAACTGTATTAAATTGTACTGGATCTTCCGCGCTTCCGGCTCTCTCACAGCCGACAGTGGCTCTGACCCTCATTAAAATGGCAACTCTACCTACTTCTCATATAATATCAATAACCAGCTGGCCCTCACATTGAACAGTAATGTCGTTGGACAGAGTCATATCTGCAGGAAATATGTTATTCAGGAGTGAAGGGTAAACAGTTAATTTCTCATTTATACTCAAAAATTTTCAAAATTAGAAAATGGGCTCTCAAACCTTCAGGGAATGACACGTCATTGACTCTGTGAGCTTTTAATTTTGTTAAGTAAAAGCAGACCTCTGAATATGACAATTATCAGTGTTTTACCCACTGGCAGGGACACATGGAAAAGAGGGAGAAAAGCCTCAGGATTTACTTCAGCGAGGAACAATGTCTGTAGAATAATTAATACTGAGATGTCATGCAGCCTTCATGTCACCAGAGTTGACCAAGCATTAATTCTTTGTTCGTTCTTCTTCTGTGAGCTCATGTACTTTTGTCACTTGATTTGGATTCTTTCCTGACATCTAGGTTTAAACAGCCTTTTTGTCCGAATCTAGAAAAAAACATGTGGAAACACATGTTTATCTCTTTTTAAACTCATATTACTTCTATAGCTAAATGAAACATCTCACAGGATCTGTAAGCAGACAGCTGAACTCCTATACAGAATAAATCCATTAACTTCAGGCACGACAGAGTGTGAACAGGGCAAATGTAGAACAGAAAGCAGGTTGGCGGTCTGGACTCACATGCAGGGAATTGATGCCCAGAACATGAGCCAGTGGAAGGCAGATCATAAGAGAAAACTTGGCAGTGAATCGGTCAGTCATTCTCCTTTAATCCCCCCCCCCCCACTCCATTTTCCCTCCTTGTCATGCTCCCGTTTTCGCCGCTCTTTGACTTTCTCTCTGGGGATTAGATGCAGCTGCCTGCCTGTGTACCATTTCTATCTATCCGGTACCTTTACAAATAGTCTCTTGTTGTTTTCCTTGCACATCTCTCTCTCCTCCTCTGCACAACCCTTTCTCTGACCCTCTGGTTACAAAATCAACAATCAGAAAAGCAACATCTGGTATTTTAAAAGGATCCACTTATGCATCTAAAAGCCCCACAGAGACATCCTGAATAATGACTGAAGCATTTCCCCTCATATGAAGATGGCGGCCTCATCATTTGTCTCATTCACCCTCCAGCTGGACACACAAAATGTCTGAAAATGTAAAAAAAAGAAAATATTTTCTGCCCATTCTCTGAACCAGGTGACTGCAATCAGATAAGATAGAGGACCAGCGGGCAGAACTGATTGTTTATGCATAACAGCCTCTTTCAAAGTGGCACAATGAAGTGGAGACGTGGTCCTTGACCCAGTTAATTAAAATACTGGTGGAGATGTAACACAGTAATGTCTTTGAAGTTAAACACAACAGTCCTATTCATGTTCCCAGATTAGCATTCCTTTTTCTCAACAGTTTGATTTAATTTACCAACGTCTACGGAATTACACTGCGTCTCCAAAGTACTGGCACGACACCACATTAAGTAAATAGAATGGCTGTAATTAAACTTGAACAGAAATTAAAATTCAATTTTTGCAGAGAAATCAGTACACGCTTGGTGTTTGTTTTGACTAGTGTCGGCCAACTTAATTGGACAAAAAATGCTAAGTTAAGCCTTTTTCATTGAAGGCATTTCAACATGTCACAGAAAAAGCCAAAAATACATAATTAAATTCATAATGGCATGATTGCACATACTGGCACAGCGTCACACTGTCATGGCTTACTGGAACGACTAAGTTGAAAGGAGTGATGATATTAGCTACACAAACCAAGCGTCTGAATTTAAAAAAGATCCTATTACCAATTATAAAAAAGATAGATTTTTTTTTCTTCAATTAATTTGTCTGACATGATAGTGGCCTGTACATTGGTTTTATCCAGGCTCGGCTTCCAGTACTTGCACATTTGTTTTTTTTAAATATCTTGATGTATTGGCACTAGAGGAAATATCACTTTAATATCACAGCTGGTTGGACAATTCACAGTTATTGTTGATTGTTGCTTAGTCCATCTGGTGGTCATCCTACTATTTGCAGTGATTCAAAACACGGTGAAACATACGGACCTACAAAGTTAAAAAGCTACCTGTTGCTAAGAGTTTGGAACATTTCTTTGCTAATAATACAACCGGACCCCAGTGGCGCCCCCAGAACATTTTCATAGGGGGGGCCAGATGGGGCCAATGAAAATCTTAGGGTGGCACACCAAAATGGTCCTTCTTGTGGCAACTCAGATTCAGCTCCAGTCTGTGGCTGTGTATTGCATTCCCCTTGACTCTTTTTCATCAAAAAGACAATATGCATCCAACACATTTACCTCAAGTTTGAGAAACACACAAACATTTCAGAAAAACACAAAAATGTTGTTTCTTTTCCTGCTTCTTGCGCTGACTTCCCGTCAGACTGCACACCTTTCAGCACATTAGAACCCCCACAGGTGGAGATTTAAATTACAGTTTCCTATTGAGCCAGCGCCTCAGTCAGGGAAAGTGGTGGGAACACTGGGGGGGGCCAGTGGGGTGGCCAGTTAGGCTTGCTAACATTCATTCGACCCATTGTAGGAGGTACACTAGCTTGTCAGGAGTGTTTTCCACTTGATATTACTATTCGTTATTTTCACACATATCTTTTATGGGTTTGGCAGTGGTGCCCCCCCGACAAGCTAGTGTACCTCCTACAATGGGTCGTCACGAATGCTGAATGTTAGCAAGCCTAGCTTACTATCTTCCACTGTCCACAAGTTTCCTGGGGAATTCACTGGAGGAACCATTATGGCTGTTTCTTTCGATGCTTAGTTGAACTAGCGCGAGTAACAGACTGTCATAATAACTGACCAAACTGACGTAACATAAATATCTCCAAACACCACAGAAATAGAAATATGCATGATTGCAATTCAGGATAAATGTAGGTTAGGCTGTAGTTCCCAAAACTTTGAGCGAAGAGAATTGAATTTCAGTCACGATCATTGTAGTCCCATCATAAAGGTACATCCATGTAGAAGTGCAACATCTATCAACCATCACTTTGTATGTGGAAATTATTGGGTGTGGATAGGTTTGGTGTGACAGTGGAGGGGCAGTGGTGTCCAGAGTGTGAGGAAATGAGAGAGGGAGTAGGAGTCGCAGCCAGGTGACACTACTGGGTCTCTGTGCAGATGGATTGTCTTCTGACGGACAGAGGCCGGCCCTCCACCTCTCTTCTTTACAGATAAATAATAGGAGGGAGCAATGAGCAAAGACAGCCAGGAGGGATTGAGTCTCTGAGAGCCGCTACTCAAAGTGCAACGCCATTTATCAGTGTCAGAGCAGACAATCCGCGTTAGCAAAAACCCACAGCAAACACACAAAGTGTACTAACACACATAATGACCACAGGCAACAGGCAACAGGCAATGACGTTCAATCCATATAAGAGATGTCGATTCCGTATTTAAGAGATTTTCAACAAGAAACAAACAAACAGGCTGCACTGAACTGGCATTTCACCCTGACTTTATGTCCCCATGCACCTCAGATTCCATGCTGCAAAAAGAAAACTATCAGACTATCAGAGGAAAACTTTGTCCTCTTGTAACAAGCCCAGCTTATAAAAAAAAAAAACCTATGGTAAGAGAAACTTTCTCAAATGAGCTGCTGATTATGCGGTCCTTGGGATTAGAAAAAAGTTTAACGACAGAGTGGGATTCTTAAAAATGTGATTCTCACAGATATTGGGATCATTTTCTCCCACCAGATTTTTGTATTATTCAAAGTGATAAAGTATGAAAATAATGAACCCATGTATATGCAGCACAGTGTAACTCACGCTTACTTTTATATATTCACAGATGCATCGTGAAAGGGATTTAAATAACCAGATTCACCCTTTGATTAATGCACAAACGGGAGCAAAAGACCCCTTCCACAACCATCCACACATGCACGCACATATTAAGCAAAGAGAACACAGCTTTAATATCACACAACATTAAACAGAAAATGTATGGCGGGCCTGTCTATGTAGCCTCCCACGCAAAGCAAGTTAAACTCTCTCACAGTGACATGATTAAAAATAACCGATTTCCCGTATCACTAATGCATAAAATGGAATACTTAACATTCTGAGCACCCAGATTTCAATGTAAATCCGAGTCCTGCTGCGTATGACCTCTTGTATTGCATACAGAGCCTGATGACAGAAGTCTTCCCTCAATATGTGTGACAGCTCAATCCTGTGTGACACACTCCTGTCTCGTTGTCTTTATATGTCTACCTCCCCAGGCGTCCAGTTGACAGCTCTGCAGCAGCTACAAAAAAAGCGCAGCAAGCCCACTCCTTCACGACAGTACAGCAGCCACTCCTCCCTTTTTTTGCCTGACACCGAAAAAAAACAGTGAGGAAGATTGAGTGACGACGAGTGGAGAATGGAGGGAAGGAACATACGGAAATATTGTGCCGTGAGTGAAAAGTATAAGAGAATTCAAAGTAGGGTCTCCATTTGTCTTCTTAAGATTTCTTCCACATGCTTTGGCTGTGTGAGGTGGGTTTTCTTTTTTTTTTTCAAACCTCCAGCTCTTCCAGAGATAAATAATGTAGGAATCTAACTTCTAATCAAAGGATCAGGACATTTGAAGGTGTGCGAGGTCTGCTTACGTTGAACTCCTGATGAAAAAAAAGCTTCACGGAAACATCGTGAGGCAATATTTTGCACCTTAGGAGGGCATCGATTTGTTGGCCTCAAACATCAGACGTGGAGACCTGGGCCAGCCTCCCTCCCGCCTTAAGTAACTCTAGCATCACAAAGCTGGCTGGTGGATCACAATGGTAATCTGCACCGCACAGCTAAAACTGGGGCCTCTTTCAAAAAAGCAATTTCCAAGTACTGCAGATCACAAATGGCATCATGTTGATTGTGACATGATCTTCGCTCTGGCAAATTGCAGATACATTTTTAGATCCCAGCATGGTGCATGTGTCCATTAGACAAGACATTGTGCCAAAAGGAGCCAAAGGAAATGATCTTCAGTTTGCAGGTTTAGTAAAAAAAAAAATTGCCCTTGCTATAGAGCTCATCAGGTTCCAGGAGGGAAATTCTCATTTATATTCTGAATAGAGGATGTTGATTGTTATTTTAAAGATTTTTACAGGAATAGACACCTTTATTTGAGTAAGTAGACAGTAGATTGACAGGAAATAGGAGAAGTGGGGGATGTGACATACAGCAAGGGTCCTCCAGCCGGGATTTGAACAGGGGTCCGCTGCGGATGTGGCATGCACACTTAACCACTCGACTACCTAACCATATTGTCGTAACTATCCATGACAGACTTACCTCGAGTCATGAGATTGTAAAAAGGTGGTTTATGCTCCTGTAGAAGCCACAAGTACACATGATGTCAACTTTGTTTTAAAGGTGCTATATATAAGAATTCTCACCTAATACATTCAAGAATTAACTTGGGGGTTGGCCATTTCATGTTGACCACTCGAATGGACAGACACAGTAATTTAATCACGTGTAAATACATATATTCATAAAGACAGTAACGGAGATGCTAAAACTTTGATCATTGGATGGAGGTGCGCAGAGTTAGCTCCCAGGTCCCTCCTTCTTCCTCTCTGCTGGCTGCAGCCCTGTCTTCAAAGCCCCTCCCCACAGAGGAGGCCGCTGTGCATGAGCAGGCTTGTAATCGTGGTAACAGAGGAAGCCAGATAACCAAAATGCAGCATTCAAAAAACAACAACAACATAAGCACTGATTGTTCTATTTCTGATCAATACAACTAAATTACAATGACGAGTGCCTCATGCCAAGTCACTGTAGTAACCCAAGTAACAGACAATATTTATCACATCGCTGTAGACGAGGTTACCAGGTAATCATTAGCTGGTGCAACACCATGCTGCCTTTCTGAAGCATGAGTAACGTTATTTCTCTAAACCAATTCAACCACTTCAGAGCGTACTAAACACAATCTAACATTATAACTTGAAGACACTTTTGCTAATCAGTAGCTATAAAGACAAAGCTAAACATTGGAGTTAGCATACAAGCTATCAAGCTAGATTTAGCAGCAAGCTACATAGCTCGACTGTAACATCTGCGATATGCGCTATTGCGAGTATTACTATGACCACCGCCACCATAGTCTTGTGGTTAAAACATAGAATGAAACATATATCAAGCAGGGGTCCTTACTTGTCCAGTTGTTTCTTTATACACTGCTTTTCCTTGTCAGTCTTCTTATTTCTTCTCTTTGACGTGGGCAATGGTGGAGCAATTTTCGGCTCTGTTCTTCGCCATCGTTCACAGTTTGGGCTTGAATGTATCTGACCAGGTAATAGCAGGCACTGCACCTGCATGGGGGAGGGGCACTGCCCAGTCCGCACTGTGTGAGGGAGGGGGCTGCCAGATGCACGAGAATGATTGACACTTCTCAGACACTCCCCTTGGCTCTGATTGGTTGTTTTGATCCGAGAGCTGTGGATTCTTGCAAATCAAATTATGGCCACTGGGTGGAGCCACAGACAGTTGATTTTTACACAGCTGACCTATATCTTATTCTACTGTTATAACTTATACTGACCATAATTGCAATAATAGCAAATATAACATAAAAATAGAGACAGACTACAGCTTTCCTTACGTCTTACGACTTGCGACTGCTCTCTTTGTTTGCGTTTTTTGTGTACTATTATGTTTATCTATATCTTGTTTGGAAAGCACTTTGGATCCCTGTGTCAATATGGTGCTATATAAATAAACTTTTACTTACTTACTCACTTACTTACTTACTTACTTAGTTACTTAAAGTGATAAAAGGTGACCAAAGTGGTGAATTCAGGCCATGACCAGTATTAGTGTTTGTGAGCTCAAAGTCGTTAAAAAGTAATGACTTGCAGTGATTTATTTTCACAATAGCAAAGTGCAAACGATGAAATAGCAGGCAACAACTACTAGCAACACAAAACACATGGAACACACGAGGACCAGAGAACAGACACAGGGCACAGTGAAGGAACAACATAGGCTTGAATAAACTAAACTAACAAGGAGATGAGATGCATGTAGAGAGACACTGGGAGCAAGTTTGCTAATATATTAGTAGCGAAGTAGCCAGCTAGCTCACATTACATTGTAATTGCTGATTTGTACATAAAAGTCTCACTTTTTTATGTACTTCAATGTCACGTACCCCCATGCTGATGACATGTAACGCAGTATTCATTCATTTATTGCCAGCATCCATTCTTTTTTTTTTCTTATCTCCATCAGATAATTGGCAAATGGCATTGAGATAATACCACAGAAACACAAGAGGAATCACTACAGCTCAAGATTGCATATTGGAAATGTCCTGTTGCGTCCCTTAGACGACACCACTGCTGACGATGTGAAGTGTTCTTGATGGATTGTCACGTTTCATAGGAGGAGATTTCAGCCACTACCCTGTGCAACTGTATTCTGAGAGGCAGGAGGGTACTTGATGGCTAAAAAATTGGAAATAGGATTGAGCCTCCTACAACTTTTACCACATCTTCAAACACAGTGTGTGACACATTTAAAGATCAGTAGAAACTCCTTCAGTGATAATTATACCAGAGATAAAAGGAGAACGTTTGTAGCACAACCATGTGTCCTCTTTGAGAGCCTCTATTAAGCAGAGATGCTATAGCTGACTGTACTAATGGCCTTTTCATTTGTCTATAGCTGCATATTAATTGGCAGGTCCCTGACAGTGACTGCTGCTGATCTTTCTAGACTCGTTGAGATAATGATTCTAAATATTAAGCATTTCCTCTGTAGGCCTTTTTAAAATGTCTGCAAACTGTTAATTAGCTCCCAGTCAATTATGAATGGTATATTTTTGTCAGACAGACCTTATCAGGCGTATTGTTTTCGTTTCTTTGAGCCTCTTTTATGCAGGAAGGATATCTGCAGTTTTCCAGTTTGCTTTAGCTTTGGCATCAGAAATGTTTTGCTTATTCATATAAGTTTGTTGATGCGATATCAGCGGGCACATATTGTGGTTATCCATTTATTTCCAACACTGGGATCAAGAAAACACTGAAAATGATTTATAGCCGAAGCCTCGCTTTTAGTGTTTGGTTGTATTCTTCCTTCCTTTCTAGTTTTGCAGTGATATTGCATACATTTGACAACCCTTAATATAACTTTCTGCCACAGCAGCAATAATATTTCCCCATGAGCATCACCCATTCATATTGCATCATATTAAAAATGCCCTTGATGTGATGATGTTGTCTGTGATTGACTTACAATTAAGTGCTTTGTCTTTCATGTGAGCGCACTCACAGCTGGCTTGGAAAAACTCCCAGTCCACCGGAGCCAGCTTTTATATCCTGCCTCACGACAGCAGCTTGCCAGGATCACAAATGTTACCTGGCAACCCAAAGATAGCCAAACAAAGTTGAACTTTGTGAACTTTCTGATACAGCCTCCAGGTAACCTGGAGCGTGCCCCCATGCGTGAAGTTGTGCGCTCAACAACATCTCACCAAATGTTGTCCAGATGTAGCACCACTTGCTTTGCCTTCAGCAGAGTATTTGGACTCTGGATGGAAATAGTCTCTGAAGCGCACAGCAAAACATTATATAGAGACTGTGTTGCAGAGGTGACTCATTTCTAAGGCAATTACACAAACAGGTTTTAAGCTCTAACTTGTAACCTTTATTACATTTTGCCGACTTAACTTGTCTTTGTTTATTCTAACGTGTTTGAATGTTACACTTCAAAACCAAACAGCTCATTTGGATTAATTAGGTCGTCTAGACCTCTTCGCCAGACTGTGTACATGTGCTTGACTGTGCTTGATTTGCATCTCCACTTCTCTCTTGTTAGCTCATGTTGCAACCTGTTAGGTCAGGAAAAATACATTCATAGTTGTTATTGGTACTCAATATGAGATGCACTTCCTATCATCTGTCAACCTGAGCGGAGGTCAAGTTGGAGGTCAAGGATACTCCAACACATCTGTGTGGGAGTGCATAGCCCTGAAAGTTGAACTGAAATTGAAATCATCATCCTCTGTGTCGTCGGTATTTGGTTTTGTGTACTTATTTAGCAAATGCTGTAATTACCAAAAATTAAAAATATGACTTACATTTTTTTACTGATGTTTCTGTATTAAAGCTGCCCCTCCTTGGTGTACTCTGTGGGCATGAATTTTAGGTTCGAGCCTCGACTTCCAGCCAAAAATGGATGTTGGAATTTCCCAGCTGAAATATCCTCAACTTCTGACCTCAAAGTGGTCTAGGTGCATGACATCAAAAGTTAACAAAAAACTCTTCATACTCCAGTCACCTTTTCAACGTATACAGTACGTATGTCCAAATTGTATGATTTTATGCTGCTGAATTTGCCGTAGACAGGATGTTCAGTTGGACCCATGCTGCACCTGAGTCACATAATTCAATTAAAATGATCTAAACTTGTAAATACAAAACACTGTAAGGATAAGAACATTTTTTAAAAAAGATTCATTTTAACTGGAGCTAAAAATGCGGGCTGTGCTACAACCCAGCAGAACATTATTTGAACAGAACCTCATGGATTGAAAAACCAGCTTCTGTTAATCAAAAGTGAACTCGATTCGCTGGCAGCAGTGCCAGCAGGAGGAGACTTTGAAAGACCATCAAGGGAGAACAGAGGTTCACTGACACTTCAGCGAGAGACTAATAAGGTCTCAGGGTCGAGACAAGAACCAAGAGAACGTCCCCTCTTCAGACACTAAATGGGTTTATTGGCAGGTTGCTGTCATTCAGCAGGAGGGAGAGCGGTTTAAACACCCTGCTGGAGGGACGCTGAAGTGTCACAGTCATTCACAATCGTGATTCCTGGGTCAGGGTTCAGGAAGCGTCCAATTGGGAGTCACTTTGGTAGTGTCTGGTGATAACAAGTGGCGCTGAAGCTTCTATCAGGAACAGACAGATTCACGCTTTAAGCACAAGTCCAAATGCCAACCCCTGTTCTGCTCAGATGGGAGACTGAATCCGAGCCACTGGCAGTACGGACCGTTGGCTTGAGGGTTTACACTTGTTGATGGCATGAAACAGAGAGGGAAAGACAGAGGAAACTGATCGTGTGAGGACAGAGAATGCAAAAGATTGACAGAGAAAGAAAGAAGACCTGAACAAGGAGAAAATCTGTGTTGGTCCACGGCACATTCTGGTACAGAGAGAGGATAATTGGATTTTATGTGAAAAGATGAAAAAAAATAAAATAAAATAACTGTGCAAGCTTGTTTTTGTCCATTAATACATGTTCTTCATAAATGCCTGATTTTAATCCACACTGATGACAGATTGTTTTATTTTTGTCCATCAGT
Organism: Sparus aurata; assembly: GCF_900880675.1. Lineage (NCBI taxonomy): Eukaryota > Metazoa > Chordata > Actinopteri > Spariformes > Sparidae > Sparus > Sparus aurata. The sequence continues at coordinate 15,220,769 of NC_044208.1, read as the reverse complement.
GTGAATCTCCTGAAGCAACAAACCATTTGTTTGCTCAGATAACAAACTCTGACACAATTGAAAGTTTCAACTAAACCTAATATTCAATGAACCAGATGAATCATCATGTGGATGGATGCCTTTAGGTGTTTGTTGTTTCACTGTTCTGGCTTAAATGTGAAGCATGAAAGCTGATTTTATTTATTCCAGGATGCTTAACTTTTGAGCAAGTGCAGAAAATAAGCCCTAAAATAAAATCCTGCAGATAAAATTGTGAAAGCTACAGAGCTTATGTCAACAAGTCAATCACTGTGACAAACTCTGCTGATGGAGACATGTCATATAGTTGAACTCTGAGTTTGGATTGTTTTGACGAGCTACTTTTTCTAGGTTTTGTGAAGAGATTTATATATATATATATATATATATATGCAATACAGATTCCCTTAAGTGACAGAACCTTTTTTTTTCTCCTGCACCAGAATAATTTATCTTAAAAGTGAAGCAAACTAAAGGATGCAGGAACATTTCCTCCAGAAAGGCAACAAAGTCAAATGTAAGTTAAAATGTGTTGTGCTACTCTTCAATTTAGTTAAAAGGCAGTTTTTTCTCCACTGTCGCCGATGGAAATGTTTGGGCTCTGTAAATAAATTCATTTCACAGTATAGTCGGGACTTGCTGTTAGCCAGGGGGTAGAAGTGTGATGCACTGGTCCAAGGAGATATGCTGCCATTCGGTGTGGTAGAGGGATTTAAACTACATAAGCTAGTTTGGTACCTCGAGCACAGAAAAGCACTTGCAGAAGAAACACGATGAGCTGAAAGTCAAGCTAGCCAGGGCAGACAAGCTAACGTTAGTCCAGAAAAGAAATCATCCAGTGCGTTCCTTTCTCAAGCGCTGAAATAGGAAATAAGGTCCAGTTGTTCAAGACTTGTGGACTTATCACTTGGAAATTCTATGTCACACCAATGTCACACAACCTAGTTCAGAAGCAAAGGGAGCACTGAGTCAATTAACTGGAAATCGCCTCCTTTATTTCACACATTTTTTTTTTTTCTTTAAAACTTACTGGTTACTAATCAGTAAATGGATGATGGGATATCAGAAGCTTAATTATCTTAAATTGACATCCATGTCTGCTGCATTACATGACTTCTAATCATCAGGGCTAATTTATTGCTGCTCTTGCTTTACACCTATATTTAAGCCCATGCATAATCCTTTGCATAGTGTGGAAATAGAATTAATACTGTCTGTTTAGATTACTTTTAGTGTTGAGAAGGCACTTCGGTAACAACTCTTGAACATGTCCAACAAACAACAGCAGTTCAGGGGTATTTGGTAACGATTACCCACGGATCTATCACGGAAATGCTATTCCACATACCTGCTTCCTTTATTCACAGTTGAAAGCTATGTTTGATGTCTGCCTGTGTGCCTGACCTGAATTTGGCATTTGATGGTGCCCGACTGAGCTGCGGGAGAAGCACGACAAAGAATCTTAAATAAACTGATGGACGAGAGACAGGGATCAGGGGGGCGGATGTGACTGAATTGTTGATTTTTGAACACATCACATGGCTAGATAGAGAGATGTAAAGGAGGGAGGGAGAGGGGGCAACGCAGAGAGACATGCCAGTGTTGGAAACTCTTGCATCACAGCTGGAAGTCCATCACAACAAAAGAGACTGGGCATTTTTTCAAATGAGCCCAAGGGAGGGCGTGGGAGGGGCATGTCAGAGGAGCACGATGAGTTGTAAGATGAGTCGAGGTCAAGTGGATGAGCATGACGGGAATGGGTAAGTAAGAAAAGTTGTGCTCGGCATCTTCAGAAGATCTTAAGTCAGCTTTTACATGAAAAACTGTGATTCCAAAAAAAACCAAAACATGTGCGCTGAGAAAATTCCCCAAAACACCAACAGCCCTCCTTTCCAAAGTGAATATCTTCTTTGCTCTTCTGAATGCGAGTTCAGGTCAGACTGAAACCCCACCGACTATTTTTTTAACCCTTTGATGCATAACATGTGTGCACCCCTTCTAATGCACAACATGGGTCAAAAATGACCTTCATTCATTTCCCAGGTTATTTCATGCTGGCTGAGTTTTTCTTTGCTCTATCTTTTGAAATTAATTATTTTTGTGATTTAATATTCCAAGTATTATTTAAATATCATGTTTCTGATTACCACTAATCATTTTTTTCAATTTTTCCTTTCATACTTTATGCACAAAATGTTTTTTTATATTACTACATCAAATTTACACACATGGGTCAAAAATGACCTATTCATCCAAGTGTGATTTATAATTAAAAGACTGTGGCGAGGGGGCGTGAGGAGGAAACAGATTGGTGGGTAGGACACTAGGAGGCAGGGATCAACAAACGATACAACAAGACAGGTGTGAGCAAAGACAAAGACAGGAAGTAAAAATGAAACAGAACACAAGAGAACAACTACTACAAAATAAAACAGGAACTAAATAACACAACCATGACACATACCTCTGATAACAGATAACACGGCTATTGAACTGAAATGTAAATAAGAACTTAAACTGAAAATACAACTTAACACATAACTAGAGCGAGAATTGCCACCTGGGCCTGGGCAGCTCCTCAGGATATTATGGCTTTTTGTTCTGCCATGAGTGGGGGGGATTCTCATTCTAGTAAGACCCGTTTTTACTCAGTCTACTGGACTGAGTCTGAGGGCTCTATCTTGCACTAAGCGCAATTGACTTTGTACACTGGCGCTTGTATAATTCCTATTTTGCATTCGACGCACATTGGAATTTTCCCTCCACAGACGCACGTCCTTAAATTAGGTAATGAATTTGTGCTCCTGGGGGCGGTTCAGCGAAAAGAGGAGGCGTGTTCCAGCGCAAACGTTCACTGGTGCTATTTTGCTGTTTCAGAAAACAATTCCGCAACAGACCAGGAAAAACCTAGTCTAAAGTCAATGGTGCTTGTTCAAATGCTATTTTAAGGGCGCATGCTTGGCCATAATGTAGCGTGTGCTCAACGTGCATACACTTTGCTTCTCTCATCTACAAGGAAGCAGTTCCCATTTTGAGCTGGTGGACGGAGATGGAGTTGGGGGAGGAGAAGAAAGGGGCACAACAGGCGCAGGTGGTGCGTTTGGAGACTTGAGGCGATGCGCCCGAGAAGCCGCATCAACATCGCCACCCGGTCAAGACGGGATTAATACCTTGCCGCATCCCGGACAGTGCGGTCCGGTCTGACAATGCTGCCACGGCGTGTAGTGGGTCTGGATCCTCTGCACCTTGGTGTTTGCGCTGCTCCCTCCTGAGCTGGCCCTTGCGCACTGCTCGGCCCGTGCGCACTGCTCCCGAGGCCCGGTGCGATGTCCTGGGGATGCCAGCCTTAGAAACAATTGTGGCAATTTCCTCCCACGCCCGTTTAACCAAAGCTAATTTAGATGGATTTCTCCCGTCCCCATACAAGGCCACTTCTCTGTCTTTTACGGCCCTGACGTGAACGTCGGTCTCCTCGGCGGTGAACCGCTCCTGGCGTGCGCCTGGCAAATTCGCCATTATAATTGCAATCCGCCATGGAACAAGCACGCCTGCTTTTAAAGGGAATGTGAGATGATGCTCTGATTGGTTTATTGCACGTTACGCCCAAACCACACCTATGAGTAATGTAGCTACTTCAGACCAACCCATTTTAGATTTGCGTCATTTATCCCGCCGGCATAATAGCTACAGCGCCTGAGATCCGCCCACAAAGCTACTTGCGTTTTGCGTTTGATACTTGTGTTTCAGATCGTTAAGATAGGGCCCTGAGTTTCCTCCTCTGAGAACTCATCAGACGAGCCATCTTTATCATCAGAGGAGTCTTCATGTAGGCGAGCTGGATCCCCAGACACACCCACAACTCCAGCTTGACCCTGTGGCAAATATTCTGGGTCATCATCATCAGAATTTTCCGACTCAGATTCAGAACAAACTGCCTCTACATCATGATTTCAGTTGTTGTGTCATTAGTTTCAGTCATGAGCCTTTTCTTGCAATTTTTAGCTTTTCAGAGCGAAAGACGCATGTTTTTGCCCTTTGTGACAGATTAAACAATATTTCACTCCAAACTACTTTTTCAAGTTAGATTCCACTCAAAGTGTATGAACTTTGTCTAATTGTAGCATTGCAAACATGATTTCAGTTGTTCTATCATTAGTTTCAGTCAGAAGTCTTTGCTTCTGGTTAATTTGAGGTTTTCAGAGCGATTGGAGCCTGTTTCTGCCACTTACAGTGCAATAAGCTGTATTTGAATGAGAACTGCTTTTCAAGCGATTTCGACTCAAAGTGTCTGAAATTCATCTAGTTTGCTGGACTAACTACAATAGTAACTAACTATGGTAGAATTAGCTAACTAAAATAGAATATGTCAACAGCTCGCTAACTAGCTCATAGTAATTACTTTTAACTTTCTGTCAAGTAATGTACCCACTCTCAAGGTAACATGTTATGTACAGTTATCTTTCAGAGTTGTCATCAAATATTTTCAAAGGTAATGTTAGAACAATTGAAAAATATTGACAATACTTACACAGGGAGCAAATGTCACAGGCACAGTTGACACCAAATGATATAGCAAACTTATGTGGGTCGTTTCTGACCCATGTGTGTGAAGTTGATGTAGAAATACAAAAGCTGTGCTTGTTCATAAAGTAAGAAAGAAAAAAGAAAAATTATGATTTGTGCGAAACAAAAACAAGATATTTACTTCATACTTGGAATAATAAATGATAAAATGATTAATTTTTCAAAAACATATCAGACAAACACTCAGCAATAGATGAAATAGCATAGAAAATGAATATGGGTCATTTTTTTACCCATAAAATAAAGATGTATGATGATCAAAAACAAGCTAATTGAGGATTACCTTGAATACTGAATGATGAAAGTAATTCATTGCAAAGATATAGAAAATAAAAACTCAGCCGGGTCACTTTTGACCCATGTTGTGCATCAAAGGAGGGACTTCCGTGCAGCACTGCGGTCTTGTCATTACTGAACACCACCACTTATCCTAACTTAACGCCATGTCGAGCCTTGTCAAGCACCTCTAGTCCTCCATCTGAGTGTCTCTGGGGCTGTGATTGGAGTGCCAGGCCAGAGCCCAGCACAGCATAAGTGGCTATCTGGTGCTCCGTTTGGGAACACTTAAGCATCTCCCTCCGCTAATTACGTAGCTCTAATTAGCTTTCGGGTGGAATCCAGTAAATACCTAATTGTCTATTGACATTATGCAATGAGCTGCAACAAAACCCTCTATCTCAGTTACTGGATCGCCTCAACAGCAAAAAATACAGGCTGCTGAAAGTGTCAGTCTTTGGGGTTTGAATTGCTGCCTCAAACACAAGCACACAGTGAAAAGAGAATACGAATATTCATATTCAGTATTCCAATCATGACTTTTCAAAGTCAGCAGAGATGTGAAAGACTTGAGTCTGTCAGAGTTATGCAGAAATATTGTCTTTTTTATGCCGTCTCTCTCTGTCTCTGTTTCTGTCTTTGTTCATCTATCAAATCCAAATTAAATGAGCTCTACTGAGGGAAAATACTCTTGTTTGAGCAGTGACAATAACAATATGAAGTTAATGAACGATACTGAATTGTCACAAGATGATGACACAATAAGATGTAAAAATGTTTAACAAGGGGCTTCCAGCATGGAGATCAGTGGATTAGAAGATGACTTTTGGAGCTCCTGCAATTATATAATGAAGATAAAATGTAACAGAAAAACTACTTTGGTGTAAGTTCTATCCAGTAAAACTAGCAGCACTTAATTAACACAACCTGGCGACCTGTTCAAGCCTTGTGTGACTCCTCCTTCCGCCAAATAAAGGCTGGAATCCTCTCTTCCCTTCATAATGAGACGGTGGTTATTCTCAAGAACGAGCTGTAAGAGGCATTGAACGAAAACGTATTACCCAACTGGATGTGGCTACAGGCAGTGCAATCAGAATTACTTGTCACTGTTGCGAAACATAAAGTCCAACCATCTCCTACACTGCAGCAACTATGTCCACTCTGCTCAAGGAAGCAGTAAAGCTTAACAAAGAGACCCTCTTGGACTAAGCTAATACCCAGTGAGAGTCCTTACCTCATAATCACCTAACTACATTATATGGCGAGTCAGACCTTAAAAATACTTACCGAGATTAGTCCTTTGTGTTTGAAGTCAGCCCACACAGAGCCTCCTCAACCGACATCAAGCAACAATTGTGTAAATTTTGGAAAATATGATTTGGACGTCCATGTTATACATATCGGTGCTGAGAAGAAGGTTAAATCACCAGAAGACACTCTGCATTCAATAGAAAACCAAGCAGGTAAGAGAACCAAGATTATATATATAATGTTGATGATGTAGCTTTTCATTCACGTGGGTATTTGTTTAAAATGTTGTCATTACCTAGTCACACCGATGAAAAGTCAGTGTGACTACTTTCTGGAGCTTCACAGCAAAACAGGTAGACTGAGGTAGATGGGGACTTGGGGGTGCAGTTTGGGTCATCATACTGTAATATTTATACTTATGTCATAGGCTACTTAGGGAATTTCATTTTTTTTTCTATGGTTATAATGCTCTCACACAGCCATCTTGAACTCTAATATTGTAAAGAAATAGTATTTTTATTATTTGGTTCAATAGAGGAGTTATCTAAGTCAGAGTCCTGCACAGATGCAGATCGGGTCGGACACCTGGAGAGGCGGGTCGGATTTTACGATTGCCATTTTCAAGGCCTCACTTATCATCAGTCATTATTAGCGACGCAAATGATAAGCATTTATATTTCATATGAGCTCATTCATGTGTGCTTGTGCCCTCCCAGAACTCCCATTCCCCATGCTGGCTTACTTTCACTTTTAAAAATTGCGTCCGTCCAATTTTCCTTTGGGCGTCGGTATCAATTTATAGTGGGTCAGGTCGGGTACAGAATGTAATTTGTGCTACTGTCGGAAAACGGGTCGGATTCGTTGACCTGTGCAAGACTCTGCTCTAATTGACCATTTTAATCCTCTAGCTAATTATCAAGCTAAATATCCAACATGCTAGTTAACGTCAAAGACTGCGGTTGAAGACGACGGTAAAATATTTCCTTTCTCTAACACTGGATTTATTTATGCATTGAATTTTTAAAGTGTGGCGGCTTTTATTTTGCCGTGGCGGTGCGCCACAGTCAATTACATAGAGGGGAAACCCTGATATATATATATATATATATATATATATATATATATATATATATATATATATATTATATCAGCTCCACACAACTGACTGGTGTAATCCAAGTCTCCAAAATCCCAAATCCATTCAAAAAGAGGTTACTGAAACTCTATGACACACAATCAAGTCTGCGCAGAGACTTCAGATGACTTTTAGAATATGTTTTCAAATAACTTTTTGTCTTCTTTTTTTTTTTTTTGATTGCCACTACCAACAAACCAGGAACCATCCCACATACTGGCTCTTTAGCGAGGTTTGTCAGCTAAAATATCAAAGGTATGGGGAGCCTCATTGAGAGATTTGTTCATTTGAAAACAAGCTGAAGCTCACCTGGAAGCCCATATGCATATCAATGATAAGGTTAGACTGTGTAGTGCCCCAGGGTTTCTGGCGTGTTTCACTCAGATTTAAACTCTCTCTCCGGATGGGATGTCATTTTAATTGGTAAGTCATTTGTCCTTTTGTCAGACTATAATAAATAATTGTATTGCTGCCTCAATTGTTGAATGGCACAGACCCTGTATTCTGCTCACTGCCATGGGAACCACTAAAAGGGTATCCCAAACTATCTTGTGCGCTGCACATTTGAGTAAAACCCATAACATTAGTGAAATGGATGAACAACTTGCCACTTGCCCCATCCCCACTGTACACACACATCCTGTTGATTTGCAGGCTGAATTAGATCACATCACATCCACTGATGCAGAGCGTCTGCTTTTGCGTTCATGCTCTACATATTGCAAGCATGGCCAGAATGCAGTACGTCACCAGGCAGCCTCACATATGAATAGAATAGCATAGATTTTAATTGTCACTGTTTCATGAAAAAAAAACAAACACAGATAGCAGCTCAATTTGCTATCAATAGCAGCTTCAGTTTGACAAATGAATATAAAATATGGACAAGTATGAAAAATACATAAAATAGCATCCCTCGGATAAAAGATTCATACAGTCACCTCCATTAACTGTCATTTACTTATTTCATTCTTCTTAATAGACGTATGAATCAAGATTTGATGCCACAAAAATGTGTTCTTTCTTACATGGTTTCGATTTCCCTTTGATGAATGTCGATAAAAAGGAATTTCATACAGAACTTCATTCACCAGTAACTGGAGAGGAAATCAGCCCTGCTATGAAAAGGTTGCAAAAATAATAAAACTCTAGCCCTGTCAGAGTCCATTTGAATTTTTCCTTTGAAAAGATTTCAGGCTAAACCGGCCCCACTTTTACATTCTGTATATATGGAATCTCTGCAGCTCTCAATCTCGAATCTTTCCTTGCTACTTTAAGAAAAGCTTCTCTGAGTCTTCTAGAAAAAAAAGACAAAGACCCAAATCTCTGCAGCTCTTACAGACCTTTCTCCTGTAGAGGTCAAAATGTGAATATACTATTGTTTCAGATGAACAAAACAGATTTAGAAAGGTTTGTCAGTTGTGTTTTGATGTCCATTTTCTCTTATATAGTATATCTCTTAATCTACCCTCAGACTACCACATCAATTAAAAAAACTAGTGACCTTGTTCGACACCAAAAAAAGCATCCAACAGGGTTGAATTGGATGACTAGCTCAATATTCTTACTGTGAGTTTGTGCCAATAAATGTATTTATTTAATGGATACGCCTCCTTTAAACATTGCTACAAGCTAGTATTTCTACCAGTGGCTTTCAATCTAGCTTTGTCTCATGGCACCTGACAGGGATATCCTTTATTCCAACAGAGCCCATGTAAATCTATACTAAGATTTTAGTATACACTGACAATGTTGTGTTTCTCTTATCCAAATCATTCTGTACCAGCAATTCTGTCCATCTCTCAGATATTCTGCGCATTCTCAGGTCATGACGTAACGACTGACTGCTTTCCTATCAGTGCTCCAGAATGACAACTTAAACAGTCTGGTATCCCTTTTATGTTGGGTAACTTCGTAGATGTTGAGACAAAAACATTTTGAATAGAAAAATCTGTAATGCCAGAAATGGCGGTTGTATAACTTTTTTACCCTTATTCCAACTGAAAGCAGATCTGGTAATGTATCACAGCTGAACTGGGAATGATATCAGCCAATCATGATGTTGCATTGATGGGAGCACACAGTTGAGATCCATAACCACGATGGCTGCCAAGTGACAGGCCTTGCCTAAAAGGACTTTGGTCTATCTCTGTTGTTGATTAGAAGAACTAACACTGCTACAATTAACATGTTGTTTTGTTTTTTTACCAATGTCCTCCCCATGTTCCTGCTGAAACAACTGATCAAGCCATCTCCTGCTTTTTATGGTGTGGAGAGACACAATGCAAATTTAATCGAGGACAGTTTCTGCCAAACACACATCAACAAAATGTTGTTTTGGTTTTAAGCGACCAATCCACAGTGGTGCAATTTTGAGGCAAATGTAAGTGTTTCATCTTCCTTAATAGCTCTACTTACCTCCTCTTCTCCAGCCGACCCCTCCGGCTACCAAATGGTAATTTCCACTCTTAAAATTTGGTATCAATTCAGGAAGCGTTTTAAATTCATTTCAGTATCTTTTACTGGGGACTCATTTATTTCAACCCAGGCTTACGGACTCTGACGTTTATGTGTGGCATGACAGAAGCCTGTAGGTATTGGACTTTTTGTAGCTGTGACGATGCATCAAGCAGATTTCACTCTTATCTTTTGACATTTTCAAATTAGACACTGCATTCAGTCTTTATTTCCTACTTTTCCTTCATAACCTCTGGTTCAACCATGGGATGAGTTTCTCTGTTCTGACCAACTTAATAATTGGAGGGTTTATTCCAAACCCCTGTCCTATAAGAGTTCACAATCTACCAACGTGGATGCTGCCTGGGAGTGGGAACTGGGGTTGAACCTGGGTTGAACCTTGTCTCACACTCACGCAGTTCAAAGCGCTGCTCAGGATTCCTCCAGAAATCCCAGACAGCTGTGACAAATGTCACACCTCATCCTGCAGTCTAACCCATATGTTCTATTCTTGTCCATTACTATTTTGTGTTTGACAGAATTACTTCTGTACCACGTCAAAAATGCTCTCGATGACAATAAACGTCTCTGCCCATATATTTTGGATTTCGCAAGACTTGAATCACATGACCTACAAGCAGTTGGATATCTCGGCTTTCCCTTCCTCACTGGCAAAACGCCATCTTCTTCTTCGGCTAAAGCTCCTCTCAGAACTCACTGGCTCAGTGATATCATGTCTTTTTCTAAAGCTTCAGAAGATTAAATATTCAGTGAGAGCTAATTCTGATAACTTCAATAATAAGTGGCAATCTTTCTAAATGTTTCTTCAACTCTCCCCATGTCTCTTCACACACTTTTTCTTTCCCATTGTCTTTTGTTTGGCTTTATTGGTTTTCTTTTGCTCCATTGAGATACACATTCATTTGATTGTTATGTTTCTATGTTGTAACTGTGACTTCTCCATTCATTCACCATATTTCTGAATAATGTTAAAATGTTAAAAAAAAAATATATATATATATATCAACAAGAATAAAACAGTCAATCATTCTGCGAGACACAATCCCACCGGCACTTCCAGGATTCTCAAAAACGCTGTACAGACAGGAAGTTATATACCGTATAGATGTAAGCATCGGCAGATCCTGCTTTGGGAGCTCTGGGACTAAGCAGACATTCAGTGCCTGTGTGGGTGTATGCTCGCGTTTATTCTCAAGGTTTTCAATGAAATAAGAATTAACACACCGACGGCGACAATTGATGCATGTTATTTATGCTTTTAATCCAGCCCCTCTGCTTTGCAGGTGGAACATTTGAAGCATCAGCAGTGGCAGCCCAGTGAACGGTGGGCTATTCAAGGAAATTCGCCAAATATAGTTATTTCAGTCCTCTTTTGATGATGAAAACAAACTGAGGACATAGCAGATCCATCAGTGTGGTTTTGATGCAATACTTTATGCAGCTTTTAGCGTGCTTATGAAAACAACAACTGCTGCTGCGTTTGAGAGCTTTTCCCTGATGTCTCATTTTGGTTCTGTAGAGAAATGGGAAAATGCTGTAAATTCAGAGTTTGTTCAGACTCCATCAGTGAATACTGAATCTGTTCAGATAGACTCCCTCTATGTTGTATTATCAGGCCAATAATCAAGAGCATCATGTTTGTGTCTTATCTGTCTCCTTTGAAATTAATCTAAAACATTGCGTGTATAGACTGGGACATGTGAATAAAACATGTTTTTTTTCTGACTTGAGTGAACTACTGGTAGGAAAGACAACATTCTGTACTGAGGAAAGCTGGGCTAATAGCCTCTGATGATGATGAAATGTTACTGAAATATTAAAGCACATTTTCTGATGGCACGCTTGCTAGTCTGATTATTGCTGATGCAGGATGCTGTGGGAATGTCTTACCCCCAATTTCCACTGGATACGTCTCCGCTGCGTTGCGTCTCCGCCACGCCAGCGGAGCAAATACGTTTCACTTTAGTCAATGTGTCAATCTCCACCAGGTCCGCTGCGCTGCGTATCCGCTCCGTCCCAGCTCCGGCAGTCTGGAGCTCTCCGGAACAGATACGCAGGACTTCTATATCTGGCGGATGCCGGAGTGCGACGCAGCAATTCAGCTGAATTTAGCACCGAGCAGACAGGAAGTCAAGCGCTAAAATAACAAACAGCATCCGGTTACCTTTCAAAATAAAACACCCGGTGTTGACACCAGTACATAAATCTCAAAAAAAGAGACAAACACAAGCTTTTCTGCTAATCCCTCGGTCGGGAACACTTCGTGTTCTTGATTTTAATAACACAGACCTGTAACTGCGGTCGTGAGTGATCATGTGATTATCGCGGGAACTCCTCTGCCTCGTGAGCCAGCTGTCTACCGTACTGCGCCGCAGCGGACTCAAACCGCAACCGGTGGAGATTGCCGGACGGCGGACGGCGGAGCAAAACCGGATCGGAGCTGCAACGCAGCGGACACGTATCCAGTGGAAATTGGGGGTTATTCAAAGCAGTTGTTGTCTCCAAAAATTGTTTCTGTTCTCAAGCTGCCATTGTTGTTTTCTTTTTGTTTCTCATATCGCAATAACACAAGAAGGGCTTTGAATCAAGTTCAGTGTGAGCCACAGAGGAGCAGGTGCGGGTGATAATGTGCTGAGTCAACGGTTAGTTGACATGAGCTAACTTTGGCGCACTTTTTTTGTTTTCCTACCGACACTCCTGACAAGCAGGCCCTCTGTCTTGAGGGACAACTCTGTCAGAATCTGACAAAACTTGACTTATAAAACTCATACAGCTGAAAAGCTCCTGAAAATACTCTTCAGTGCTGCAATTCTCATTTGTTCATTTCTGAAATTCCAGTCCATCGCCTGGAGAAAGACCTAAAGATTTACAAACAGCCTCAGCTGTAGCTACATTGCTCAATGCTAATCAGCGATGTTGGCATGCTAAAACACTAAAATAGTGACATCATGACTAGGGTTGCCACCCGTCCTGTAAAATACGGAATCGTCCTTTATTTGGCAATTAAATGTTGCATCCCATATTGAACCAATACAGTGTTTTGTTCCGTATTTCCATAAATGTCCAATACACATGTCTGTCACACACACATCATAACTAAATCTAACAATAATGATCAAAATAAAACACAGGGAATACTAAGGCCAGCAAAATTGTTGTGGCGGACCACCCCCGCCCCGACTCCGCTCCTCTGTGTGTCTGTGCATACGTGTGGTGCTGTCACGGTTGCCTAGCGACTGACACCACACACCGGCGCTGCTCACAAAACCCGCCCCTTTTAAAAATGCCTACTACACCCGAAACTCCACCAGGTCCTCACAAGCGAAAACGCAAAAGTACAGACGTGAGTGGGAAGAGGCACATCCTTGGCTGGACAGCGTCAGTGGAGATGTTTACAAGGCAAGTTGTAAAAAGTGTCGGCGGTTGTTTTCAGTGTCGGTCGGTGGGCTGTCTGACAGCAGACAGCATGCAGCAACAGGAGAGCAACACTGCAGACACATAAGAACACAGAAGACCCAAGCAGTGTCAGTTCTTCATACCCCCATCATCTCTTGAGACTGATATTGTATGGGACATTATGTTGCGTGACATTATGAGTGATTTCCTATCTGGTTGTGCTTTTGCCAGAAGATGTCAGTGCATGGGCATAGCCTATTTTAGTAAACTATTGTGGTTTGATTGATTGTTTAGGATGTTGAGTTTTTAAAGTTTTTAACAGTTAATAAATAAATAAATAAATAAATACATTTGTTTAGAGAAAATATTTATTCCTTAATATATATACACATTTCCTAGATTAAAAATGTTTGTAGACCTTTCTGTGTATTCTTTGTCAAAATGTTTATATTTTTGAGGAATACAGTGTTCAGTGATCATTACATAAATTCTATTATTAGTGTGGTTTAACTGTTTGGATAACCTGACTTCCTTTCAAGTCATAAGACAGGCATCAGACAATTTTCTTTAAGTAAAAACGTTCAAAGACAGTCCCTATAGTTATGCACTTAAAAAGTTGCATTAAGTTCTCAGTTTATTTAGTTTATATTGTAAAAGTTCATTGTTGCACACTCAATACAAACAGATTTCATTCGAGATTTAATTAAAAATGCACATTATAAGAGAATTTGTTCATTTGTAATAAAGCATTTCAAGCTTTAAGTATGACTAATTGCTCTCTTGATTACCCCTTTACTAAAAACACCAGCACAAAATAAAACATACCACTGCTGTGGGCGCCCTGCCCCACAGGAGTCGGGCCCGTAGTGGTCATGGCCCGAGGAGCCGTTGTGGGCGTCCCTTATTTTGATTTCTGATAGGTGGCAACCCTAATTATGACAGCACTGATGATGTTTAGACTATACTGAGAACCAGTACGAAGTGTTGGTGGATGTCTGTTAATATTCTTGATTGCTGGTGACCAGTCACTAGCAAGACCAGCATGTGTTGTGTTTTGGTGCTGGTCTATGCTGTTTTTTTTCCAGCAGGGAGAGAACCCAACAGTGATGTTAGCCTAATGAGGGATATGGATGTTAGCCTGTCTGAAAAACTAACACTGAAGTAAGCCTGTTGCAGGACCCAACATTAATGTTAGCATATTGAGGAGGTAAGCATGGATGTTAGCCTGCCTGAGAAGCTTACACTGATGTTAGCCTGTTGGAGAGGCTAACAGAGATGACAGCCTATTGAGGAAGTTAATATGGATGTTAGCCTGCTACAGAAGCTATCACTTATGTTAGCCTATTGAAGGAATACATATCGATGTTAGCCTTTTGGAGCAACACTGTTGCTAGCCTGTTAGCTTCACACTTCCTGGACCATGTTATTTATGGGTATACTATATTGTCTCCTCCACTGACACGATTCTGTGACTCGTTGAGCTACAATTTAACACCTAGAGTTGCCACCCAACCCGTTTTTCTCCGGAATTGTTCTCTTTTTTCATCAGCTGTCCTGGGAAAATATAAATCTCTCCCGGGACACAATTTGTCCCGTTTTTTTGGGGGGGGGGAATGTAAAACCTTAATTTGGTTTCCTTCGTACTGTAGTCTAGAAAGGTTCCCATCAGAAATGCATGGATTAAAGTTCTCCGTTGCTACGACGGATTTCCGTCATTCAAACTTTACAGAGGCAACTTATGAGATCAATGTAGATCGGAGGAGAAGTGTTGGCTGATTTTTACTGACAGATTGTCACACTCTGCAGCCAATGGTATCGTTAACAGCGTGTGCTGCCTGACCAATGACAGTGTAGTGACCCACACAGGGCGGGATCTAAACATGGAGCGGCGCTAAAGTTTAGCTGCTTAGCTAGCAAGGACTCGTCACGCTGCTACGTTATCAATTAGTTTTTGAGTTTACTCAACACGTGAGAACTCGTCTGACACGGAGAGTCTCCTGTTGTGTGCTACATGTGTGAAATAACCACTATAGTCTGGACTTTGTCTGGAGTTTATCTGTGTAAACGGCTTCATTCAGCGTCTCTCCCTCCCCTCTGGCACCGTCAGTTACCATGGTTACAGGAACACCCTGAAACTTTATAATGATCAATAAGAAGTCTTTGGTTAGTTTGACTGTACAAAATCATGAATGTAGCCTGATTGTAGCTCAATGCTGAAATCTTGTATTATAACATATAGAACAAATGTAAAGCCTCAGAGCTTCTTTGATTATTAACAATATTTTAGTGATGATAGAAAGGTGATAACTTGCCATCAGACTGACAAGGCTGCAAAAGTTGCTGTTTGTATGATGTATTTTTCTATTTAACGATAAAAGGCTCATAGGCTTCCTATGTTTGAAACCTGAACACACTGCCACAGACATTTATTAACAATTCATGCTAACAACACAAAAGAAAACCTTGTTTTGTAGGTTTCTATATTCACCACCCCTTGACCA
This sequence comes from Sparus aurata, assembly GCF_900880675.1. NCBI lineage: Eukaryota > Metazoa > Chordata > Actinopteri > Spariformes > Sparidae > Sparus > Sparus aurata. The sequence continues at coordinate 15,205,130 of NC_044208.1, read as the reverse complement.
ATTATTATCACCGTCACTGCTAAAGATCAAAAACAACATTTTGGAACTCAGCTTGACAGTGAGCAGCACAGCTGCAGTCTCACACAGCAGCGAGTGTGGCTGTTAGCCCGCTGTAATTGATTTTGATATTCTGAAACAATGTTACACTAATTAATTACCATAAGCCAGACCTTTTTTCTTTACAAGCTGACACTGTTCTCAAAATGTAATATAGTTCAAGAAAACTTTTGCTTTCATTATAAATGAACATTACCAAAAAGTAAGGACAGTTGGACTCATTAAAATTCACTTAGTGTTTGCTCGCAAAATGGTTAATGTGCCTTGGAATATTCATGAAACCATACTTACAGATCAAATGTGGAAAAAGGGAAAATATATATCACATCATGTCTTGCAATTTAAAGAGAGAGTGAATTGCTTTACATATTAATAAGATCACCTTATGTGATTTTATACTCCTTTCTTCATCCTTCTCTCTCTCCATTGAAGTTATTTTATTCAAATCACTGAGGGTCAGCCATGATGTGTTTTGAGTCGCAGTGGATTTCCGAGAGCCCAGGAATTTAAGAAGACGCATTCAGACATGCAGAAGACATACAAAAAAATCTTAACTTAAAAAAGTTTTACACTACTTTGATAATGATAATAATATCTTGGTTTCATACAGCGCCTTTCAAGAGACCCAAGGACACTGCATTAGGGAGGGCACAGAAAAAAATATTACTTCATGATCCTAGCAAGGTTTTAGACCCGGACAGTTTTTCAGTATTGAATACAGGAAATAAGAGAATGGTTAACTTTATGATGTTCAACGGACAGGTCATCATTCACATTACTGAGTACAGCCATGATATTGGGGTTCAGGCGTATATTGATCACAATTTTCTTACTAACAAACAAACAATTGTTATGTAATAGGGTTCAGTCCATATTATCCAGAGTTTGTTGGGGTACAAACTCATTAAATGCAGTCTTTCCTTGTGTTTCCTCGAAGCACTTCTCGGCCACCTTGCATCCCCACCTGAGAGTTGACGGTAGATTGTTTGTAGTGGTGGAAGCTTTCTGTACATCGCCTCTGAAGTCCAACCTTGAGAGCTTGGAGAAAGAGGGTGGTTGAATGGGGTGAGCAGAGAGGAACCATCCAAAAAGCAGTACACCTAGATTAAACTTGTTGTATTGGACTGAATTTTAATGTAAGACTGTGTTAGTAGTACCGCACAGTGAAATAGAAACCCATTCAAAAATACCGACAACCACTTGACTAAGTGCAGCCAGTACTTGAAAAGGTGACTGTGTATGTAAATAGTTATAGTAAGGTGTGGGACTGGCCTGAGTTGGATTCTAATATCCCTCTGACAATCACAGTAAAAAAATAAAAATGACATTGCATTGCTGGCAAACAAGGACACCTTAAGCAGCTCTGCACAATGTTGTGAATTCTTAAAATCCATTTCAATTATCATTATTAATTAAGTCAGGTGCAAATTATCTAGGAGGCTCCCGCGAGTCTCAAAGGAGGTGTCAGCACACAGCTTGAAAAGTAGATACTCTTCACATGAATCCTGAACTGATACCCACAGGAGGTTTTCCCTTTAACGGAACAGATGACTTTCAAATGATTTTGAACAACTTTGTTTCTCTAAAAGACTTGAAGTCAAACTTCTGTGATAAATCTTTTATGTTCTGCTGTTAGACGATCATCCATTGGTATTCCTTAGTCTAGCATATGAATGTAAATGGGTAAAAATGGGCTCATATACTTTTGCTAGTAAGCATATTCAACAAAGGCAATTCATTGTAGACTACAACTAACTGCAGTAAGTTCAAGCCTAATTGATCAGCATCAGAGAGAATGTATTTAACATTTTAGTACTCGGCTGTAATTTAAGTGGGAACCTTGGAATATTTCCCACTTCTTAAAGTCCTCCTAAAGTAAGTCATGCTAACAGCTACTACACAACAAGTAGTTCTGTCCAAGCAATCGGAATCTCACATCAGCATGACAGCACACAAACGTTCATCACTGAAAATGTTAACACCGCTATTTCCATGGCAATATTGGCAATATTGTGTCTGGGAATATAGCACTTTTTTTTCAAGGGGAAGGCTTGCAGCTTCCCCCGAAAGACATCTTTTACATGTTTACCACATTACAGATGAATTATTTAGTCCTCTAAAACCAAACAACTTGCATGCACCACAGTGAAAACATGCTCAGCCGCTCTGATATAAATTTCTCACACAGCCCTAAAATGGTTGTTAACCACCCCTCATTTGATTAAATAAAATTCCAAGGCAATCAGCACATCAGGAGCAGTTTGGGGTTCAGTATCTTGCCCAGGGACACTTCAACATGCAGACCAGGGCAATCGAACCAGAGAGCTTCCGATAACAAGGCGTTGGCTCTACCCCTGAGCCACATCAATCAAGGAGCCATGTTCTCACCCTTGGTTGGTTGGTTGGTTGGTTGGCAAACAGGAAAAACATAAAAGCTACTGACTGGATTTCTTTGAAATTTTTACAGTGGATGGTTCTCAGCCAAGAATACATCCCAATGGATGTGGATCTGGATAAAGGGATCCACATCCACATCTCTCTCTCTTTACCAGTAAGATATATGGCACTTTGATGTTGATGAAAAATATATTTATTATGAATTTCATTATAATTACATACACATTAAGTTTGATGGTGGAGGTATGTGCTCTACTGAGTGACATTCTAGTTTAATAGAAAGTACAAGAGCCTTGTTTTCAATATATCATGACTGCTGTATAAATGTTGAAAATGTAGAATTTTCAACCTCAATCATGAACCTTCCTGATCACTCGCTGCTGAAGTAAACACTTTTTCTATTCAGGGACTGCCGCATCTCCATTAATATGCGAAGTCTGGTATTTGGTGATAAAAGCAGTTGTCTGTGACAAACTCAGTTTTCACTTGTAAGATCACTGATGTCGGAAATCATTTCTTGAAAATCACAAAATGATTATTTTATCCACCCTTCCATCTGCCTCTCCCTCTTGTATATTGCATCAAAGATTATTTAAATGAGAAGATGTAAATCTGGGAGTTCAGAAGCTCTTATACTGTAGCACTAATTAGCACGTTTGCAATTATATAAGCTAATGTGACAAAGGATCGTACTGCGGTAAACACATACACTGTTCTCCGGGACTACTTTACATTTCACTCTGTTACCTAAGCCTCTGAGGAGACCCGAGTGTTTTCATGCTGTTCACAAGGCAGGTACAAAAGAAAATTTGTTTTTCATTTTACCTCGAACCCAATTCTAATTCGTCCTGCGCTGTCAGCGGCTTCCCAGGACTCAAATTATTCACCATGGCAAAAAATCTAAATGTGAGTATTGTCTTAAGGATTATATTGACATTTCTATTACAGTCTTCTGGTTTGCCAAAGAATACTGAAAGATGAAAGAAAGTACAACTTTTCTTGTGGCTTTGTATGAGTTTGAGTGACAACAGGGTGACATGTGAGGCGTTTCTGTTTTGCGTGGAGAGCTGCTTTTGACAGCAACGTTATTATTTCATTGGTGTGTTAATGAAACTGACTGCAGTTTTTTTTTCTTCAGAGCTCAAAAGCATCCTTCATGGTTGGCGTGTGTGTGAGCAGGCATGTTTGTGTGTGGATACATTTATGAATGTCCGTGTGTGCGTGAGTGTGGGTGTGTATGGGTTTGCCGACGTCTCTCGGGGCCAAAACAACACTTCTACTGAAATACAAACACAGCAACTCTGCAGAACCCAGAAGAGAGTAACATTGCTGCAGGTGTTTTTTCAAGGTGTTGGGCTCAGTGAGAGTACATCTGTCTGTCTGTGCATGCATGTTTGTGTGTGTGTGCAGGTAGAAGTTGGCCAGTGTGTTGATATATGCAAAACACAGCTTTATCCCAGTTAAAGGTGACAAATGCTCATTTTCAAGTTCATAATTCTAGAAAACTTTAAAGGGTCACTGTGCAGTTTTGGAGAAGAAAATCAAATCACAGCATTTATAGATAAACAAGCTGTTCTCAGTTTATTGAGTCATGAGTATGTTGAGGCATAAAAAAATCCAAAGTAAGTGAAGATCTTCCCCAAAACTACATAGTGTACCTAAAATGCTCAAAAAACACACCAGTTTTTCTTTTACCGTCCAGCTCTAGCTCCCGTCCCTTTAAACCCCTCCCCTTACTTTGATTGGTCAGCTTGCATAAGCCTGAGGCAGCATGGCTAACAACAACATACCGGCTTTGCTAAATTAATTCTAACGTGCCAAACTAGCTGCTAAGCATAAATTGTGCAAATGTGTGACATAGTGTGACATCACAAAGTCACAGAATTAAAGGCAGGACTGCTGAAGATGCGTTTCAGGAGTAGTCTCTCCTGTGGGAGAGAGGAGCTTCTGTTGGTTTTTCACTTTCCAGATCTTTTACATGAACCTATATAAAACACTAAAGGACCGGAACAAAAACAATAAAGCGTAATAATTCTCCTTTAAATTATTTAAGCTTTTCCTCTGTGTGTCTGTGTGTGTGTGTGTGTGTAGAGGCTGTAAAGCCGCAGGTGTTTCGTCCTATAGTTTGTCAGGCTGTGCAGATGTCACCCACCCTCAGGCGCAATCTACTGGTCATTCTGCACTACTAAGAACTGACAGACCTCCTTTGATATCAAGATCCGACTCCTTAGCACAGAGCAGCACCACACGGGTGGGGGTGAGAGGTATTAAGTTCAGAGATTTGCCCTGAAGCCTTACCTTTTTTCACCGGAGAACGCACACCTCGAAAACGCTCACATAAACACACATATGCGTGAGCCGGGGAGCCACAGTTCAAACTATGGTAATAATTCAAAGTAATTACCGGTGAGAGGTGTCTGAAAACTCCCTTCAAAGCAGCTTTTTCTGCCAAACACCAACTCACAGACATAATTACTGCGAGCACTCAAGGTACATTAACACTGGCGGACTGAAAAGATTCACACATGCACACACGCAAACACACACACATAAACACACACATGTATACTGTGAATATGTCTTTAAAAATTACATTTGTATAAGATAATAAACATAAGCATTTATCTTTAGGACAAAGACACAAAGTAAACGGTTGAGTAATGCTCCGATAGTGGCAGCAGGTATGGCAGCTGCATGTCAAAGGGGTTGCCATGGTGACCGAGCACAGTCGGCTCTTCCATCCCCTCCCTCTCTCCCTCCCTCCCTCTCCAAGCCTTTCTCTCACTTTATCTCTTTCACTGACTTTTTTTTTTTTCCTGCAGCTCCTAGTTATTTTGTCTCATACCAGAGGACGGCTTTATCTCTCCGCGGTGGCCTTGTGTGTGGACGTAGCTCACAAAAGCATCGGAGAGGGAACATTCTTAGACCATAAAAGAGCATCCTGACATTCATCTTTAATCTGTAGCAACCAGAGATTTCTGTCTCATTCCTAGTGAGAGGCAACGTCGCTGGCTCTGGCATCATGCCTTCACGTCTTGATGGGGTTTTCTTTTTTTTTTCTTCTCTCTCACAGCACCATAATTGGGGGGGGGGGGGGGGGGAAAGACCAGAGTGAGCTCAGAGCAGATAATCACATCCTGACAAGACAAATTATCATGTGGGGTAGCGGAGCAGGGCAGTTGCGTGTCTCAGACACAAATGTCACACTGCTTTCTGCTCCCCTGCCTTACATGCCGAGGTCATGAGCCTCTGTGTTAATTGCTTTGCCATGGACTTTGTGACTCTCAGATGGTGCAGGACCCTCTTTAAAACCTCTTGAGATCATTTCCAGCACAGCCTCTATATCCTCAGAGGGTTTACAAAGCCCCCTGGTATCCGAGTTAAACCAACTCCCCGATTCTGAGCTGGCCTTAATGCTGCATTTAAGCAAAGGCTTCCTTTCCTTCGCTGTATTCACAGGCCTGTCATTAACAGCGTCTACCATGGACTTTAACCCGCTCCTTAACACAGTCGATTAGTGCAGAGGAGCGAGGGACAGGCTGGGACAGTGGCGGAGCATAATGGTTAAATGTCAGCCATATTCTGTCTGCAGTGTGAGCCTGTAATGAGAGCGAGGGAGCTCCGAAAATAGGAGCTATTGCTTGTAATGGGAGTCTCACGCAATGACTCAATGGGTTCTTTGTCTTGCTGAGCTCCCATACAGGAACACGGTGGCACACATGAACACACACCAACACTGGCACACTGACGTTTAAATAGACAGACAAACACACACACACACTCACACGGGCACTTGCAAATCTTTCATTTCTCTCGCACTGAGCGCTGGAGTGCACACGCAGTGACTCAGAAAAAGAAAATGACACGCGGAGTCATTTTGCGAGCACACACACAGAAAAACATACCACACAATACGCATACTTTGAGCCTACGAGCCATAATATGCACAACAGCAAATTAACCCAGCTCACATAATCTCTGCAATTTCTCTCCTGTTGTAAAGAAGAGAGCTCTTTCTTATTTACCAATGAGGCCGTGGCTTACAGAGGACGGTGTGGGAGAACAGAAAGGTACTTTGAGGAGAGAATTTGCGGCGCATCAAGCCAGGATTTGCTGTCACTCCCTTGCTGCTAGTGTCTACAGTCAGCACAGCATGTACCAAAACAGTCCTCTGTATCTCCGAGATGTAATTTGCGCCTTGAGGACCCACTACATAAAATGTTTGGAAATGTGATATGATGTTTCAGAGCACCAACAAAATCAGTCCTTTGAAAAGCCGCCCCAGAGGATTAATGTAAGATCTACCATCAGACTAAGGCCTCATGGTGGGAAAACAGTCCTTTTTTTTTTTTAGCATTGTCGGCCCCCGAGAGAATCAGAACCCCTTTCCCCACTTGGATTACTTAAAAAATAATATTTGGCCCATGTTTTTTCTGCTTTGAATTGTTTTTATATTCTTACCTTTAGATCACTGATCTTCATTGACTGTTGTTTTTGTTCTCAAACTAAATAAACAAGCTTTTGTTTTCATGACTGAATGAAATAAACAAACAAACTGACCTTAAAGGGACGATTTCACAATTTCATACCGTTACTCCTTGTTTATGTTTGGCAGACCCTGCCACCTTTCCAGCTTCAAACAGTGTTCTGAGGACCTTATTTTCAGCTTGTTTATTCAGTTATGAAAAAAAATACTTATTTCTGTGTTTGTATCATTACCTCATTGATATTGTAATTAATACTGAAATTTCTTCTCCAAAACTTCATAGTGCCCCTTTAAGAAAAATATTCTGAAATGTAATAATCAATGGTTACCCAGTTTGATCGTCTACAAATATAAAACAGAGTGAGAAATGGATTCCCATACATTTGTGAAAAAGGTTATTTTCCATTAGCATGTTTCTGTTGCACTTGAGGTTGATTTCAAGGGTGACTTCATCGTTCTGTCAAAGTACTCAACAAGAAGAATATCTCCGACAAAGTCGCCAACACTTCAGAAATAAAGCTTGGGAAACTTCTCACCAATCGACACTGAGTATGTTTTATTTGATATTGAGCTCTTATTAATGCCGCTGAGGTGGGCGAAGCGGTGATTCAATCAAACAAAAAGTCTCTTTGGCTTCTTCTCAGCTGATCTCGTCTGAAAGGCTTACTAATGCTACTGACTAGACTACTGCACAGTGGACTAGGCATTAGCTTGTTTTTCCTGCTGAAGTCTGTGCCTGAGGGAAGTGGGGCTCATTGCCAGCAGGCACAATTAGGATTTGTTTGTTTTATTTGTGGGACAGGAGCATTATGGAGATGCCAATCTGTTTTCATGTTTAATGTGCCGAGTTCCAAGCTCTGCTCCTTCCAGTGAAAGTTGTTCACTTGCTGCTGCGTGCTATACGCCAAGAAAGTTTAAGGCTTCTGTGTTTTGGGGCTTAAAGCAAATCCGCATTGGTATCCTTCTTTGGCTCCCGCACACAAAATAATATTCTGATAAGGCTTTAAGTCTTTTCTTGGACCTAATGGCTTATGGTTCGACAAGAGTCATTCCCGGTGTTTATACTGTTAGAATTTCTGCATTGTTTTACAGCTCCAATAGCCGAAACATCATTTTTTTTTTGTGTCATTTAATATAGCTGAGGCCCCTTGACTGTGCACTGTGTTGTGTTGGGTGGAGGAGTGATGATTGCATCCGTTTCTGAGCTGCTGCAGTTAATGTCTAGATAGTAAAGAATACATTAAGCTCGTTAAAGTTAGTTAAAGGGATAGTTTGGATCTTCTAATCTCAGGTTGTCTAATCCTTAGTCGGTGTATTACCTGCAGTAGATGACCGTCAGCTCTCCTCCGGTCTGGAGAATCAGTAAGTTGCACCGACAGGGAAGCAGAGCATTGTGCTGCTCAAAGGGACCGACAGCAAGACATATTTTAGCCATTTAAAAGAAGGCATACCTAAAAGAAAAAAAATATATATATGTAAAGATAAATATATATACATATATATATATATATATATATATATATATATATATATGTATATATATATATATATATATATATATATATATATATATATATATATGTACATTGTCTGACAGCAATGTACAGTGCCAGAAATGTTCAAATATAGCGTACACTTAAACAGTGTGCCTTCTTTTTAATTGGCCAAATTATGTGCTGCTGTCAGTGCAGTTTAACACTCTGCTACCCCGTCAATGCTACTCGCTGCCTCTCCACACAAGGGGAGAGTTGACGGTCATCTACTGCAGGTAACACACTGACGAGGGATAAGTACCTCATAAAACCCCACATCAAAAGACCCCAACTATGCCTTTAAATTGGCAATAGACAGCTTTCATGGAGTAGATGTTGATTGCAAACTGTAATGGAGATGACACCATTAGACGACACCACTGGAAAGCCTTTTTTTTTTCACTCTGCTACTCTGTCCGTCACTGTGTAAATAATTTGCCGAAACGAGGGCTCAATTTATGGTCACAGCCCTGCCTGCTTTCTTCTCTCCATTATAGATTTGATGAATTACTCAGCTATGTTTTTACTCCTTAATACTTAAGTGAATATGCTTCATTCTTCTCTCTTATTTCCAGAGTAGTGTAAATTGTTTCTTCACAAATTGGAAAATAAAAAAATGCAGTGTGTCGTGTGCTGTTGGTAGTTGCTGGGCTCTGCAGAAAAGAGAAAGCGATACAGTTGTCTTTGTGACAGCTGCACCAACTATAATACCGTGGGTGGATGTTGAGAAGTCCTCTCTCAAAGTGAAAAGAGACAACATTTTTGTTAAAACTTATAATTATGAAGTAAATATCATTGCACAGTGTAATGGCTGGAAAAATAGAAAAGACACCATCTGCGTTTAGATAGGTTTCCCATTAGCCATCAGGCATTTCCGAGACAGGAAGAAGGGTTTGTTTGCTCCAGTTGCTACCAGTAGCTATCCCCAGGCAACTGGAACTAGAAACTCTGCACTGCAAAGGAAATAGAATCCCCTTGAAAGATGAGGCATAGAAGGCGAATAGGGAGATTGTGACAGAAATCGAGGTAAAACAAGAGTCAACACACGGGCATTCACTCAGTGGAGAGAGAGCTCCAATGTTGAAGTCTGTTCCCCCATCAACATGTGTTCCCCCTCATCGACAGGACTGGAGACAGTTCAATTTTCTACTGGATCAAACTAATATTCTTACGGTTGTTTCTTGCCCTGGGGAGTAGCCAGGATGCTGGCAATAGCCGTGTTGCCAAGAGAAGAAACAGACATCTATGTTTGGTTCTGGCTGTCAGTGTTAGCGAACCGGTTGTCTTTGAAACAATGCAAACAAACAGAATGCATTACATCCACTCGTTAAAGCCACAAGGCTAGCATGTTCCTAAAGAGGATGTGCAACAACCAACGTCTCAGGATGTTTGAGGACGTGGGGCGGAAAAAAGGTGTTAACAGTGAAGAAAGGGCCTCACAAGGGAACCATAGATGGCACTTTATCACCTTTTGTCCACTGGAAGGGCACCCTAGATGTTACTTTATTGCATTTTGTCCACTGGAAGGGCACCCTGAAGGGCACTTGCCGTCCACCAGTGGCCTGGCATAGTCTCGTGAACTGACAAGGTTACACAACTACCAGTGGCAATTGAATACAGATAGAGCAGAGCTAAGAAAGCTATACTGCATGATGTGAGGCACATTGGAAGCCCACACTATACGGATCCTGTTACATGTGAGAAAATGTCTTTAAGGTCCAAAGCACATCCCATGCAGTTCTGACTGTCACGAGTGCTGTTCCTGGAGGCTTGGCTGAGGCTGCTAGCCTGTGGACAGTGCACAACTTCCTGCTTCCCTTCCACCACCTGGAAAACCTCCAGCCCAGCATGCTTGTCCAGGGAAAGCATCCACACAAGAGGAGCAATTTGCCAAATTCATTGTTCAGCCTTGGGCAGCCATGACAGGTAAGCAGGACAAAGAAGAAGACAGAGAAAAGGGAGAAGGGGTTGCAGCGGGTAACTTATCAAAGGACCAATTTTACAAGAAACTGATGGAGGTGATTTCCATGGAGATGAGCAGATTTCTTGGCCACAACCCCCTGCTCGTCCCCCTTTATACTCAGCGGGGCATTTTTCTGAGGATCAGCCAACCCACCTGCTTGGGTTGCTGCCATGCTGGGAGAACATGCGACAGCAAGTTCCTCTCTCCTGGGGGTCTCGACATCAGTCGAAGTCCCACACTGATACCTCCACGGTTTCTTCCCGTTCTTCTCCGAGCCATCCGGCCGTGTTACACCCAACATCGGATCTATGAAGTTGCTCACATGTTATTCCCAGTTTGTACGGGCACGGGTGTCTTATTTGTGTCATTTGTCAGTTGTCTTGGGTAAAAAGGGTTAACATCTATCCATTAAACTTCAGTAAATCTTTCCTCCAGACTTCTGGGCCTATTTCCTATGTGAGACTGTGTGCTGCTGCTACTTTGAGCGGGCTTTGATTGTCAGATGGGCTGATAACCTTTCTGCCTCTCTTCCCAGCATCTGTCAATCACTGTTGAGCCTGTGAGCCACAAGAAGCTATACAGCCAGAAGGGATGTGACACACAGAGAAAGAATTAGAGACAGAAACACACACACACACACGCACACACACACACACACATATATACAGGGAGACAGCTAGGCGTAGGAACCTACTTTGGAGCCATTAGAGGTCCAGCAGGCTGTGCATTGGCTGAACTCAATCGAAGCCTGTTTCAGCATTTCTGATCATTAAACTAATGCCTAGAGTTAGAGATGGGACTCCGTCCTCCGTTGTCTCCATTAATCTATTAGTCTTTATTGACTGGTCTAGTTCCTTGCTTGGAGATAATCATGTTTCCCTAACGTGGCCTATTTACTCTTCTTTTCTTTGCTGATTTGACGATCGCAACAGAAGTTGTTGAGAAAGACTAACATGCCAAAAATGTCACATACTGTGTTCAAACTCCGCTGGCTCTGTGTCCTCTATACACATTGCAGTCCTAATACTGATGATGAGAGTGTGTACTGAGGCCTGTCTGAGCTGCTTAGCAAAAGTGATTTAACCCGTACTTAAAATGGAGATTGATTGTTAGAAAATTCAAATGGAATCAAACAAAGCAGAAATGGTAAATTTCTTCTAAAGAATTGTGCTCTTTTTGTGACTTACAGCAACATAAGTAATGAAGAGGTGACAACAACTGTAAGGTAATAGGATTTATTTTTTACAGTTGACAGATTTTTGCCTGAAAGATGAAGTAGTCAGACAGAAAAATAACCCCAAAAATAGACAAAAAGCTGCACTAATCGAGATAAATGCCATATAAATAATGATTCAAATGACTGTGTATGATGTGAACAGGGTTGCTCATGGTGATGAATGCACAAAACATACCCTCGGCTCTCAGCTCTATTCAGCATTTCACCACCTTCTCAGCATTCGCGCTTTGTGGCCTGCAGGGAAATGAAACAGAGTCGGTATGAATTGGAGTCACTGTTTTGATGACTTTCAACTTGACTTGACAGAAAATAAATGACATGAGACTTGAGACACGATGACTCGAACTTCTTGTCTTGTTTATTTTATTCTTCCAGCTTAGTCTTTTTAGTGTTCAAAAAGTGATGGGGAGAAAACATAAGGAAATCAATAAGCTTTTTGTTCAATTACATTTCATATGAATACTAAAAATTATAATTCAGTTAAAATGATAGTTTTTCAAACAGTTTGACAAATAAGCCAATTACATCATTATTAGAGAGGTATTAATTCCTCGTCTTTTCTTCTTCATAAAGACCAGATACTGCAGGGAAGAGTGCAGTGTCAAAGCGACTTGACTTGCCTTAATTAAGCACTCGACTTGACTTGTTTGAGATTTGGCTTAACTTTCTCGAGTCCCAGGTCTGATGGCCTGATGCTTACCTGTTTTGATTCACTGTCACTACCTGTCCTGCACTTAACAACCGACAGACAAAGTTAACACCCAGCTTGGAGCATGGTGAGGCACGACCAAGCCCCCATGCAGAGCGCCAGGCTTTGAAGCGAGCTCATACCGTCCAAACCATGTAATCACGTTATGTGACGCACTGGTGCCCAAAAATACTTTTTCCCATAGGCTTACATTGTAGGAGAAGGAGCTGGGAAATGATGGATAATTTCTTTTTGAGTGTCGCGAAATTTCTCGTTTCACGATTAACTAATTTTACGTCTATTCAAGTTAGCCGGGCGATAAACCGGTAGTTAGCCGGCTTGACTGGCAGAAAATCTCCAGTGCGCACGCTTTATGGGCCACACAGCACGGAAGATCCAGGTAATTTTATCTGCAGAAAGTCAAGGTAACACTGTGTCCAGATTTTAATGTTATGGCCATGAGCATGACAGACAAAGTTGGCCACTAGCTTTGAATAGTAGTTTGTGATTTAGCTGCTGAAAAGCCAGATATCTTCTGGAGAGGAAAACAGACCTGAAAGAACAGTGAATATTGGCCTTACATCTGTCATGTGAAGCTCTGTGTCTGCAGTGTATTGCGTTTGGCCCAAAAAATCCAGTAAAGCTGGTTTAATATCAACAGAATCTTCATCATCAGTGATTTGCCTGTGGGCAGCTGAATAAATCTGAAACATGCCTCAGCTTGAAATTCAACTGTGGTGAACTTTCAAACACAGATTTGCAATATTGCTTAACTGGAAACTTTATCAACAAAGCTAATCTTGTAGGGAATAAAGGAAACTGGACAATACAAAATGCAGGAAATAATTAATATAATTCACTCCTACAGTGGGTGTTTTGAGTCCAGACAAATAACAGTTCAAACTAAAATGTCCTTGTTTTTTTTTAACATCCACTACCAAATTGTCGCCTTTTTTTGCCACAATCAATCCATCAATGTGTTGTTGCCGGGGCTGTTGCCAGCCTTTGAGTCGTAGGCAGCAGCTCTTTCTGACAGAGCCTGTCATTAACAGTTCACTCTTGTGCGGAGGACAATGTCGATTTTTTTTAAAGAGCTCCAGGAGGTTTACACCTTTCTTCGTAAAGTACCTGGCAACTAAATTGCTGTATGCATCCATGACAAAATGGAGGGAGTGTTCATGTTAGCTCTATCCATCCAAATTCTATCACTCTTCCATACAGTGACCAGACTTCTGTTGAGGCTGAGTGTCCTGACAAATAACAGTTACACACTACAATGTCCCTGTTTCCAACATCCACTACCAAATTATCCTGGTTTTGGCCACAATCAATCAATCAATCAATCAATCAATCAATCAATCAATCAATCAGTGTGTCGTTGTCAGGGCTGTTGCTAGCCAGAACCCCAATGACAGAACCTGTCATTATACTGCCATGTTAGCTGTCTAGTGGAAGAGGAAGTTGGTGTTTTCTAAAGATATATCCTTCCTTTGGTACCAAGCAACTGAACTGCTGCACTCATGGTATCTACGGCCCTACAGGTGCACTCAGTAGGTGCACTTAGTGCTGAAATAATTGGGCAGTATGTGCGAGTGCTTCAACATAAGGTTAACTAGAGGTCCTGGTTTGGGAGTTTGAAATTATGGTCACCCATTTAGTCCATTTTGCTAGTGTGGAAACAAGCAGTAACAGCAAGCCACTGATCACCTCCTACAGGAAGTGTGGATTGTGGTAATAAGAACCTTTTACATGCAGCACTACCTGTCGTCACCTATTTTTGTACAAGATTTTCATTTTGCAACCCCACCCCCTCCAGAGGGTGAATTCAGCAAATTAATGGTTGCACGCTACCTTCATGACGCCTGGCCCCTCCATCAAACTCTAATGACGGGACTGTGAGAAAGTCAGACGGGATTATACAAACCAACACTGGAGGTGTGATGATGTGATGTCAGCGAAAATAAATAATTGGCAACATGTGTCAGCCGCCCTCTGGTAATTATGCAACAATATGTGCCCGTGTGTATATAAATGCATGTAAATTGCATTCATGCATACGGCCACTTATGTATGCAATTCTCTTTTATTGATGCGTACGTCTAATTTTTTAGAGCATCTGAGGGCATCCGTGCTTGTTGGAGAGTGTGTTTGCCTCTGAGCCTGTGTGTGTGTGTGACAGTAATAAATGTGGTGAGGAGGGAGGTGGCAGCGGAGAGTGATGGATCGTCTGCGCGCTGCAGGCTGAGTCTCCGGGGAGGGACACTGCTACATCCTACCAGGGAGGGACAACTTAGAGTAATTGGGTCACTGGTACTGGGAGGAGAGTTTCCACCCAGCCATGCTTTTAAGCGAGAGAGTAGCACAGAAGGTAAGGAGAAAGGAGAAGAGAGGGAGCATAAGCAGCAAGGTAGGAAGAGGTGATGAATAATGAGAATGTGGTCCGTTTGAAAGAGACGAGCAGAGGCAGAGGAACGCAGAAAAAAAAAAAAAAAACAGGAGCTGAAGCCCAGCTGGCAAGAAACAAGTTGCTATTTTGTTTTTGATACCTCCTAGGAAAGCTGCCTTGATATCAGGCAGCTATGAATTCAAGTTTTGTTTCTCTCTTTTTCCTGTGCAGATGGATTTCAGTCAGGAAATATGTAATATGCAAACAAACGGCTGAGGTAACTCTTACATGCATCCTCTCCTTCTGTTCTTCTTCCAGAGGAGATCAGCGGTTAAATCAGATCAAGCTCTCCTTTAATGAACACAAAGAGGTGCAAAAGACCAGCCGGGGGGAGAGAAGAAAGGAAAGTCTTCCGGCCACTTACCAGCTCTGAAAGGCAGACTCAAGAGGTTGAGAAGAGAGAGGTAAAGATGGAGGGAGGAGACAGAGAGAAATGTGGGCGTCCTCTGCTGCTTTGGCAAGACTGAAAGGTCAGAGATTGAGTATTGTGTAAATCTATCACTACACCGCCGGAAGGCTAATACAATGGAGCTGGCTCTCACCCTGCTGTTTCTGGCCTTGTCTCCTACTTGAGCGCTATCAGGTCAACTGTCTCTTCTTAAAGTTTATGAAGATAAACTGTCGATTTAAGTCTCCCGTTCTGGTGAATTTGCATCTTTCATCGTCATGTTTTATCTGCAGCTGCATCAGCCTCTCACCAGGAAGCAATGCAAGTCAGGTAAATTCGAAACCCTTAATAGGTGTGAAAAGATCAGTTTGAGACTGAAGCCCAGTGCATGATGGGATACGCTACAGTCCCGACACACCCTTAAACCAAAATGACTGAATAGGTTGATTACCAAGAGACTTATTTACAGAGACCCAGAATTTATCCCACAAGCAAGCTTTTGCCGATAGTAGCAAGAAAAAATGCCTTGTAACAGGCAGAAACCTCGAGCAGAACCGGACTCAATGGTGGGCAGCCATCTGCCTGGACAGGTTGGGTTGAGAGAGACTGCCTTACCTCTGTAACTGAACTTACAATATGCATACATTATGTAAGTCACTTACAGTACATTATGTACAGTAGGTGCCGTAACTACGTTAGGAAGTTAAAAGAACTCACTGTTGACTTTTGGTTTCACACCGGACGCGAACAAACTCCTGAATGAAAGTCCTGCTCTTGTTGAATCCAATCCCCAACCTCATCACGATATGGTCTGTTCTGCTTCTCCTGAATCTCACCTTGGCAGTTGTAATAATTACTACAGCCTAAGAAGAAGTAAGAATCTGTCATAATAAGGTGCTCTTATACTTTTCTTGAGGACAGGCTGACTGTCAAGCATGACCTTGAATAACAATCGTTCAACTCACCACAATGAATGTTGACAATGAACGTTTCTGCAAATGTGTTGAAACTTAACATTTCTCTATGTTCAGTTTTCAGTTGCCTGTGGTCTGGTGCAGTAACAAAATCCACGGTTAGGGTTATGGAAAGATCATTATTTGGCTTAAATCTTTTGATCGAAGATGTCCCAAGATCTCATCAACCACCACCATCCCCTCCTCCTCCTCCTCCGGATATAATAGTTGGGTCTTAAACATGTTATGTGAACGCAATAAGACACATTTCATTTTGTAGAAATGTCAGTACGGGACAGATGACACGTACAGTTTTGAACATATCAGCGATTTGCAGAAACATTAACTACCAATATGTTTTCCCGGTGACTGGACTGGATTTGATGTTCGATGACATTTATAGTTTGTAAGAAATGCAGCCTTTTACAGCTGAAACATAAAATTGTCAAGGCTGTCTGGTGGAGATACCATTTTAAATCATGTATAACATCTTTTGGCATTGTGTCCTACAATTTCTTGTAACTTTCCAGTTGTCAAATACAGCAATGCCACTGTGTTGTTGTGGCCATACGTTAATGTCGTCTGACATATCAGCACCGAGTATATATTGGTCTAAGTTGAGTATGACACATGAAAATCTGAGGTCCATTTTTGAAGGAGAACTAGAGGAAGTTAGTATGAGCTTTAAAAGTATTATATATTTCTATACACATTAGATAACAAACATTTGCCTTATTTGGATCAAAAACGCAAACTGAAGAAAGTTTACTTTATCAGTGATTCTGATCAGCATTCTGATTGTATGGTTAATGATGCGTTTGCAGTTGGGAATTTTTCTGCAGATTATTGATTAGTTTGTTGCTGGATAAAATTTCCACAAAACAGTGTGAAAAATGCACACACCAGAATCAAAATGCTTGTCTGACCATCACCCCAAAACCTAAACATATTCAGTTTATGTGTACTTGCATTAGCCCAAACCGAGAAATCCGTAATATAACTCAAGGTAACGGTGTGTTTCATTTGGTCGCCTGTCGCTTTTACTTCTGGGAGAGTTAGAGGCCGAGGCAGTAAGTTGGCAACTAAACACTACTTGAATAAAACTTTCATTGCCTTGCCAAGGAAAAATTTCTGCCTGAGTCATCTACATAGATTTTTCATCATCGATGGTGATTGTTCTGCATGAAAACAACAACCCCCATGATCCCACGTCTTGTGTTTTGATTGAGTGATAACCAGCAGCAGAAATTACATATTGCACATTTAATTGACAGTTAAAACCATTCAAATAAAAAGCATTTGAATGTGACTGAGGTGCTTTTTTATGTTTTGCTTCAGGCATTTTACGTAACAGCACTGCATCGGATAAAAGACGAACAAAGTAGAAAACTAAAATCTCATCAAAAGAAAATGAAAAAAAACAGACATCACTGCAGTGGAGAGAGAATTATCTATCTACTGGACGATATGAACTATTTTCAAACATCAGCTTCATTTAAATTTTTTTGTATTTTAGGCATTATCGCACTGTTGCCTGGAGACTCCCTGTGAAAAATGGGACAGATTGAGGAGACATGGCATAAAGGTCAGAACCTCGACTGAAACAAAGATGAAGCAAAGATGGAACAAGAAATTATTTTACTTCAACATCGGTGTTCTGTGTCTACCATGTGCTCATTTCTGTGGCTTATCTTTTGTCCTCCTTCTGTCTCTTCCTCTATCTACCTCTCACATCTTTGCTCCCATTCTTACTGCCCCCTAATTATTTCACCTGCACTCCTCGTCCTCCTGCATCACCATCCATTATCTGTCAGAACCTCGTATCACTGCTTCTACATGTAGGTTTATGCGGCAGAACGTTGTTATACTTCGCATTTATTTGTCTGAGCTTCTGTTTTTCCTAATCAAATCCAGTTATTGAATTTGCATAATGAGATAAAATTTAAAAAAAAAACATGTTGGGAAGCAAAAACATATGGCTCCTATTAGCTGTTGCACTTTACACACACAATTGAATAATGCTAAGCCACTTAGATTGAGCACAACAATTCACAAAGCTAGCGAGATTCATACTTTAATTGGGCTGATAACCAGAATTTGTAAACATTTCATTATTCTCGTGATGTCTTGAATGGGCTTTTTATATACCGGGTGTTAAGTTTCATAGGCAGCTTGCCAAAGAGAGCGTGAGATTAATGACTAACTAAGCATATGTGAGCTGCGTGGTCAATAATATTCATTAACTCATGATTAATTGACATACATTGACTTTGTGTCTAAATTAAAACCAGCTGTCAAACTTAAGAGGTCTTGAGTTTAGAAAATTCACAAATGAAGGGTGGAATCCAATTAAACTTACATCTACTTGGTTGTAACTCTTCTTAGAGAATGCAGCTAGTCTCTGATGTTTTTTTTCTTCCTGATTTAGGGGTCCACGAGATTATAGCCATCATAACCAGATGCCATTTTAAGTGTCTTCCCTAACAGAAAGTATCTATCATTGAAGGATACTGTAATGCATGTGTATCTTGAAGTTGCAGAAAAGAATGATGAATGATGAACTGCACTTTACTCCGAAAGAGCTCCGAGAGGCGATGTGGACGCACAAATACCTATCACCTGAGAATCAGAAGCTTTTAAGGAATAGTTCACCACAAAGTAATTTTCTGCCATTATCAGCTCACCTCCATTGTGATTGTATAAATCCCAGAGTGTAATTTAAGTGTTTTGCAGCAAGATGATTGTACCATGGATTCAAACATCCACTACTTACCCCATCCTCCCCTATATTTTACTCCCTAATAATAAACCAGTCAGTCTGACTTTGCAGCCGCGAGCAGAGCACTTCTTTAAAATGCTCATCTTAAGGTGCTTGATATTCAATGGCGCTATTGTGATGTTTGGAAAACGATGCTACCATTCACTTCGACTTTAAGAGATGAAACTGTGTGTTTTAGGAGAAGTGGTGTCAAATGCCACAACATTTGATGCAGATATTCGTGGTCCCCAGATGATGAAGCCAACCGGCCTTGTTCATCCTCTGACTTTTCCTGTTGAAATGTGTTTATTTAAATAAAATATCTCAATAACTATTGGATGGATTGTAGTGAAATGTAAAGATGATCATGTTCCCCAGAGGATGAAGTTTACTTGGTTTTTAGTAAAATGCCTCAATAGCTATTGTTTGGGACACAGATTCATGTTCCCCGAGGATGAATAATATCTGTAATTTGTTTCTCCTTTACTGATAAAATATGTAACATTTCCACATTAAAATGTTGAAAAATTACTTTAGTTCTATGCTTTGTTTTTTGTTTTGTACTGACATTATCCCAAATGTTTCCAACAATGTTCAAATCCAGAGAAATTCCATAATTCTCTTCAAGCTTATGGTGCATTTTGTTCGGTCACCCGTGTAATGCCAGGTACCCAATCACCAGAACACATATTGGCCCCTCCACCTGCGGATATGAAAGTCAGGTCATAAACATGTTATGGACGTGATCTGACACGTATTGCAGAACATGTCAATATGGTACGTAGCCCATCACACGTACAAATGTGAACCTATCTGTTGTTTTTTAGAGACATCAACCAGGTGATGTCAGAGAGTCATTTCAGGTAGATTTTCATTGGTACTGATGGATGACAACTCCCAAGATCAGACGCTACTTCACAACGTCATCAAACTATATCTTGTTATTTCTGTTTTAATTGAGATACCTCTAATGGCAGTGACTTCCTGCGAGTTCAACTTTCCACATACTGCCATCATCAGGTCAAAATTGAATTTTTGATTTGAAGGCAACACACGTTACTGGTTTTATCTCTTTATTTGTGGTGCTGGGAGTCTAAATCCCCCCAATATCCTGGTCCAATGAAAAAGAATGAACTCCTGCACACACTTACCGGTCACAAAGACCTTTCTCGAGATATCTGATGAAACATTGACCTTTTTTGATTAAATCTATCAATGATGTGGTGAAAAATGTGTGCTGGAATCAAACTTTCAATTTGTCCAATACCTTGGATTACGGCCGAATACCTGCAACCTTTTTGGTTGTTGGTTAATTAGCTCATGTTAACATGCTAACACACTATAGCAAAGATGGTGAGCTTAAATGCTGCACCTGCTAAACCTACTAAACATCAGCACCTCAGCATTGGCGTGCAAGCAGGTTGGCATACTCATGTTAGGATTTAAGTCAATGCACAGCTACAGTGTCTTAGTCTCACGATAAACATCACTTGAATTTCAACTAATTTTTTTTTTCAAAATGGCAGCTGATAATTATCTTTCCACATAATTCTGAGTCGCATACACATGCCATCTGAGCGCACCTTTCCTGAGTCTGGAGGGTCAACTGTTGCACACCTGAAACAACTTGGGGTTTGTGCTTGAGAGTTCCTCAGCAGTCATATCAGCGGCCACACTAATTACAGCCAGACCCAAGTTATTAATCAGCCTCTCTGCCTCCGGGCAAACAAGCAATCTGAAAGTGTCAATCTAAAGAAACAGCATCAATCCAAGTGAGATGAAAGTGTGGCGGAAAAGCTAATTAGTGTTAATAATGGTGAGGGAACTGTGTGTTTGAGCTGCCTTGCGTGAGATTTCGTCAGTGCCCAGATATCATGGTGTGCTCGGAGAGAGACAATCATATCGAGCGTCTGCCCGTCTCGTCGGCTAAGTCCGGTTTTAGCTGGCTGCACCTTCACACCACTGGAGGCTGATCAAACAGGTGATCTGGGACTGTGTGCAAAGCTCCGCAGAATATAAAGTAATAGAAATCGTATTAAAGGGAGAGAGAACGAGACGTCTCAACAGCTCTCCGTATGTAGCCCGCGTCGATATGTTTTTCTCCCTGCCGCAACATCACTCTTTTCATAACCACAGGGAGCATTAAGTCACTCTGACGTCTGCTGGCATAAATAATGTAAAATATGTCTTTAAGATGTTCCCATCGGTCGTCCATGCCTGTATTCAAAGTCACACCAGACAAGGCCAAGTTGTAAATGAATCAAGTGCTGAGATTTTACTCTAGTGAGACGCATGTCCTCATTATGTGTGTTTGTGCACATTTTAATACATCTGTTTTGGCTTCTATACACATATAAGAGGGACAAAATGACAAAATCTGAAACTATAGCCTAGAATTTTTAAATGTGTGGTCACAAATTTAAACTAACCTTCAGAGACAGGATGAGAATAAACAGTGAATGACACTGTACAGGGTTGACACTGCTAATTGGCAAACAGCATAACATCCTCCACCTCTGTAGCTGTGTTAGCAGAGGTGATTAGGTTCCTTCAAAGCTTAAAGGATAATTATGTGTGTATATTTTTGTCACTGTCAACAGATCCAGTGAAAATACCAAAACCAACAATGATTTTCAAGCATTGTTTCTGCAGAAAAACCCTCACAGAGTTTATTCCTCATTCCCATTGTGGTCCACAACTATTAAAAACAGATCGGTGACTGTGAGCCACAGGGTTGCATCATTATTGTGATGGACACTGTAATTCATCAAACAAGTATTTTCTGTCTAGGTGCCGTAAATATTTAAAAGTGTCAATCAGAGGCAAAAAAAAAAAAAAAGTCCTCAACACATATCGCATCTAAAAACACGTACAACCCATTTCAAATAAAATTGCCTGTGACTGTTTGGCCTTCACTGTGTAGAGTTATGGCTGTGGATAGTTTGACACCTGAAGGTTGTTTTCACATTCATCCATTGAAGGTGAATTAGTTTCTCTGTGCTCAACTTCAATCTGAGTTTCAGGCCTTTGTTTATACCTCATATTAACATCCGCCTCTGGTGAGCAGATCACAAGCGGAAATCCTCTAATTATGTCAGTATACATATGTCCCAAACTACCATGTGTGATCAGATCTCTTTTTATGCAATTAAAAACATAACATTGCTGGTAAACGGACATGATGCTGTTTACACACAAAAATTAAAATGATTTAATGTATAACATTTGCCGAATTTGCAAGAAGGCCCATATAGTTAAGAATATGTCACATACAGTGTTTCACAAACTTTATGAAGTTTCTCGTGACTCAATAAGTTGCACATTTTCTTAAAGGAGTTTGGGGACTTTTACCTCGGGTAACACAGAAGTAGCTGTATTGGCTACTGTTGACGATATTTGTAAAATTTGACATATTGATTGTGGTGTTCTTTCATTTATTTAGTGCAAATGCCTCTATCAGCTTAAACAGTGTGTTCAAGCAACAAGCTGCTGACTGTTTTCAGTTCAGAACCCACTTTAGACATAGAGCGGCAGACAGGCTGGTACAGCAATGACGCAAACACTTTTTACAAGGAAACAAACAACTGAAGGTATTGCATTTTTAATGGAAAATTTACGAGAAGGCCCTGGCGATTTGTTTGCTGTTGTTTTGCACAGTTTTTAAGTTTCTCACACTCTCAAAATCTTTTTGAGGGATCTGGGGATATTGTTGTTATTAGTTCACTGATGAAATCAGCTGAAACAGTGTTTTCACAAACATCTGCTGCTTACCTAAAAGATAGCCAAAGCGTGTCGGCATCCTGTCATTATAACAGCTACCATGTCCTGTGTAGACGACATCCTGGATGGATGACAATGTTCAAGACATGTGGTCAAACATTTGTTTGAGTGCATCTTGTTGGTTGATTGGACTTGTATTTAGAGCTGTCAGCTTTTTGTACAGATCACCAAAGACACATTTGGCAGGTACAAACAATCTTATATACACGTACATGCAAGCAGGATTTTGTGACCTTGGCTTCCAACTGGTTCCTAATCATGGTCCAATATGGAGTCTATATACGCTACACACCAGTGAGAATGGAGTGGGCAGAAGGCCTGAGATGTAGTAAAGTGTTTTCTCTATTGTTTTGTCTGGCAACTTTAACAGATATAAATAATAATTTGTATGTCTGTGAACATGTCTGGAGGGAACCTTTAAAGATTTACTCGTTCAGCAGGAACAAACTGGCTTTGGGCTGAGTGTCACAGATGGGGCAGGGAAATCAGAAAGTATTAAGATTGTGGTTTCGATCTTTTCAGTGGATTTGTTGACAGCAAGAAAAATATTGAATATTTCCAGCCTTGTCCTTCAAATTAATTTTAACCAAGGTTTGGTGTTTTTGTCTACCTTCTGTGTATCTCCCTATCATAATATTGGGACGGCTGTGTCTCAGGGGTAGAGCCAGTGTCTTGCTGTCATAAGGCCGCTGGTTAATTTCCCCTGGTCTGCATGTCAAAGTGCCCTTGGGAAAGACTGAACCCTAAAACTGCTCCTGATGTGCTGGTCGGCACCTTGCATGGCAGCCACCGCCATCAGTGTGTGAACGTATGTATGAATTACTGTAAGTCTGCTAAATGTCCTAAATGTAAATGTAATAATATCATATAGATTTAACTCTAACAGAGAAGACTTTCTTGTTGTCTTTCTGTAGTAAGTCAGACAGAAAACACTCCTTTTTTCGGCATGAAAACAGCTCATAACATCGTAGTCTCTGACCAGAATCACTCCTCGACCCACCCCCTTTTCATGCTGCTATGCCTGCACAGCATTCCTTTCACACACCCCAATCCTGTTCCATCAACATCAATCAGCGTCTGTTCAATCAGCTGCCGTCTTCTCTCCTCAGCAACTTGTTTCAGAACATGCTGATCCAGGGACGGGTAATGAGGCACAAACCGACGATGGGTCACTACTGCGATCGAGCTGTGGGAGGTGAAGAAAAGCCTCCCGGTTTCTAACAACGTGTCCCCCTGATTGACCTGTGACCAGTCTGTTATAATCTCTGAAAGCTTTAGCTCACCTCACGGCTCACCTGGCAAAGCAATCCTCTTTCTCTTTCACTCTGCCCTCTGCTAATCCCTCTCTTCCCCCAGCAGCCCCACCCCCCACCCCCCACCTCTAATCTCACTTCACCCTCCTTTTCTCACTCTCACTCTCATCCTACACATCCATTCAATTCATCCCCGCAATTCAATTTCATTTGCTGTATTAGCACGGGACAAGAAATGCTTATCTTGCCAAAACATATATATATATATATATATATATATATACACATATATATATATAGGAAATAAATGGAAAACATAAAACAACAGGCTATAAATATGAGTAAGGATAAAAGTTGGTAAGTCATCAAATTCACTTGCAGCTTAAGTGAGTTTTGCAACAAAGGATTCTGATTCTGACAGCCATATGTGCCACAAGAGCTGGATATCACTCCCTTGGCTATAATAAACAATGGACATTTTACATCAGCTTCATCAGCTGCACAATCAATATGCAAATGTTTTTTGGATTTTTTTCAGCAGTTAATTCTGCCAAAAAACTCAACATGCTGATCTAAGTCTAGTTTTATCTCAGAACAGGCCCCCCCGGTCCCTCCACAGACAGTGCCAGGCAGGCTTTTAATGCACTCCACCACCTCCAGTCCCATATCAGTCTGTGCACACAAACACACACACGGAGGGAAGCGCACAATATGCTTCAAAGCCCCCAAGCTGGCTTCCAAATGCCAAATGTCTGTCTAATAAATACAAACACAAGTGCATTAACACGCGCATAATGACATGCAGCCACTTCCCCTGCATATTTCACTGAAATCCTCCCACATTTACACATTCAGCGACTATAAACATGCCTGTGTCAGACTTGCTCTAATCCACCTTATTGTTTACCATCTGTGCTGCAGAGGGTAACACTTTACAATAACACAGACAAAAATGTGAGCAGTTACTAAGGACGGAGTGAAGAATCAATCAGGAATTACTTTATAATTAATGAATTACTAATGGGTAATCACTAAATAATTGTAATTCAAGACTTACATAGTAGATAATGATGAGTTACTAGAGAATAAACTGATGACCCAAGTATTAATTTCTCTTTTTGTGCTCCCTCAAGTAAAGTGCTACATAATACTGAGTAGTCCTCATCACTTTGTTATTTAAACAAGTAATCAGTAATTAATGAGTCTTCTTAGTAACTAATCGCTATTATGCTTCACTCTACTTGAGGAGTCACAAAAGGAGTAGTTAATGATTAAGTAATTATAGGGTTTACTCAGTGACCACTCAGTATTATGTTTCACTTATAGAGTAAGTAATGATTAAGTAATCAGTAATTAATTAGTCTGCTGAGTAATAACTAAGTATTGTGTTTCACTTACCTTGGAGGTGCAAAACAAGGGTAACTATTAAGCAAAAAGTAATTAATGAGTCTTTGTAATACCTACTCAGTATTATGTTTCTCTACTTGAGGAATCACGAAAGGAGTAATTGATGTAATGTAATGATTAAGTAATCAGTAATTAATGAGTCTACTTAGTAACTACTCAGTATTATGTTTCACATAACCACAGAAGGAGTAACTAGGGATTTAGTAATTGGCAATTACTTAGTCTACCGAGTAACTACTTAGTATTGTGTTTCACTCGTTGGAGGTGCAAAACAAGAGTAACTAATGATTAAGGAATAAGTAAGTAATTGGCCTACTTAGTAGTAGTACATAGGTACTTTATATCATCTTTCACATAACCTGAGGAATCACAAAAGGAGTAAGTCATAATTAAGTAATTTGTCATTACCTATTGACTCTTTATTATAATTTCTTCCAGTCTGTTCTCTAGTATTTCATTATTATCCACTATAGAGTCCATGAATCACAGTTATTCAGGAGTTACTCCATAATTAATGTGGATGAGTCATTCCTCACTTGCTCCTTAGTAACTTCTCACATTTTTGTGTACCTTATGTAAAGTGATACCCTGTATGGGTCCTTTATTCAACACATCTAATTTTCTTTTACTTTGATTGTCTCTGTACTGTCACTCTTTATCATCCCTCATATCCCCCCCACAGTTTCCGGTCCCACTGTACTTTGCGGTGCCCTTGCAGACGGAAGGCAAGCGAGGGGAGATGTTACAGGTATAAGCTTTGAAATGGTAAGAAGCTCTGTTTATAGTGCAGCGCAGATGAAAGTGAGCCATGAGGTGATGCATGAGACCGAGAGGGGAGGTGGCAGGAGGACGTGAATGTGGAAGGGGAAGGAAGGGAGGGTGGAGACGAAGGGGACTTGTCTCGGCTGCCAGTGCCTCACCCACACTACTGCCACTATTACTTGGATGGATTAATTCTCAACTTATCCCTCTTTCTCTATCGACCCTTTGATCAATGATGAGAGAAACATGAAACAGGTTTGCGTTGAGGTGAAAATGAGATGTACAAAATGCATGGACATCCAGACGAGAGTCCGTGAATGCCTTTGTTCAGCACAAATCTACATTCCCCACATTTCACACCGACATCATCATAATGCAATGAGAATGTGTTTTTATGTATCTGGGGGAGGCAAAGGAGCAGAGCTGCCTTCACCTGACTTTACCACTGCATTGCTACATTTTGTCCCATGGGAATCATTAAAGTTTCATCTTAAGCATCCTCAAACACAAGGGTTTTACAGAAGAATTCTCTCCATTGCCATGTTTGACGTAGGTATTGATTTGGATGATGCTAAAGGTATAGTATTATTACATTTTGAAAAGGACTGAAGGGGATATCAAAGTATGTTTTCATTGCTGTGGGGGTTTTTTTTCGTTAAATATTCTATCTGATTCTGATGTTGGAGAATTTAAGTTGCATACGTATGGAGAGTCTTGGCCATGAAAAGTATTCAAATTTGACTGAATTCGAAAGCACTTTAAACTGATTTCTTATTAAAAAAAAAAAATCCAAATCCATCCCAACTCACCTGGTCCAGACAGCTGGGCTGGGCCGGCACCGTGACATCAAAGCGCTGCTCGGAGCAAACACAAGAGGGAAGCTGGGGGAAAATAAAAGCTTAACATGAGGAAAAGCTTAAAAGGGAGAGGAAGCGAGTTGTGTGTGGAGAAAACATGAATAATGAATAGCAAGCAGAAATCATGCAGATGAGAACAAATAGAAGACTCACAATAAAAGCCACATTAAGATAGACAATATGAGACATGACTGAGGAAGATTTCCTTGGACATGGGGGCGCGTAACACACACACATTGACATGCACGAAACAGAGGAGGCATCTCCTGATGTGCTTGACAGTAATGAGACAGAGGCCGGATTTGAGGAGCAGAGCCTGCAAGCAACAGACAGGCAAGCAGAGCATGTCAAATCACCCTTATGTGGGACAAAATCATTATGTCACCATGGACTAATCTGGCAGCCACATACCGCAATTGGTCTTTTGGCAAAACATGGGTCAGTGGCAGATGGGTAGAGGCTGGAATAGTGGAAGTAGCTGCTGGCCACACAAACACAGTGACTGAAACGCTAACCTCATTTACACCAGTTTCTGTTTGGCTCCCCGGGGCTCAACCTAAGTTCTAAGCCCAAGTAAATTTAGGCCAGGCCAGGGGAGACCGTGGCTTCAACGCCTCTCGTCGCTGGGGGGTCGCTCGCAGCTGTCGCAGTGTGCGCATCAAGCGTTAAAAATGTACATTTGCTGCAGTTCTCAAGAATATTTGAAGGATGTAAGCGCAGCCTACAGCTTGTGTACAGTTTCCTGGTGCAGAGACAAAAAGGGAGGCAAGAAAAAAAAAACCCAACCTGATGGGGGGGCTCTTAATTTGTTACTGGAGCTGTCATAATCTTCTCAGTGTTTTTCCAACAATTCTTCAAACGCCAAAATACTTCCCCCACTTCGTTCTGATTAAGCAACGATTACTGCAACATGAAAAAACATTTGGAGTCAAGCTGTGATGATGAGTCACAACAGGCGTTGCATTTTCAGAATAAGACGACTGCAAAAAGAAACATTTTTAGGAGGGACCTGTCTCCTGCGAGTTTTGAGAAAAGTGTGATGAGGTTTGTTTAGGGAAGATTCACAAAATGCTGCCAAACAAAAACCTCAAGAGCTCTTTAATCATCATTTGAAGAAGGCACACAGATATAAATATACCAATCTATTTCTGTTTTGTTTGAGTTAGTTAATGTTGAAAGGCTTTGAATGCTAGTTAGAAACGATAAAGGGCCAATTCAGCTTTGAAATAAATGGATAATGGAAATCAATAGATGTGTTCAAATTTGGGGCTGCTTCTCCGGGCTTAATTTTCAGTCTTAAGAGGGAAGAAAGAAGACTCAAGGATTATTACAGTCGGGACAGAATTGATTTTGAGGTGTGAAAGACTTCACTACTTGTGAGTTTAGCTTTAAAAGATCAAAATGAAGAGGCGAGTTTGATCTCTGCTTTATTAACTTTATAAATCTTGTTGTTGCAAAATGCTCGGCTGTGCTAATCATATAGAGCTACAGTATACTTAGACTCCGAGTAAACTCCGAGGCAAGGCCAGTATGGAAGTTAAATCCTGTCATTAATCAAGAGTGGCAGAGCAGTTATGATCGGGGCGATAGTACAGCGGTTAAGAATGTCGTTTGATGATGATTTTTGCTTCATGGGACGCTGGTTCGCATCCCGGCCCGGCGTACAGAGCGGGGTGTAAATGTACTTTATATAATAGCCGAGTTTCAATTAACCGCAGGGTCCACTTTAAACGCCAGGTGCAGGTGTATATTTTGATAAATAACCGCAGGTTCCAAATAAATGCCGGGTCTAATTCATTTATTATTTTTAATCAAGGAAGAAGACGTGACCACTGACACTGCACGTTTTT
This sequence comes from Sparus aurata, assembly GCF_900880675.1. Taxonomy (NCBI): domain Eukaryota; kingdom Metazoa; phylum Chordata; class Actinopteri; order Spariformes; family Sparidae; genus Sparus; species Sparus aurata. The sequence continues at coordinate 15,176,316 of NC_044208.1, read as the reverse complement.
CCAACTGCAATGAACCAGCTTTGGGGGGGGGGCAGCTTGCAAAGGGTTGAGAACCCCTGCAGTAGTAGAATCCGTGTAATGACAAAGGGATGAATGAAAAATACGCTATGATGATAGCGTATTTATCATCATATTGTCATTACATCATTTTTCATTACACGAGCGAGGGTGCCGGCCGAGCCGGGATGCGAACCAGCGTCTCATGAAGCAAAAATCATTATGAATCAAACATTTAAACCCCTGTACTATCATCGCAATCTTACCTAACTTGCAGTATTTATACCATATAAGATATATCCCGCTGCCTGGGCAGCTGGCTAATATGGCGAAAGTACAGCAGCTATTGTTCTACTTTATGTTGATGTAGCTACTGTAATGAAAAGCACGGGCGCTGGTGTATTGATTAACTGATATTTTATTCCAAAGGTCGTCAAAAAATAAAGGCAACCACCACATTTAACAACCTGGAGGGCGGAAGTAGATAAACCCGGTAGAAAGAGTGCCCGCCCCGCAAAGAAGCGGGTGTAATCTGATTGGTCAACAGTAGCCGGCCTTCTATTGGTTGACAGTGTTGATACACAAGAAAAATCCGTGAGCAGAGGAGAGATCCGAGAGCAGAACTTGACCTGTGAGCAGGTGTGTGTTCTGAGCGCGTGCACTTTAGATCTGAGCGCGCAGAGGGCACATTTGAATGCGAGCGAAATTTTTGTGTGCAAGAAGGAGAAATGTGAACACGGGCATGTGATTTTTGAGTTCAAGCTGACATTTTGAAAGAGAGCAGAAGAAATTTAAATGCAAGAACAAAATGTGAGCATGAGGAGAAAAAATCTGAGCACGCGAAAGAGCTGTGTCACTGAAAAGGAATGAAATCATGCTCTCAAACTGAAAATCTATGCTCTTGATTAATGACAGGATTTAACTTCCATAGGCCAGCCAACATGAAAATAAAATAATCAGCTTCTGACATTTTCACTTTGAGACGCAGTACGCGTTGTTTGCTGATGTTTGGAAGATGAAAATTAAACTGCACCCAGCAATATATTTAACTCTGTGGGGTCAAGGCCAATGTTTTACGGAAATACAAAAGTCTTTCCATTTAGTCCGACACTGCAGTCTTGTTGGATGATAAATGACGAGGAAGCTTCACAAAAGAGGTTTACCTACACATTTTTTGGTCCACATACTGTAGGTACATAGTGGAATGTAACACATAACACACACTATATTGCCAAAGATATTCACTCACCCAGCCAAATAATTGAAATCAGGTGTTCCAATCACTTCCATGGCCACAGGTGTATAAAAGCAAGCACCTAGGCATGCAGACTGTTTCTACAAACATTTGTGAAAAAATGGGTCGCTCTCAGGAGCTCAGTGAATTCCAGTGTGGTACTGTGATAGGATGCCACCAGTGCAACAAGTCCAGTCATGAAATTTCCTCGCTCCTAAATATTCCACAGTCAACTGTCAGTGGTATAATAACAAAGTGGAAGCGATTGGGAACGACAACAACTCAGCACAGAGGTTGCCAACTTTCTGCAGAGTCAGTCGCTACAGACCTCCAAACTTCATGTGGCCTTCAGATTAGCTCAACAACAGTGCGTAGAGAGCTTCATGGAATTGGTTTCCATGGCCGAGCAGCTGCATCGAAGCCATACCTCAGCAAGTGCAATACAACACGTCAGATGCAGTGGGTTAAAGCATGCCGCCACTGGATTCTAGAGCAGTGGAGACGCGTCCTCTGGAGTGACCAATCGGGCTTCTCCATCTGGAAATCTGATGGACGAGTCTGGGTTTGGCGGTTGCCAGGAGAACGGTACTTGTCTGACTGCATTGTGCCAAGTGTAAAGTTTGGTGGAGAGGGGATTATGGTGTGGGGTTGTTTTTCAGGAACTGGGCTTGGCCACTTAGTTCCAGTGAAAGAAACTCTGAATGCTTCAGCATACCAAGAGATGTTGGACAATTCCATTCTCCCAACATTGTGGGAACAGTTTGGGGATGGCCCCTTCCTGTTCCAACATGACTGTGCACCAGTGCACAAAGCAAGGTCCATAAAGACATGGATTAGAGAGTTTGGTGTGAATGAACTTGACTGGCCTGACCTCACCCCGATAGACCTCACCCCGATAGAACACCTTTGGGATGAATTAGAGCAGAGACTGAGAGCCAGGCCTTCCCATCCAACATCAGTGTGTGACATCACAAATGCGCTTCTGGAAGAATGGTCAAGAAATCCCATAAACACACTCCTAAACCTTGTGGAAAGCCTTCCCAGAAGAGTTGAAGCTGTTATAGCTGCAAAAGGTGGGCTGACGTCATATTAAATCTTATAGATTAAGAATGGGATGTCACTTAAATTCATATGCGAGTCAAGGCAGGTGAGCGAATACTTTTGGAAATATAGTGTTTGTACTTCACCCCTAGAGGTGTGTTTATCCCAAACACCTCTGTCACAAGTTCAATTTTCACAACATCGATATCTTAACTCAGTAATTTGGGGGGAAATGTGCAGTACACACAGTTGAATCCACCAAATCTAGTCATCATGATACCGAGCTAACAGGAACTACCTCTCTTTCTGCCTGTCATGGTCATATGCAAACTACGGCTCTGTAAATGCAAAAGACATAGAGTTGACACTGATGACAGCTGAGCGCAACCGCCGTTGCGTGTGGAGCTTATTTTACTCCTACTACAGGAAAGATGCTGTATGTGAAGTGTGCGTGAGGACTGTGAGGTACTGTGGCAACACCACAGATCTTATTAAGGGCCTGAGATTTAATCTAAATACAGCTAAAGATGAAGTTATGCAGTGACAGTCTAAAGAAGAGGAGAAGAAAGGTGCTGCTGGGGTGAGACAGACTTCAATCCGAGTCGTTCGCCGCTGGCGGGCCAGGTTCAGAGAGACAGAGGCTGTAGCTGTGGTTGACTTTGATCACCGTCACTGACCATTACACAGTTATTCATGTCTGTCAAGTCTTCATTTTCCTTGGTATTGGATTGGAAAAGAAATCAGTGGTATCATACATCACTATTTAGTACAACATAAGGCGCTTCATTCAAGTGTTTTTCACTTGATGCGACTTCATCCTTCAAATTTAGTTTAATTATGTTCAGAGATAAATATGATACTTTTTTGTTAGTTACTCTGCAGATTTACATTAAATATACAAAACACGGGACAAGCATATCACATATGATACATTATTATAGATTATGTTGAAGATTATAGATTAAAGATTTAACTTCCCAACTCAATGTGAATAAGTTAAAACTTGCTTCAATTTAACAATAATAATTATAATTAATTTTAAAATCTGAGTACATTTATTGAGAAATATGATTTTTTGTGGCACTAGGGGGCAGCAGAAAAAATATGGATACAGCACTGACATATCATCACTTGTTAGCAAACTGTTGCTTATTTACATCATTCATCTGGAGTCACATCTCTTTCCACCTGCTGATTTTCCAATGAGGTCCAACATTCACTCTCTTTTTGTCTCTACCAACCTCAGGGAGCTGCCAAATGCTGCCGGCAAACCCTGAACCACTGTTGCATTTTGCCTCGCCAATCATTGAAAACATCACGGTCTCTAGTCATGTCATCAATACCAAACATATTAAATCCGGTTACATTTTTAAAAAAAGTGTCGAAATGGTTCCTTTTCAAATTAATACTTTCTCTAAACCATTGCCACTGACTCTTTGCCTCACAGGGGAATCAAACTTGGGCGGAAGAGTCCCATAAATCTCCTGTACAACCTTCCCGACCTCCTCCACACACAGACTCTCTGGTCCTTTGATTTGCATTCATCTGTTGTTACCATCGCCCCGAAGAGTTGAAGCACCTTTATACTCGTGTTGTTTTCACAACTAGGCGAGCGTAACTGTCACCTTCACACGCTGACCTCCAGTGGACTGGCAGGTCTATTACATGCTTTGACGAGAGACTGAGCTGCTAACCTTAACCGTCTATTGTTTGGTGCCGAAGAGTCAGAGTAGACATAGATTAGATATTGATTTCTTTTGTAATCGAGTATTTTTCCCCTTCCCCCTAAACCACTGCTTAGTCTAGAGAGTTTATGGATGTGTTGTGTTACGCTGCATTCAGGTGCAGTAAAGATCAAGTGAATAACCCAGTGTTTGGGTTGTCCGTTCCTTAGAAACATGGTGGTGCGACGTGGCAGACAGCATGGAAGTCTGTAGATATGATCGGCTCATTCTAAGCTGGCAAAAACACACGTGACGATAACGTAATTATTGATTATTGTATTCCATTTCTCCCAAAGACCTCGGCATAGGATCTTCTTTGACGTTCACATATCCAATCGCTGGTAGGCAAACACAAGTTAGATATCAATTGAGGCTTGTACCTGTTGCTATGTGAACAGAGCTACCATAATAAGCTGCTTCGAGACCATTTAATATAAGCAATATGGGCTTACAATACCTCTAGCTTTGTGCTTCACCTTTTGCACCTGCTGATCCACTTTTTATTCCTGTTACACAAAGTCCGGCCCCAAGATTAGGCGCTAACATGGTGGCACAGATGTTGCGATCTCAATCCTGCTGCAGTGAAACTGTGAAACTGATGTGATACAAAGTCTTCTAGCCGGCGTCTCGTCATCCTATTTTATCGTAAAACAAGCCCGGATATCGTTTTGGAATAACAAATAAAGATGTATTCGGGTGTGGTGTATAATAAGCCTGCGTCAGTCCATGCTGCATAATTGAGATTAATGTGGAACCCGGAGATAAGTTCCATAATAGGATCTTCCACCGTGTGATATTGTGAATTGATTTGAATACGAGGGGGCGCTGGAGTTTTGCGATTATCAAGATGCTTCTGCCTTTTTTTTATCGAACGCTCTTGTGAGGAACATTTGTGTGGTTTTCTCAGGCTCTTTAAATTCAGATGGAGTCACACAGGTAGCTGCAGCCGACTGAAGCATTTCGCCCCTGTGTGGTGATAAAAGCACAAATCACGCCGTCTGCTTCCCCACCTCGGCTGCTTGAGGACAATCTCTCTCACACCCCAAAAACATGGGGGGAAAAAAACTGTTACATAACGCAGAAGCTGAGATCTAACGGTGGATGAGGGTTGGGGGGGGAGGGGTGTGTTGGGGGCGATCCTCAATATTTAACACCTCTCATCCCACATTCACTTTGACTCAAGCCAAGGAGTAACCTTGTGATCTCTCCCATCAAAGCTCACTCAGGCAGTCACCTCACACCCCCTCCATCCCTGGATCTAATCGGCACTGATTGGCTTATGAAAGCCCTAATCATCGAAGATTACTTTTAATGTGATGTCGGTATGGGTGGGTTCTGAATAACTTTACAATGACGAGAGAGTGCAGGAGGGTTGTTTTTTTTTTTTCTGTGCCCACTCGATTTGAAGTAGCTGTGCGCAGTCACTCCATATAGATGTAGCTTTGAAAGCTTATGAAACAGAGCAGACCCCCTCTCCTCTACAGGGAGGTGGGCAGCCAAGTCTCTGATGGGAAAAAAAACACCACAATATCCTTTTATAATCCTACAAGGACAGGACGAGCCTCTAGACCATATAGGGCGCTTCAACCGTGACGTTACAGAGTGCTCAAATGTAATTTTTATCTTGTATAGGATCATGTAATATGTAACACCTCTATACGGGCTTATCTGTGTTCCTGACCTTATCCTTCGTCAGTTTCATTTCTGAATTCTGTAATATTGCCATAAGATAACCACTTACAATGTATCCATGCACTCCACCGCGATCTTATGACCTTATCTCGCATTTTAATGTCTCATGGTAGCATATAACATAGATCCTATCTTCCCTGTCTTGTGCTTTGTTTGACTCAGGGACCACTTGGCGATGCCTCTGCCCGCTCGGTCGCCTCCTGGATCCACACACTTCACTATATATTATAATTTGTATCAGATATTCTGTCAATGCGCCTTGTAAACTGTGATTTTATTGTGCTGTTTTTGTACACGCAACATATATTGCATGTCTGTCCATCCTTGGAGAAGGATCCTCTGGAGGTGTCTTCAACGAGACAAGAAGAAGTGCTTCAGTGTTGATGACACCAACCCCAGGTCTGTAACCAGAACTGTAAAATGTGTACAAAAAGACCAAAATTTCTATCAATTACTCAATCGCTCGCGTAAAAGGCAACCTGATGAACTGAAGAGGATGTAATGGAAGGTATAAATGCTCTATTGTTACGGTGTTTAATGCAATCTTAAAATAATAGATAATAGATAAATAGACAGAAAGTGCGAGGCTATTGTTTATTGTTATGCTGTACGTTGTCATGGCAGCCAACCTGCAAGCGGACACCGGTGCCCCGGGTGGCTTCATCTCTTTGACGGCAACTAGTTATTTTGTACTTTTGTTTGGAACCAAATTGCTATTCTTTTTCTTGTTACTTTTGATAAAATGTGATCCTGCATAGTGTGACATGACACAAAATAGAACACAGTTTCCGTGGTTGGCGAGGACGTACGGCTAGGCGACTTGCCGACTGCTGTAATGAAAACATTTGGCAACTTGTTACATTTTTAAAACAAAGGCACCAAAACTACTTGGTTAAGTGTAGAAATGGTTTCACTTTAATTAAATAGTTTATTAAAACCATTAGCACTGACTGTTTGCCTCACAGGGGACTCAAGCTTTGGTAGAAGGGTCCCATTAATAACCGGTACAACCATCCCCGACCTCCTCGAGACACAGACTCTCTGGTCCTTTGATTTGCGTTCATCTATTGTTACCATCGCCAAAGTGTTACAGCACCTTTATACACATGTTGTTTTCACAACTAGGCGAGCGTAACTGTCATCCTCACACACTGACCTCCAGTGGATTGGCAGGTCTATTACTTCCAGTAAAACTTTGAAGTTGTGAAACCCGTAGTTGACACATGTTGTTGTTTTGGTATTGATATCTATGGCTCCCAGGGGATAGAACTCGATGGCTTTAATGCTTCTAGAACTTTCTATCAAGCGACCAGCTGTAGGACAAATGTTTCACTTTTTCTATTACATGTCTCAACATTTTCCGGACGTATGAGGACAAAATCTTGGACAGACATTCGTGGTTGACGGAGGAGACTTTTCCTCGGGCATCATCATGAGGCTGTTAAGCGTCTATAACCAGTATATAAACATGTAATAAATGGTACATACCTGGGGAAAGCAACTTACCGCTCCCGGGCCACATGTGGCTCCTTTGCTCCTCTGCAGCAGCTCCCCTGTGACTTTGACCAAAAGTGACGTGAAAATGAACTATGATGGTTATTTTCATGCACACCGCTGCGGGCTTGAAGTGATTCTTACATTCATCGATTGTGAAAATGCACAGCCTGCACCCAAAAATACTATCTGTTCCAGCAAGCTGTGATTTTGTCAGGGAATTGGATGACCCTGTGCTGATATCGTTGTGCTTTATGCTCCGGCCTGAGGGTTGACTGCTGCACGTGGCAAGAGGGTCGCCTCACACTGAGATGGACTTCAGCCAAAATACAATATTGCTGCTATATGTTTTATTCATAATAAAAGTGGGCTACATTTTATTCTGTTTTATTTCCACAAACACAGGTAGGATTCAAGTCACCTGCACATTCTGTGCTGTTCCGATTTCTCTCCGCTTTACTTCACAGGTGTTCACTTTTGTGTTTTGTTTGGTTATAGTTTCCCCTGAAAAAATGACATTAATTTAAGCTGTTGCACCAAAACGTGGTGTTATTGTATTGGAAAAGTAAGTAATGAGAATAAATAACCCACTGCAGAGAAGCCACGCGTGAAAATATTAATGAATGCTCATTAGGGCCTATTAATAACCGTGATAGGCCAATTTAGACTTTTTAAGCTGTGTTTTGTGGCTCCAGATGGATTTTTTCCGCAAGGGGGGGGGGGGGGGGTGAGAATGGTTCTTTTTGATAGCAAAGGTTTCTGACCTCTGGTTTATACTGCAACACACTACGTTAGATAGCACCTATAACAGAGTTTTAATTGTTTATTTAAGGATTTATCATATACTCACCCTCGTTTGATGGACAGTCAGATGTAGTCTGGTAGTCCACACAACATCTCTGGAGCTTCACTATAAAAGAGCGTGGAACTTAAATAACTGAAGAAGACAAGGTTTGTTTTAAAACAGGAAAAAGAGAAACAACTAGAAATGGGTCCATTCAGGTCCGTCGAGCTTGTGCACCCGCTTCAGCCTGGGTATGCTCTTATGCTCTGAACTCAGCAGCCGCAGTGAAGATGCTTTAAAAATGGGGTCAGTAACTATGACTACTACCTATGAATGAGTCTGTCACTGTAAATGAGATCCGTAGCTCTTTTGTGGAGATGGGTGTACCTTACAGAAGGACAACCAACAATGCAGCACTCCACCAGTCAGGCCGTCATGGTAGAGTGGCTGCTCTCTAAAAAGGCACAATGGCGGTCTGCTGGGAGTTCGCTGAAATACACCTGAAGGACTCTTAAACCGTGAGAAGCATAAATACTCTGGTCTGATTGAACGAAGACTGAATTATCTGGCCGCAATTCCCATTGATGCGTGCGGAGGAAAACCAGACACTGAGCATCACCTCATTAATACTCTCCCCACAGTCAAAACGCAGTGGGGGCAGCATCACGCTGGGGGATGTTGTTCTGCGACAGGGACGGAGAGATGAGTCGGGATAGTGCAAAAAAAACGGCGGAAAATAAAGAGCAATCCTGATAAAGTCCCATCCAGAGTGCTCATGATCTCTTAACACAAAAACCTAAAGCAAACACAGGAGACAAGTCTGTTAAAGTCCTGAACCTGAACCCAATAGAGCATCTCCGAAGAGGTGTGGAGAGAAAAAAAAAAAAAGGCTTTGCATCCGTGCTTCCCATTCAGCCTGGTTGAGCTTGTATGATTCTGTCAGGTAGAATAAGACAACCTCCAAAGAAAAGGTGTGCCAAGCCTGCGGGATCATTTCCAAGAAGACCTTGGGATATCATTGCTGCCAAAGGTGATTTTAGCAAACACTGAGACGGGCCTGAATACTGAGCACTGAGAAAAAAATCCATCCACTTTCAAAAGAAGAATGTGGAAACAGTTTCTGCACACACATCATCCTACTCAGTGCATCTTAACAATTCAACTGAAGGCACAAGAAAGAAAAAAAAAACATTTGTGAGTGGAACAAAAACACTTGCTCAAAAAAAAAACCCCTGCATCTACCTCGTCATTGTGCGTGGATTGATGACGGGGAAAAACGAGTTGAATCAATGTCAGGATGAGTGTGAAATATAACAAAATGTGCAATACTTTGAAGGGTCTAAAAACTTTGTGTATGACCTTCTCTTGCTTGGGGGAATTCCAACGCCCTACAGTGTCATCTAATATAGATAATGATCTGAGAGTCTTCTGCTTTGGCTCTTGTCCTCAACACCGGGTTTAGTGAAGTAATCAAGCTTCACACAGCATTTGATAATGATGGTTGGGTCCCATTACTTTGAAATGTAACAGAATAACAGAATAAATGAAATGAAACAGTAGTCTAATCCGCTGTATTATAAGAGAACTATTGCACCTTAAACTCAACAATGAACACAACCCCAGAAATGCATCATTTAAACTTTTACACCATTCGATTTTCTAGAGGGGAAAAAAAATGGGGGTCAAGGTTTAATTTCATATCCAAGATTATTTCTATTTCCTTATTAACATCCTCCCAGTACCCCTGCAGATCTGGACAGGCTAATAATATATGTGACAAGTCTCCTCGTTGGTCACAACCTCATCATAACCCTGAAGATTTCCCACATAAAGCCACCGTGACTGGAGTTCAGACATTTCTGCGATCTGTCCAAACAGCTGAAGGCCTGTAAGTAACCAGTTGTATGATTGTCTTGAACTTCATTACGTACGCAGATGATCTTGTGGTCCTTAGTCCGAGTAGCTCCGTTCTACAGCAGCTCTTCACTTTGTGTTCTCTGCGCGGTGCTCGGCATAACAAATACAGCGCAAATAAGACTGTTAATCTTAATGTCTTAGAGCCAAAGAGGACAAATATTTAAAATTCCCTGACTTCAAGTTGTATGATAACGACCTCAAGGTAGCTGGGCGTTTTGCTACAGAGCAAATGATAGATGATGATGATGATATTTATAGAATAAAGATGTATGCACAAGCAAATGTGCTCTCAGGCGAGTTAAGTGTGTGTACAGATGAAGTGAAGATGTCTCTGTTTCAGAGCGCAACTTTCTACTGCTCACTTACAGTCAAGCTACAGACAAACAAGCTTATGGAGACTTGAAGTAATTTATAATGATGCCCTGAGAATATTACTTAAGAGACCGAGACGGAATAGTTTAGTCAATACTTCCCAAGCTGTTTGAAGAAATCTCATATATGTTCTTATCTGCCCGCTTACTGTAATGTCTCTGAAAATTAAATAGACTTGGTTTTATCACACGAACAGTTGAGCCCCACGCACTACCAATCACAGTAGTGGAGACGTTGGTAAAGCTGTCTCATGGATTCTGTTTTTCTCTTTTAAACCGTGATCTTTTATCGTGATATTGTAGGTAGCTTATTTCTGGACCCTGACAAGAGAAGCAATGTTTTTAAAAACGTTTTGTTTGTTTGTTTTTATGAATTGCTATATCCTAACAACACAATAAAGATGTGATATTATCACCCTTGCCAGAGTTACTATAATCTTATCTAATACTTTTTTAAATTGTGATCTGTGCTATAGTTGAATAGGTTTTTCAGTCTGATTGCATTATCCAAATTAGGGAGTGGAAATATAAAGTAGCAGAAAATGGAAATATTTAAATAAAGTCCAAGTACTTCAAAAATCATAATACTATTAATAATTGTCTTAATACAGTACTGGAGTAAATGTACTTAGTTACATTCCAGCACTGGACTCCAGCGTTGTACAAAAAGTAACCAAAACTCATACTTGAGTTAACCTAAAGATATCGTGTTAAACTGTCACGACTAGTACTTGAGTTAAAGTCAATATTTGCCTCCATAAAGTAGCAGAGTGGAAATACTCAAGTAAAGTATAAACACCTCAAAAACTGCCCTGAAGCACAGTACTTGAGTAAATGGACTTCCTTACATCCCGCCACTGCTTATAAACGCATCGTGATCTTACACAGATGGCAGCCTTCCCATAATTAACTATCACATTAGTTATTTTCTTTCATCAGTAATCCTTCCTCCACTGTTCTCCGCTCGTCACTTCCTGCAGAACATCCTGTGGAGGGGGGAAAAAACTGTTGCTCTGTCAGAAACAAAAAGACAAACACAACACGAAATGAGGAGGGAGGGCAGGAGGTGGCCCAAACAGATGGCTGTTCCCTCTACATCAGTAAATTGACCGTAAATTCAATTCAATACTCCAGTTTGTGTGTGTGTTTGTGTGTATGTGGATGTATCTATCTGTGTGTGTGTGTGTGTGTGTAGGTCTGTTTGTGGTCTCTCTCCTCTGTGTGTGTGTGTGTGTGTGTGTGTGTGTGTGTGTGTGTGTAGGTGTGTGTATCCCTCTCTCTTCGCTCTCTCTCTCTCCTCTGTGTGTGTGTGTGTGTGTGTGTGTGTAAGACACAGACAGGGAGAATGGCATAGCCTGCATGCAGACGACAGGACATCATTTATTTGGCACGGTCGCGTTGAATTAAGTGAATCTGAATGTTTCCTTTTTCACATCAGCGCCAATAAAGCTAATGCCAAATGATTTCTATTCAACTATTGGCAGGCGGCTGCTCATGCCTATTGTAGCCTGTGCAGCTAAATGGAGGCTATTGGTTTCCCTCTTGTCACTCCGGCATATTTGGACTGAATGGTGATTGATGGAGTGATAGAGCGAGGAGAATCGAAGGGGGGGGGGGGGGAGAGAGAGAGAGAGAGAGAGAAAGAGAGAGAGAGAGAGAGAAAGAGAGAGAGAGGTGGTTGAGCCTATCCGGAGGAAGAAGAGGAAGAAGAAGAAGCCTCAGCAGTTAACACTTGGCAGAGCGGCTCCACGCAGCCAGCAGTCTCATGAAGGTTTTTTTTATTATTATTATCTGACATTACAGTTTCTTTTTTTTCTTTTTTTTTCAAATAACATCTCGTGATGTCTGTGTAGTCTCGGACACGCGGATGGGAATGGGATTTTCTTCCATGTAACTTAGCGGGCAGCAGCAGCAGCAGCGGCGGCGGCGGCAGCAGCAGTTGTTGGACCCGGCGTTTTCTTTTCTTTTTTCCCAGCGCCTCCTCGGCTCGCAGCGGATTTTACAAAGCCTCCCCAGAGAGCCTGCGATGAGATCCAGCACCCCGGACAGAGACTGAGCCCCTTTTCAGCACCCCGGACAGAGACCAACCGTCCTCTGGAGGTGAGCCAGCAGAGTTGAACAGCAGCTTTTCTTTTTTTTTCTTACATGTTAGGCAGCTAAAAGATAAATTATAAAAAAAATAATTACTGTTGCACAATATGTTGAACGTGTCTCGAGGCTGCTTCGGTTTAAATAAACAAACCAGATCATGATATAAAGGGCTAGTTCGGGTTTTTTTTTTCTTTCTTTATTTCCCCCAGCAGATGAGTTTAACGCTGGTTACTTTCTACCGGTCCAGTTTGAGACTCTTCCCGGCGCATTCGGTGAATTCCTGTGCCGTGTTGTTGAAGTGAGCTCAACTTAAACCTCTTTTTTTTTTTTATTCTTATTTTTATTAATCAAAAGCAGATGTTTATTTCTGAAGAGTCAGCGCGTGCCCAGGCGGCGGCAGCAGCAGCAGCAGCTCGTGCCTCCGGTCTGCGCGCAAAATCAGCCCATCCATGTTCTAACACACACACACACACACACACACACACACACCACCCCCACAGCAGTCAGTCAGTCAGTATAAGGACGTACATCACCCTCACGACCCCCCTCGTGCCTCCTCACCGCACCGACATTTTGAACAATCTGGTAATGAGCACGAGACAACCGCTCCTCCCTTCTTCCACCCATACATGAACATCACACAACGTTTCCCTTTTAGCTGTCAGCCCAATGTGATTGGATCTGAGTGGGAAGCCTGTGGGTTTTTTTTTTTTTTTGGTTTGTTTTTTTGCTCAATGGCACTTCAGCAGCATACATGGCTGCCTCTCAAACCAAAAAGTTCATCTTTCTGGTAGACCCATGGCTTTACTCGTGGTCTGCAGGAGAATGTTGGATATCTACAGGTATTTGACAAGTTGAAGCAATCATTGTTAAAAACGAGACTCAGATGATCAGTCGGTTCATTTCTTTAGGACCGTTTCACTAATGAAGCCATTTTGTCAAGCACAGCCGTGCAATGCCACATTATCAGGATTTTTTATATCATTTCCAGCCACACAGTTGCAGTTGGGAATCATACAGGGCATTTTCACTACTTTGTGATATTTCTTATGCTTTAATCAAGAAAATAACCAATTTATTAATCCATAATGAAAATAATCATTTGTCAGAGCCACAGTAGGGCCCGGGGAATATATCGATGTTATATCGTTATCGTGATATGAGGCTTTATCATCGTAGATTTGGGGTATCTTGATGTCATGATATTGGAAGACAATTTCCAATTGACAAATGTTCAATTTCCAATTTCCAATTTCCAAAGTCAATAAAGTTGCACGATCACCAAAACCCGTAACATAAACCTTGTAGAGCTGCTCCTGTGTATTAGCAGCTCACAGAACTAATGAACTCTCCTTTCACACGACTGCAGTTGTCACTATGACCAGATTTATTGAGATTTTTATCTTCTTTAGTACGGCTGGCGGCCATGTTGGTGATGGTGACGTGTGTTGAGCGAGACGATGTACTTCACTGGGCGGCTTAACACAAAACTAGATACTTTACTTAAATTATGTAAAACTGTGACTGTTTGACTCGGAAAATGACCTTTTAAAGTCATCATATGTAGTTCATGGCACACATTCTTTTGTCTTTCTCCGTTCACTGAAATACAAAGTTTTTCTGAAAATAGGTCCCATGGGGTCAACTGAAAGATTGTTTGATCCACCAAATAGTAACATCTTTATTAAAACAAGAGCTGAAAATGATCAGTGAATTGAAAATGATTGTGGAATTGATCATTGAATTCATTTTTCAAGCACAAATGCTTCAGTATCACATTATCAGTTGTGAATGTTTGCTGCTTTTTTGTGCTATCTGACCAGCAACTGGAGATTTTATATTTTAGCTGGACACTGAAGGCAATTTCACTATTCAGGCCTTTTCCCAGAAAATAACTAATTTATTAATCCATAATGAAAATAACCATTTATTGAAGCCATAGTAGGGCTCTGGATTGTATCGATGTTGTGTCATTATCACGATGGGAGACGATATCATGTTAGCTTCTGGATGTCATAATGCCATGAGGTGGTTTAAATGTTGTCTTGTCCTGGTTTTACAGGCTGAATTACAGTCAAGTGATGTAATTCCCTGAAATGAACCTGCTTGTTTTTTACCTGCTTAGTCATAGAGTGCTGCAGGAATAAGTCCGAAAATATTAGCATTTTTGCACTTTGTGTTCCCTCACGTCAAAGTCAATGGTTTTCAGTTTAATGCCTGAAATAAGATCTGTGGTTGACGCAAAATTAAGATGTATTCACATTTCGGTAGGTGAAATATGTCAGTAAGTTCTCGATATGTGATAAAAAAAAAGCCTAAAAAATGCTTACTAGTGACTGAATGAGACTACAGAGGGACAGTTAAGGTCATCACGCCCATCTACCCACAGGTATGTCTTTACAGATGGACTTCTATCTCTTACTTTACATTGATCAATCTATAGTAAATTGTATATGGCAGTGTGAATTAAGACGTTTGGTGATGGTTACGTCAAAGTCATTTGATCGCAGTGTAGGCCGCTAAAAGTCTAACATTAGCTTTTATATTTACCCTTCTACATTCATAAAAGTTGTGTTCATCTGTGGAGATGATCTTGCTGAACAAAACATGTCAGTATCCTAAACTTGTGTTTGATAGAGCTTATTTTAAGCAATGATCCAAAATGCTAGCAAAGTTAGCAATGCTAACTGCTGGGTTAGCCTACAAGGATATGTCACCCCTGCTGCTCTGAGTTATATCCACATTACTAACAAACATATTTCAAAAAAGTTATTGTGTTAATCTTTTATTAAATTACCAATAGCCATCCCTACAATGTTGTCGCAATATTGATAATGAGGTATTTGGTCCTGGAGGAGATTTTATCCTATCATGTTTTCGGGATGCACCCTTAAAATGTTGTGATATTATTATGAGGCCGTATCGCCCAGCTCTAATCCACAGCCATAACCCTCATGTCTCATGTGTTGCTAAATGCTGTCATGTTCAAGTACTTATTTATTCGACACCCTTGTAATCCCAGCAGCACATTAGCTGTTGCTGGGATTAGACATGTGACCTTTTGCTTACCAGCCTTGGTGCTTGTTATTAATGTGGCCACCCAGACGCTCCCTCAGTTTCTCTCGCCCAGCTCCACGCATCACTTGGAACCGTCTGAGGGCCGCACAAAGAAATTAATTCTGATAATGTAAAGGGAGGGGGAAAAAAATGCCTGTGTCAGGGCCTGCTTTGAATACGAGGTGACCCCCGTGCCTTTAGCCTGCGGCACACAAAAGAGCTCTGATAGCCCTTAACACATGCTCTCACAACACACATAGCCGACTGTGTAAACCCAGAGTGATGTAATCCTCGCTTTCTTAAAGCCTTGGTTTTTAATGATGTTCATTAGGATTTCTGATTGCGCCGAATCTGTGATAACTTGCGGCTCTGCGTTTAAGTGTGTCTGATATGTCGTTCTCAGGCTGTGAGTGACAAGAGTTTAGTGGGAGGAAGCGAGACGTGTGAATCACAGCGGCTACGTTGCCACGGGGCTCCGGTCCAGTGTCTTTAAGAGAAAGGGAGCAGACTGTGATTTGCCAGTTTCGCCTCTGGGTTATTACAGCTCTGGACGCCACTGTATAGAAACTGCGGCTCTACGTTGTGGGGATGATGAAATGAATGCAAATTAATCTTTCATGCTCAATTTATTATCCAATAAACAGACTATGAATTTGAATGTGAATAGTGGCTCTACAGAGGGCAGGGCCTACAATAGCCGGTTACCTCTCCCTAAACTGCCTTTTGTCTAGTTAGAAACGGAACTCCCGGGGTTGATGGCCGCGTCACACACTGAATTCAGGACATTTATGGCGCCGTTCGAAGCGAGGCCAGTTTAACAGCCATTCGCCACCGAGGAGGGTTTACCTCTTAACTGGTGCGCTGTCACAAAATGGGCCACAGCACAGCACACATCCTTGGGGTCAGCAGTTACGGTCTCCTCGCTGGCATCCAGGACACAGCAGGTTGACGGTCTCCGCTTCATTTTTATTTATTTTTTTGCATTACACAGATTGCTTTTCATGAGTGTGCACTTTGCATGCTCACTGCACGGTGGCTCATGTTGCCGCATGCCTGGAACTGCGTTTATGGGTCTCTTAAAATTCAGGGCCCCTTGCGAGAAACCCAATTAAATCCAATATTGCTATAACTACATGACAGGCTCGGCGCGAGAGCCAGAGAACCCGTGCCGGGGCGGTGAACGCCAACTCAACCCTCCTCGCTCCAACGACCCCCCCCCCCCCCCCCCCCCCCACCTTTCCCAATCATCCCAGAGGCTCTGCATACCCCTCACCCCCCCTCAGCCCGCCGCAGAGTGAATTGTGGTCAATTTGAATGATCAACCGAAGACAATCTGGAAGGCAATGGCTGTCACAAAGAATATTAGGCCGCAATGAGCCGCACCAATAAAAAAAATCTGTGTGTCTGGAATAGTCAATGTGATTTTTCACTCCCCCGGTGTGGGTCTACAGCTCCCTTTGGCACCGGTAGAAACCGTAGAAATGAAAGTGCTCCGTCTTTGCCGTGCTCAGGCTCGACTCTGGGAAAGGTTGCGTGGCAATGCTGCGCTGAGCTGTGAGGTTCTGTGCTGTGCCTCGCTTCCCTGTCATTAGCTGAAACACAGCTGCCGTCGCTTCCGTCGCAGTAAGCACTCGGCTCATCTCATCGGTTCTCAGCCACTGGTTTTTCCACTTCAGAATCACGATGCTTCGGAGGGCTATAATCTCTCTGACATAATGGCGTCCACTCCAATCAATAGCCAAATGGCACGGGGGTGGAATCGATAGCAGCCATACTGTACAATAACGTGGCCCGGGGAGTGGCGGGGGGGGGGAAGGAAGCCTGCAGCCATGGTATGTTCAACTCTGGAAACTCTTTGAAAATATACTCCTTAATTATGGATCAAAAATACCAACCTTGTTAACGAGCCATGTATTATGGATTGCTGCATGATCTATGCTAATGTAAGCACAGCAGTCGGAGGAGGGAAAAAAAAAAAAAAAACTGGCACCACTTTGCCTCTCTCTCTAATCATTACCCATACCACACACACACACACACGCACAGACACACAGAAACTTTGAATTCTTAACTGTAAAGATGGTCAAAGAGCAGCTTCACTCTTTCCTTGACAAGAATGGCGTTTATACAAATTTTAAACCCTCTTTAAAATCTCCCTCCTCGACACACTTCTGCACAAAGCAGATGTTTTTTTAAAAAAATCAAGCGAGATGGCGGTGCTCGCACTTCCAACCTATTCAAGTAACTCTGTGTTTTGCCCCCGCACGCCCCACGGAGCCAGAAAATTCTTCGGATTTTTAAGTGTTAATCAAGCTTTTTAATGGAGCCTGGCTAAGCGAACTTCAACATTTCAAGAGTCATTTTTACGTGTAACAAGGCGGCGGTGATAACGTGTCTGCAGTTTTATCTGAGAGGAGAAAACACCTACGGAGCGTTCCACATCTGATGGCCCTTCAGTTATCCCGCTGTCTTCAGAGATGATATTATGCACAGGGAGGAAAAAAAAGGCGTAATGCTTTTTGGCAAGAATTCAAATTGGAAAGGTAACTAGGTGAGGGTCACAGCTAGAGCTCGGTAACTGCTGTTATTCCAGCAGAGAAAAGAATTGCCCTGAATGGAAGATAACAATTTTTTATCTTTCTGTCGCGCCACACTTTAACACGGTAAGAACTGATGCGTGATTAGATCCGGCGTTAAAAAACATCGCTGCCATCCTAAATGGCAGTTTCTCTGTAGGAGGGCAATTTGGCAAATCTGCTCGGAATCTCATGAAACTGTGTTGCGACAACGGGCGTTTATAAATCATCAATTTCAAATTTTAGAGTGTCGCTGGAGGAGAAAAACAAATATGCACATGTGGATTTTTCACCAATCACTGCCAGCGTTGAGTGAGATGGTAATATTCAGCACCGTCTGCATGCTGGTTAAAGATTTTTTTGCCCTTATCGCTGTTTCGACTGTGGGTATTTTCCTGACACTAGCTCAGCTAAGGAGTGGAGAAAAAAAAAGTGACTTGTAGCAGAATGCAAAACCTCTCCATGTCCTGGAAGCATACAGAAATGTTTGGCATCTCATTACCACAAATGTCACTGCGTAGCTAGCTGCTACCATTGTTCCACACACAATATAGTTACAGCCAGCCATATACCATCCCACACACGCGCGCGCTCCCACACATTGAACACCATGCTTTAAACAGAGCGCGGCTGGTGCGGGTATATAGCGGTGAAATATTGGAGCCATTGCAGCCCTCCAGGCATGCAGTTATCAGGGATACAGAACTGATGGGAAATCAATCAGCTCAAGTGGAGTGGCCTGGCCTCTGGGTGAGGAGAGGAGTCTTGTCTTTTTTCCAGATGCACACGCCTTGATGTCTGCAGATCCGTCCTCACTGCTGCAGCCGGCGGCGGCGGCGGCGGCGGCGGCGTGTGGTCTGAGTTGTGAGACTCTCTGACGTCACCTGGAAAAACAACTGCACCGGACATTTGTTCAGGATGTTTGAAACGACCCGTGCGCATGTTTTTACCGACAAGCAACATGGCGTGGTCGAGCTCGGAGCGATCCGTTCTCTCCTGTGATGATGCTGGGATAAGCAAACTGTCTGACTGGATTCTGACTCATATCATTTATTCAGTCAGTTTGTTTTTTTGTTTGCTGTTGTTGTTGATGGATGATGTCTCGCATCGTGAAGATTAAAGAGTCTTTCATTTAACCAGAAAGGTCCCGTTGAGATGCAATATCTCTCCTGACAGGGAGTCTTTATCAGGATGGCGGGAGGAAAAAAATAAATAATAAAATCTTTCATATAAAAGAGGAAGCAGAAAATGAAAACCTAAAGGAATGTGAGGCAAAGCACATCTCCAACATTTGTCCTAGCGATTGGGTTGTTTTAACAAGATTTAAAGTCATCTATGCACTGTAGCTCTTTCCAAGCTTGCAGATCATGAAAGGAAAAAGCAAATGTTCTGTTTGGCTGGTTGGGACCATGAGAATTGATTCTGAGGATCTCATGTTATTGCTAGCTGAGTTTAGGAAATGTGCTGCTGTAATTTACCCAAGAGAACGAGCAACATATGGGTTCATCTCCCAAAAGACAAAGAAGTTCATCTCACGATTTCAACAGACGTAGCAAACAAACCATGTCCAGTTTCTTTTAAAAGTTAAATGTATTTCTTTCACACTGCATGGGAAAAAAAATGGTGAGTCAGTGCTAAATCCAAATACCGATAAGTCTATGCGCATGTTTTCAGAATCTTAAAAAAGGAGTCATATTTAAATACATTCAGAAAGTTCAGAAAATACTTGAACCGGGCCCATGAAATATCCAATATGTTTCACTTTTTACCCTGAGCAGAATGAAGATGAGCTGAATGTGTTGCGCCCGTCAACTTTAATAAAACATCCCCGATTATATTTTGATGTGTTGAGTGTGCGCTCTCTGCAACAAACTCTTGTGGTTTGTGTTTTTTCTCCGATTACATTTGGCTCTTGTGGCTACAAGCACCGAAGTGCAGCTACTGTGCTTTCAATTGGATATCTATCTATCTATCTATCTATCTATCTATCTATCTATCTATCTATCTATCTATCTATCTATCTATCCACTTTATCCACTCTTGTGTGTGCTCAGCTCAGTGTAAAGTGGGCGATGCAGAGTTGGAGGCGCACAGCAAACAGATCTGTTACTTCTCCGAGTCAACCTCATATCTAATTCATGCACTTTATTGTTGCTCTGCAGCTGTATGTGTTATGAGGTGCAATGGCAGCAGCTTTGGCCAGAGCTGAATCACACGCAAAAAAAAAAGATGAACAGGGGCAAGGCGGTGTGCTGCAGACTTGTGGCTCTTCAGCCCCACCATAAACATTAATGTGCCACATTACCCAGCGGAGACGGTTTGCTTTCTAATGGTTTTAAGTAGGAATGTAAACCTATTTTCACGCCAAGCTCTCAATGGCTTCATCTTCGCGGGAGGCAGGGACAGGGAACTGTGCGTCGGTCCTTGTATGCTTCATTTGCATTTTCACATTTTTTTTTTTTTACCGAGGCTCGCACAGGAGACGGCTTGCAAACAAGCGTAACCTCGCCGGCTTAAACAGCCCGGACTGTCAGCAGGAACAAGCCTCCACACTAATCTATCAGGATGCGCGTTGGTTGTGAAAATTCGTATGGGCGAATATATTCCTCCATGCATTGGTGCTGCCGCTCATGGTATCCAACACTGTTAGACAGGGAATATACCCCGTCGCATGTTTCCATCATCTCATATAATCACTGCAGGCAGGCGCACCTGTCCAGATGGCGAGTGTGTGCAGTTGCGTGCTCTCCATATGAGTGTGTTTTGCGAGACTGCATTTGTATTTTTGGGAGTGTGTGTTATTGTTTGTGCCTGCATCAGGTTGCGCTTGAGTATGAGGGTGTTTGTGTGTGTGTGTGTGTTTACCAGTAGGTGTGGGCAGGAAGCACCCTATGGTGACAGTGAGATATCAACTAGGCGTTTAGAAGTTTCCTTCTCTGAGAAGCATGAATCACTCTCTGCGGTAAATAAGTTTTAATTTAACACCGGAGTGCGAGGGGGGAAAGCAACTGAGCATTTGAGGTGGAAAAGTGCTGAAATGTTTTCCACCTCTTGGCTTTGGAGCTGTGATAGTTCACCAGTTAAAAGCTAAAGATAGGTGACAAATCAAAGGGAACGAAAGCAGACGCGGGCACGTAAACACCCCCTCCTCAGCAGCTCGTGATGGAGCGTTTTTCAGATAATCCACTGGGTTTTTGAAATGGGTTATTTAGAATTAACAGCTGTTTATCCTCCAGCTCATCGAAAGAAAATAGCTAAATCACCCACAAATGGAGGCACGTGGAGCGAAACCTGCGAGCTCGCGAAAGGCGGCCGACTCGACTCTGTCGCTATACTCGCATGGCAACCTGCTGTCACCGCAACTTATATCCAATGGGGCCTTTCAACCGTGGCGTTGTACTTAACCTGACAGGGCTGTGCTCACTCTTTGCCGCCACGCCGCTCACCTGAAAGCCACGCTGTCACACTTTGCCACTGCTTCTGCCCGTGTAGGATTTCAAAAGCTCCTTCGTCACGGATCATCAGCTCGTGGCGTCTGACACTACCCCACTGTTCATTAGTCTTGTAGAGTTAAAGTAAGTTGTCAAAATTGGGTTCAGGAGGCTTACCAAGATACTTTATGGTTACTTTACTTTGTTGCCCATCTGCCAGTTCAAACTTCGGCGACATCGCAGTTCACAACTGCAGGGAAACATTTTTTATTTTTTTTTTATCACATCGCACCACAAAAGATGGCAGACATCAAAATGTCAAAGTACGTTTCACTGGGAGCTCTGACATTTTCACCTCCTGTTTTTCTTCCTGCCTCGCTGTTCTGTTAGCATGCAAGTGACAGCTAGTTTCAGACGACGGTCCCTGGGTGAAGATAAGGTTTGGCCTTCTGGTGGCATGCTGGTTAAGAGGCGAGACGAATTGCGAGCATCTGGAAACCGAGCTGATCCGAGAATCCGTCCGACACGGCTTAAAGTGAAGTGTGCGTCGAGGGCCAGGCCATCATTGTCTATTTGTATAAACTGTGAGCATGCAAATGTCCTCAAAGGGTGAATCTGTGCAGCTGCGTGTGTGATGGGTCACCATATGTGCATCTGCACAGCTGTATGCTGTTTAACTGATTAACTTAAGGTCCGGCAAGTTGAGGAACACTGTATATGTGCACATGTGTGGAAAATTTCCCCCCAGCTGGAGGGCATAAACATATTACCATAACAGCCAGAGCATATTGTGCTGACAGTGTCCTGCTGCACTGTTTATCTGTTTACTAATAGACAAAAAACAGTGAAGGTGCCAGCGTTGAAAAAAAAGTGAAGGTTGTAGAAGCCGTCCGAGCTGAATGCATACAGTAGATAATAAGGCGACGTCATTGGATCGTCCTCTAAGCGCGCTCATTAGAGCAGGTTGACAGTGTTCCTGTAGAAAATGGTGTTTGGATAGCCTCTGTCAGAGCTTGCGGGGCTGCGCAGGTGTGGTCGTGTGTAATTACAGTGTGTTTGTTTGCTCGTAATTAAGTCGGGCCGACGGAGTCAGCGCCCGAGCCGGTCTAGCCTCCATGTGCAGCGCCCCAAAACACAGGCTCTCGTGATTTAATTACCGCTCAAACATACACACACATGCGTGCGCACGGAGAGCGCTGAGCGATGCCTCGTGCGCTCTCCTACTGCTCTCTGTATTCCCCTCTCGTTTGTCACTCGCCGCCCTTTGCCAGCCCTCCACAAATTCAATGGCTTTGTGAGGTGCAGGAGGGTGGCCACCAAGGCAGGGAATTAACCCTACCGCATGGGGGCCACCCGACCCGATTGTAGGACATTATTGCCTGTGTGTTGTATGTTTCAGTCCAGCGAGCGCAGTAACCGTTGTGTACATCAGCATTGATACAGATCAAGCCCGACGAGGGGAAAAGTCAGACCCCCTCGGCCCGGCCAAAGCCAGCACTGGTGGACTGATTAGTCTGCAGCGGCTGCTGGTAGTTGTTGCTGGGGGGATAGACGCTGCTTCGTATGACTGTGACTGCGGCTCTGAAAGGCAGAAGCAGCTGCTGCTGTGTCACTGCCCCTGGGCTGTGGAGGGGGGACTCTCAATATACAGCGCTCCTCTTCCCTCCATCTCCCCTGTTCCTCCCTCTCTCTTCTTTTCGCTCTCGCTTTCTCTGAAGCACTTAAACACTAGCACCAGCAGACAGGAGCTAATGCAAGCACGCACGCACACACACACACACACACACACACACACACACACACACAAACACACACACACACATTCGGCAGCAATGCACTCTCACGCGTACCACTTCATTTTCTGTGTGTGGGCTCGAATACAAAAGGCTCGTCTGTCTTATCTTAGCCTGTTGTCTTTCTTCCCGCGTTAGTGTGTGTGTGTGTGTTCGTGGGTACACATGAGCATGCGCCCGTGCGCACTAACAAGAAACCAGAGGAGAACTATTCTACATATGAATGTGTGTAAGAGCTTTTGGGTTTCCACAGACGAGCAGTTTTTTTTTTTTTTTATCCACTGGCCTGTCTCTCAACCCAGCACGGTACTAATAGGCATTCTGCAAGCCACTCTGCTCTGCAATTAGCCGAAAACCATGGGAAAAACATTGATAAACAAAGATGAAACAATTCACGCCTTGCTTGCGCGAAGCCCTCAGTCGAAGTCAAATGCTATTATCATCCCGGCGATGCATTTCGGCAGGTGGAGGCCCGCTCTGCCAAACAGACACTACTATGCCCTTGAAACACATCAAACAAAAGCAGATGCAAGTGCCTGTTTGTTCAAACACTTATTAAAAGCCCATATAGGCCATTTATGTGGGTGTTGTTGCTGGAACCGGAGCTAAAGCGGTGCCGGGTGCTTCATCCTCGTCCACACAGCTCTCCTGGCAGTGTGGGCTCGGGGGCTGCTGCCCACAGTTTCATGTCAGAGCCAGGGACGGGGACTGCAGTCACCACCAAGGCCGAAAAGCTCCATCATCCAGCAAACGCTCATCTATCCTGAGCTGGCTGCTGAGTAAAAGAGATGGCTCGAGGAATAAAAACAAGAAGAAAAAAAACAAGAAGAAGAAGCGCACGAATCGTCCCCCTTTCTTTCCTCAGCGGCTTCCTGTCTCTCCCTTATCTCCAATTCCCTCGATCTCTCTCATTTTAAGCTATTTCTTTCTTGAAAATGTTTACACTTAATGTAACCCGACCAGCCTGCTCCCCAAGGTCACGCTTTTGAACATTATCCTTAGCCTCGGCAGATCAATATCACCGCGTTCCCTGTCCGTCTGCTCGCAATCGCTTAAACTTTGTAGTAATGAATTTTTTGTATTTTTTTTTTCGAGCCTCAAAAATCCCATCGAGTTGTCTGATGAAACCAGCAGCATCCAGGTGCCTAGAATTTTTTCTTTATCTGAACACTGTCAGGCCAAATGATATCTCTGGCGTCTCATATAGCTCCTAATCTCTGGTCAATAATTGAAGTGTAACAATAATGAAACGCTCACATTCCCGTATCACAGCAGTCACTCACTGTGATGCAAGTTGATCGAAATCCAAAGAGCGGGCGCGGAAAAACCAGATGCGGGGCAGAGTTGCATCACGGCAGGCAGAGAGACGGCGTATTATATTGGTCAAATAAGCGCTCTGCTAGCGCTCTGTTTACATCAGATCTGGTCAACAGGAGTCAAGGAGGTGAATCGGAGGCTGACTGGCGGCGTGCTTCACTGGTCTCGCTGAGTTTTACAAGGTCTCTGTCGATCGCTGTGACAAGCTACAAGCGACATTTCTACACTCCTGACTGCACTGGGGAGCCCGCTGGTCTGGGCAGAGCACTCCACTAAAACTCCCGCAGGGCACTACACTGGAGTTTACAGTATGTATTTGCACAGCAATAAAACACAGAAGTCAAAGCATGAGAACGAAGCGCAGGCAGAGAGAAACCACCAATTAGGATGGATAAGAGGAAAAGTCGGGCCTCAGAATACGCCAGCGCGAGCACATCATGAGTCATCGTCGCAACAGAAGATGCGGCCGCCCCTGTTTGTTTGTGCTTTGAGTGTGAAGATTGATTGAAGAAAATGTAATTTAAAAAAAAAGAAAAGAAAGGAAAATCAATCTGCACTTAAGAGCGGAGCTGATTAGTCAGCCAGTCAATAAGTCAGTCAGCGGAATAAATATGGGCGACTTTTTTGATTATCAGTTAATCACGGAGTCATTTCACAAACACACACACGTCTGTACAGGTCGTCGGTTGTGGGGGATCTGTTGCTTTTCGGTGTCTTACTTGATGTAACATTTTTAGCTTTAGGATTTTTAATTGGACAAAACCAAGAAAGACGGAGATTTCTCATGTTATTCAGACATTTAATGACTGGAACACATTCTTTGCACTAATTGGTAAAAAGCTACTACACTATATTACCTCTTACATATCTTGTTGAGTTGTGTACATATAGAGCCCCAAATGTTTCCCACAATGTTTAAACCCAAGAGCGATGCGTAATTTTACTCAAGGAGACATTTGGTCTCTTTCACCAAGGCCCTTTTTTAGGCGAGTCTCACCACTCATCACCTTGGGAACACCTCTGAGCAGTTATTTTGGACAAACAAGAGCAAGGCAACTACTTAAATGAATGGGGAGAGAGCACGGGGACTTAATTGCTGCATATAGGATCACCAGTCAAAACTGGAGAATAAAAAATGCTTAAAAAGTGTAATGAAACCAACTAGATATGTATGGAGAAATGAAACCTAACATATCTACATCGACTGACTTCTGATGAAGGAGTGGCTCCCGAAAATGAAAGAAAACTTCAGAGAGTGGGTCAACCACTGACGTTTCACCCAAATGATTGACAGGCCTGATGAGACTGTGATCAAACGAACGAGGCAGGTCCGACTGATTTCCACTGACAAGATGGCACTTACGCCACAAACAAGGGCCTTTCTTATGCAAGTCTGAGGAAAGGAGCAACGTGTTGATGAAGTGTTACAAAGCAGAGGATTGGCCTTTTGGGGCCAACTACAACTTATGCCTCCTTACACCTCCTCTGGCATTACAGATCTTTCTCTTGAAAATACTCTGAGTGGTTTCTCTCCGCTCTTATAACATCTCTGCTATAACTGTCACGGCAAGAACAGACAGGAAACAGGAAACAGAACAGATCACTTGACAAAGACTGGTCTTAAATATTAACTACACTAATGTGGGAATGAGTGGAAAAACACTGGGAAGAGGGAACGACCAGGCTGGAAAACACTGGGAACATGGAAGGAGCTGATAGGCTATAAAAAAACACTGGGAACAGGGGAGGAGCTGGTTTTGATTGAGACTTGAAGACAAAAATGTCATCATGTTTTTTAAAATCAAAACTGTAACTCTGTAAATGTCAACTCATAACTGACTATTGTAGAATTTATGGCTGAGCTGTGGTGTTGCAATTGATTTTACAAGTGCACTTATAAAAGAGGCCACCGAGTTTGAAACTTTTTTTTTTGAAGTTTTTGACTTCAAAAAAAAAACTGTACTGAACACAAACAAGAATCAAATGGAATTCTTTTATGTTGTGACTTTTCTCATCCTGTGCCCTTGGATGCTTCTGTGTCTATTCTGAAACGAGTTTGCACAGTTAGCCTCCCCATTCTTCACTCCAGCAGCAGATCAACATGATTCATGACCATTGTCCGACAACAGCCTTGTATTATGTTTCCCCTCTCTCCCTACAGCCCTGTCTCCACGACTGCGTATTCTGCCTGATCAATGTGTGTTCTTAGCAACTCCATCTCTTTCTAATTAAGATATTTCACTGCGTCCTCCTCATGGATTTCACAGAAAGGTCAAGCTGACTGTTCTCCCATTTAGGTCTCAGAGCGTTCGTAAAGGCCTTGTTCGTCACAACGGCGTTCCGCGCCCGGCATTTTGCACGTGACCAAAATGTCAGCGACTGAAGACATTGGGGGGTTTTCGGGAAGCGTAAGGCCGCTGCCTCGCTCGACCTGCTCCAGCTCCATCGGACTCACTAACTGCCGTAATCACCTCATGTTTCATCTGAGCTTTCCGATGGGACAAATGATCGCTATAAAACACAGGGAAACAAATTAACCACCGGTGTCAAGATTTTAATGGTTCCAATTAGTCAACACTTTGGGGAATGTGCATTATTAAGAATGATTGCGTGCCACTTCCAATCTGTAAATTCCACCTAGTTTGCAGCAGTCAAACCGAACGTGTCCGACAATTTTTACGCTTGTCCTACAGGCCTTACTGTGCCATAACCAGTGCTGATTAAGTGCACTGTACATGATATGAGAGCAGGGTGTTCAATCAGCCCGACATCATCACCCCAAACCCACACACACACACACACATCTCCTCATGCCATCATCACAGAGGCTTATCCTGTTTTTATCTCGAGGAGGACGGCAGCTAAATATCCAGACAAATATAGATTTCTATGCAAACTTATTGTCTCTGCTCTGTCTGCAGCCTGCTTCTTCCCTCTTAAGTGTTGCCCATTTGTAAACCGGCTCACAAAAACCCAGCCAACTGAATATCAAATATTCTGCCCTTTAACTTCCCACTCTGACTTCTCGTCAGAACTGAGAGTTGTGATTTGAATGCACATCTGCCAGCCGAGCAGCTCCTGACTGATTTGTTCCCAGATTACACCCTTTTGGAATGTTATTCTTCTTGGCACCGTCCTCATTCTCTGCAGAGGTCTGACTCCAGACAGAGACAGTAACCAATTAGTTACCCCAAGTCTGCTTTCTCCGATAGTTGTGGAGCCAGCCAGAACAACTTCTGTCTTTCCATCATCGTTTAAATAAACACAATTTCTCGTTTCGTTTTTAAAAACATTGAGTACTTTCAACAGCAACTGAGTCTTCCAAGACCGTAAATGTCAGTTCACCTTTGAAAGTTGAGACGAACTTTGACTCGTTGTGCATCACACAAATACAAGTGTCTGGCATCAGTTTGTAGCTTCATTAGACAGTTTCCATTGAAACTGACTTGTGGCCTGTTGCTTTGTCACTAGCCATTTTTATACTGGGCAGCAAAGGCCAAAGGCAGTAAACTGGGGGTCTGTTTTGGTCCGCCAATATGACGTCTCAGAGGGTACATGTCGATGACATGCAATGTTATGCAACCCACAGCCGGGGAGTTTTAAAACCAGGAAACAGCTGATCACAGCAGTCAGTCCATCACTTTATTCGTGGACATCAAGATAAGCAACTGCACAGCCACTGAGATCCAAGACATGCTAGCATCTCCTCGGTCTCTGTAGCTGTTTGGTTGTGTCCACTTGTTGTTGTAGCGGCAAGCTACTAACGGTCGCTACTTTCAAATTGAAATCCCCTCGCTAAGAACCCGGTACTAAACTGCAATGGGGTGCAATGTAAAGCTCTTATTTTGAAGACAAATTCAACCTGTTGTTCACGCCGAACTTCATGCTTCACGTCACGTCATGTTTACGATGTTTACCTCCCTTTTAGATAGACAAGGCGGCACATTGCCGCTTTTACCTTGCTGCAAATGTGCCGCCTTTTCTATCTAAAAGGGGCTACTCAAAGGTGTAAATCACAAAGGGGGGAGGAGAGGCATGAGCTTTGTCCCCCTCAGTATATCACTGTAAACACAACTACATGTTTTTGATAATATCAATAATATGGAATAATAGCACGTGCCCCGTAGCCCTCAGCA
The DNA here is from genome assembly GCF_900880675.1 of Sparus aurata. NCBI lineage: Eukaryota > Metazoa > Chordata > Actinopteri > Spariformes > Sparidae > Sparus > Sparus aurata. The sequence goes on along the minus strand of NC_044208.1, from coordinate 15,147,661 downwards.
GCAGTACAGTTTGTGTCTTAAAGTGATAGTTGGGGTCATTTGATGTGGGGTGGTATGAGGTACTTATCAGTCAGTGTATCACCTGCAGTAGATGACCGTCAGTTCTCCCCCTGGTAGGAGAATCAGAGAGTAGCACCGACAGGCAAGCAGAGCGTTGTACTGTTAAACATATTTCAGCCAACTTGAAGAAGTTTGAGTGTGTGCCATATTTTGAACATTTTTGGCGCTTTTCGCTGCCGTCTGCTTCCCTGTCAGTGCTACCCGCTGCCTCTCCTAACAGGGGGAGAGCTGACGGTCATCTACGGCAGGTAAAACACTGACTAGAGATAAGCACCTTGTACAACACCACATCAAAAGACCAGAACTATCACTTTAAAACCGGAGTCTGTCATTGGTGGCTGACCTACAGTTAGGATATGTCCAACACGTCTTTACTTCTCCGACAGAATACAATAGAAGCATTTAGAATCTTTTTCCCCCCACGTCGTCTTCATTTTCTCTGCACTCAGTTTCAGGTCACTCTTTACGTTCGTCGGCGGTATCCAGCGTTTGCCAGTGAGCCATGGTTACATCAACCAGTGTTTGTAGCTGTTTGAATTTAAAGCAATGAAGGAAGCTGGGATGCAGTGTTTCTTAGTCGGCAGGGTGACAGAATGTTTGTTCGTCTTGAGAAAATGCCATGTAGTTGTCCCCTCCGCAGTTGATATAGGAGTTTTGCCCCTGTTGGCACGAGTAGTGTGAACATCACAAGATATATAAAACCAAAACACTGGGGGGAATTAAATCTTTGACCTGATGGTGGTTGTCTGCGCCAAACTCCATGTAAACCCATCCAACAGTTGTCGAGACATTTCCCTCTGAACCACATGTCAACCTCATTATGGCACTTGAAGAAGTCTAGACAGGGATTCAGAGATAATGTTTTTCACCCATGAGTGAACATTTAGTGCTGCTCCTGGAGTTGAATGAAGATTCTCTAATGTCTGCCACTCAGCCCCTTAATTTCAGCTTTCTCTTCCCTTCCACCATCCGTGTGTTACAGTTTCAGCCTTTTTAATGCCAAGTTCCTCCTGACACCGTTTTGAAGGGTCACCATCGCTTTATTCGTTTTAGTGCCGTTTTAGTGCTGCTCAAGACAACTGTCATTGGTTTACAGAGTTACAATCAAGGCTATGTTTTTCTCTCCTATACCAGGATGAGAACTGGTCCAGTCTGACCTTTTCTCCAGGCGGACACAGCGCTGGGGAGATCTGATCTGACGGCCCTCATAGTAGAGCTAGAGGGAAAGTCAGTAGGAGTCTTCCTCCGGGCAACACAAATGTTTTTACACAATTTAATTTGAGATATTTTTGTCTGGACCGAAGACATGGATTGAGCAAAACAACCAACATTGCCATCCCTAGAGAGTAAAGCTGCCGGCGAGGATAATAATATCGAAGTAGTACGCTATAAAAAGAAGGTAAAAAAAAATAATGTGCTTAGAGTTTGTAACACTGATTTAAAGAAAACGCAAGTATCATAATTACATGAAACAATTTATTCTCTCTGTCTTTCTTCTTTCAAGAGTGAAGAAAGCCAAACAAATTAAAACGATAACCTAAAGACATGAGCAAATAACAAGCTGGCAACCGGGAGAAAAAACACAATATGGATACAGTAAATGTGTGTAGGGCAAATAAGTGCGTTTTCTCCGTAGAACTAAATCTATTAGCAACACCGCTCAGGCCTCGACTGCTTGCCGTTGCAGATTTAGACGTACTAAATTGCTCGGCAGAGCATTAGTACACATTTCCGAGGACATGCTGGACCCGTGTTAGCGGAACGTAAGGAATAATAGCTGCTGTTTTGCCGCAGATATTACACAACACAGACCCATTAGCCAAATGGCACTGGAATAAAAATGCCTTTTTCCTCCACACAGAGTCGTTTAGCCTCAGAGGTCTGCAAATGGTTGGGGCTGCTGGAGATCCATTTGAGCCTGACTATTGATTGTCCGGAAATGCATACGCCCACATCTGGCCTTAAGGCTAAGCTTCGGCTGAGACCGTCACCTTGTGTACCTCTAACCTGTGCCCACGTCCATCCTTTTCTCTCCTTCTCCACCCGGCTTAAGGAGCTCCACACTACAAGCAGGAGAGGGCAGACGGGGGTCACCGCTTCGCCCCACTTGAGCACGTCTCCCTCTACTCACATTGACGAAGATGCGTGCCAACTGGCCGTGTCACACTGGGATCACGAAAGGTCCTCACCCTGCCCGCACCCTTCAAAAAAAAAAAAAAAAAAAACATCCTAAAGAACCCTCCCTCCCCATCTATCTCTGCTTGCTCAGCTGAAATGCCTCTGGGGAATAGAGGAAGGGCAGAGGAGACAGACAGTAAGCAAGCAAGCGTGTGTGCAAACGATAAGGAGAATGTGTGTGAGACATACTCGCCGCCTGAGCCCCGTGTGTGAGAACTTGTGTTTGTGTCTTCACGGCGCTGGCATGTAAGCGCGCGGGGCCGAGAGACATGGTATGTCAGATTTAAGTAAACCCGTAGAGAGACAGAAGCGGCGGAACAGACTTAAAAGCACAACGCCTCCGTCGCCGCCGCCGCTGAAGGTGTGCGTGTGCGTCTGCGTGCGGATGATAGAACGCTTGTGTCGCTCATCGTCTTTCTGCTCACGGCCGCGGTTAATTATTCACCGTGGTTGTGCTGCATAGATGAACTGAGGGGCTCTGGGATAAAGGCACTGGAGGAGGAAGATGAAATTATAAAATCCCAATGACGGAACCCCGGCTGAATGGTAATTTCTTAAATTGATTTTGAAGAGGTGCCCAGACAGAACCGGCATGGGGAGACATTGAGATGAGGAGAGCGAGAGGATTCCTCCGTCTCCCTCCTGTCTCTTCAGCTCTCTCCCTCTCTCTCTCTCTCTCTGGACATGTTCCAGCCCTCTTCACCTCTGGCCTAATCTGCCTTTTTATCCCACACTTAAGCTTCATCACCACGCGTCCGTCCTTTTGTTTCAATCTCTTCTACTTAACCTCGACTTCTCACCCTCCCGTCTACCAATGTTTTCTGGTCACATACCTCTGCGATGTGATTATCTTATTAATTATCTTCCCGTTTTACTCTACAATCGGAAATGGGCAGCAGTGTCCTCTATGTAGACCGACGATGTAACCTGAATCGGCCGGGGAAAGTGAGCGTGAAAACACTTCTGTGACAAAGAAAAAGGAAATTGACATCTGACTTATTAAGTGGGGGGTTCAAGAAGTTGAAATCAATCCGACAACAAGTGATTCTTAGTTTAGGCTGGTTTATTCGTACGTATGAATCAGATTGGACAGCACCAAACCACAGATACATTGAATCTTTACATTTCTATGTGTTCTAACTTTACATTTCTTAAGGTTCAGTTTCCAATTTTATCTTGTGCCTATCCTCTGGTTAGGTTCAGAAACAAAAACAACTTGGTTAGGAAAAGTTTAAACAGGGTGTCTTTAAAAACAGCTGGTTTTGTCTCCACAAACACAACTGGTATTTTCCATATCCAATAGTTTACACACTTACAAATGTTGGAACGCCGCCTTGTACTGTGGTCACTGGCTTTGCAGCCTTCTGGCCTGTAAATCCACCGTCACCCCCTCCACCTCTCGACGCGGAAGTCAGGCCATGAGCATGTAATGTGAACATGATATGCTACAACCTGTGCAAATGTCAACATGGTACGTAGAGTATACAAACATGAAGGCAACCGTGGCTTTTTGTCCAAGCGACCGGGACGACAATGAACACAACATCTGCACAGAACAGAGGATCCTGATTTAATTTCGTGCGTTGGTGTATATAGGTTGAGACACCAACACACACAATTAAACGTGATCTGGAATGGGTTTATATGAATTTGTGCATAGATGTCCATGTCAGTGTGTAGTACATAAGTCTGAGCAGCTGCATTTTCTACTTTTAAACTGAAGCCCTTATCTGAGTACTTAAGGTGCTGACTCATGATTCGCCTTTGGATCCTCGTAGCTCAGCCCATTCAAATATGAAGTGTGTTCAGCCTTGGGTACAGTGGGAACTTCTAAAAGTCTATAGAAGATCTAAAATTTGAAATGGAATGATAAAGATGATAGTAAATACAAACTGCTGAATGTGATGAATGCTGTTCAGCATATAAATGGAGGTACACAACATCACTACACTGTACACTGTTGATAAATGGCTGCCTTATTGTGAATAATTAGATAAATGAAGACTTAAATAAATGCCATCACATCAGACGAAATCATTAATTATGCTGACAAAAGCAACAATTAAACACAAACTATGTGCATTGTCTGACAAAGTAGTCTCATCCCTTGTGGAAAATACACTTGTGTGGTTTCTTTACAACAGTGAGATGAGAGGACTGATATCAGTCTCATGTGTGGATAGACACCAAAAAATGGGTTCCAACTCAACTTCCCCTAACATCGCTCATTTCTGTCTGTTCCCACACTTCATAAAGGAGGTACATGATAATTGGTGAGCTTCAGATGTGTTAGTTGCCTTGTTTTTGATCATTTTTGAAAGAGCCAGGCCAACTTTTTCCTCCACATCCAGTCTTTCTGCTGAGTAAGAGTGCAGTTCTTTGAAAATTGTATCACTTTTGAAGTATTCCCTTCAACAAATGAATATGAATATGTGAACGTTTCTCAAAGACAGTGCACGACCCCAACATACAGTTTGTGACTTGTAGTTGGTGTGGTTAAACATGTGAAACACTGATGAATTCTGTAAAACGTGATGTCCATTTCAAGATAAAGTCTGACATTTTTTGTTAACTGTTTTAATGTATCATATTCTCTAAGATCACCTCAGTATGGGTGAGTAGAACCAGCACATTTCCAAACTACAATCTATCGTGGATCTGCTGGATTCAAAAGTACGGTAAAACGATGCAATGTGTGAAACACTAGGGTCAAATCCTAATATCACTGTCTTCAACAGTCTTGTCCACATTTAATTCCAAGCGAAGAAGTTTGATCTTATCTCCAGCCTCGACTCTCCAGACTAGCCTTGCATTGACTTTGCATTTCAACAAACCGACAGCCTGCTTCTCGAAATCCATACAGCTGGAGACATGATCGAACAGCTTTGAACTGTTAGATGTGGTAGCTGAGGTTGGTAACAACGTTATCACGTTAGCTTGTCCATGTACATATTTAAAATGCTTCTACGCACCACGCATACCGGTTTATCTGTATACATCCTCACGTATGCTCCCTTATCATTCAATTCAAGCCCTCAAGGGCAGATAACTGGTGTTGAACCCATCGATAGGAGCAGCTAGATGTGGGAGGGGAACTTCACACTATACTCCTCTCACTCAATAGCTACTGTTAAGTTGCCATCGAGCAAAGCCCTTAACCTCCAGCTGCTCCAGTGGAGTAGCTCCGCGGATCTGTATGGATGGATCAAAGGATGCTGGGTTTACTTGAATTAAGTAGTTTCACATCCTTCCTCTGTTACTCCGCTTGCACTCGGTTTTACACCACCTGTACACGCATGGCGCGTTCACGCTCCAGCACACAAGCCTCGCTGAGAGGCACCGACACTCTCAGATCCTCCCTCGCCAAATCTCCCTCGCCGTCTTTCAGCTCCCTTTCGCGTTCCTCCCTCTCCTCCCTGTATCTTCCCTCTCGTCCTCTGTGACCACCGTCCCATCGCCGGCCGTGCCTGTTACCCCGTTATCCGTGCAGCGGGCCGCAGAGGAGAGCGAAAGGCACGGTGATTGACAGAGATAAGGCCTCTAATTAGAAGCAGTGATTGGGGGCTCTGGAGGGGGCTTAGCTTCCTGGCAGGCAGAGACAGAAGAGACAGAGACGTATCCAGGGCGCCCAACCCCTCCCGCAATTAGACACACATCTGCTATCAGCGATCAGCTCAGTGTCCCTGGAACGGGGAGACGCGCTGCAGCACGTTGCCTGTCAATGTCATTCATTGTCCCTTTTTCCTTCCCTTGTACAACCCGCAGCCACCCCACCCGATGGATCGGAGAGATACCGAGGGTGCCACACAGACGCAAACACACATACAGCGCGAGATGAATATTCATAGATTTTGAAGTATGCACACAGGAGGACAGAGGCAAACAAGTAGTCATATCCAGCCTATAGTGCTCACTCATGCAGAGAGAGTGCTAAGTCTTAAATTGTGCATGCAGTATAAAGTCTTACGCACTTGCAGACATCACCAGAGGATGAGTTGAGGCAAGTGGGATAAATGCACATGCAAGCAAGAGCAGACACACCCGCTCTGACTGTATGTGCACAGGTTTAGCATACAATTAGCATGCAAAAAGCCTGAGTCAGTGCCCTCACTGCAGGCTTTGAATTTACAGTGTGAGACTAAGATCAGCCTGCGGGGGTTTTACAGCCCGGGCGAAATGTCACATCATCTCAGGGCCAAGTTTTATGGCTCTAATCTGGGTGGCTGACACAGACGTGGCACCCACTAGCATGTTCAGAATGGAATAATTGTACATTATGACACACGCGCGCATACATCACGGGGGGGTTTCTTTGCAGCCGGAGTGTGTTGTCGGATAGAGCCAATTTATGAGCCGATAGGTCTGCAGCCTAATTCCAAATATGAGGGAGCTGTCATTTGAATAATCTACACCGAGGGAGTGGAAAAGGCTAAGGGATATTTAACATGATGAATAAGCCGGAGCCGCACAACTTGTGCTATCTGCCAAGGTCTTAAATCTAGAGCCCTAGCCAGGGGTGGAGGGATGAGAGCAACGGAGACTGGGGATGGAGCCATGTTGGTCAGATGCTTTTAGAAAAGCGAGAGAAGAGAGAGAAAGGGCCAGACGGCTGAACTGAGGGATAAGTTCAGGAGTGAGACACAGGGGGCTGGTTACGCATAGACGGAGATCTCTCTACAGAGACGTCCGCTGAAAAGGCAAATTAGTCTAGGAACAGGCATAATCCATGTCTGTGAAACTGGCCACGAGTGTTTTCTCTCCAGGGAGTCGGGTCTTCATTATAGCCCTCGTCTTTAATATCACACCTCAGCCCGTGCCAGGAGACCCGTCGCCTCAGCAACAGAGGAATTTGGCTAAAACACGCTCTGTCAGACAAGCGGTGCTCGTCGGCTACTCAGCCTCCTCCAGCGCGTTACTGTTTCAAGTCATTATGAAAAAAAAAAAAAATACTATCTTGGAGGTTCAGTTCTTTTTGCCAAGCACTTCCTCGTGAACAGCGTGAGCTTAGCTGTGAATAAATGACCTTGAGCGAGGTGTGCTCGGTGAACGCTCGGCATAATGGGGAAGCAGGGAGAAAGATTGTTAGCTCCGCGAGGGGTGAGGAGGGCAGAACGGCATCCTCCCCCCCCCCCCCCCGTCGGCGCAGGTCAAACAGGCTCGGCAAAATAAGGAAAGAAATCAGGACAGCCAAGGCAGAGAGGCAGAGGAGCAGAGTGGGAAGGAGGGGAGCTCGCTCAAGGAGAGAAATGGGAGAATTGGAGCATTTCCCCCTCGTGGATACTCAACGTTTATGACCAAACGGAGAGAGGAGAGGAGAGGAGAAGAGAGACGGAGTACGTTTATCTTCGTGCCTGCGTTTGTGCCTGTCCCTCACATTGAGTCCGTTACACGTTGGTGCTTGAGAGTTAGAGGCACCGCTCTTTAGCATCTCAGGCAAAAAAAATCCTTACTCTGCTGCTAGCTCTCCAAGTCCGTTCTGACACATGACTCATCGTACTCCAGGCGGGGGAGAACCGAGGTACAGTAAATAACACAGACACAGACAGACTGACCATCTGGGAACATAAAAATAACTTGTTGGCAATTAACGCCACCAAACTTTTCTTATGCCTGCTTGTTTTCTTTTTTTTTTCTTAAGCAAGCCTCTGTAAGACAATTTAAAGTTACTTATGTCTTTACAAAAAGGTGAAACCTCACGCTGAGGTTGTTTGTCCACAAGCAGCCCGTACGCCAGGAGACAATGTTGGCAGGCAATGTTTCTGTAAAACAGGATAGGTGTCACAGGGAAGACAAGCCGCTGACTACAGTTCGAGACTGTGTTTCAACTTATGTAAGCGTGATCACACTGGATGTTTTTAAGGAGACCTCAGGACAATAACCAGCCGAGCTTGTTGCGCCAAAAAACTCTTTACTCTTTTGGAATTCATGAAACGTCCAGGCCTGTTTGCGGTGGAAATGTTGTTAAGTTTTGTGCCTAACCTAAGCACATCCTTGTCCAAATCAGAAAATCAAACCTGAGGAAATGTGAAGTTACAGCGTAAAGTAGTACATCGGCAGCATTTATTGTGATGAATCAGTTGCGACAAGGTAAATGTTTCCAACCCAGCTGCCAGACGAGAACGTACTTATTGAACGATTTTGCTACTGGATGATGTCCAATCACAATATTTCTCATATTCTCGTAATACAATCTGGGCAACTACATTAAGTTAAAGGTATACTCTGGATACTATGGATGTCTGTGTGGTCTGTTTGAGTAAGGTTAAGGCAGATCACAAGCTGAAGGGTTGCGCTTAGACGTGAGCTTAAAAACAAAAGCGATGTGAAACATTAAGGAAAAGAAAACGTATTTCTCAGATTTTTTTTTTATCTCTCTTCACTCACTCTGTCTCTCTTGCTGTCTCAACAGTTGAGAAGCCAACTTTTAATGGTGTGTTCAAAACAGCAGTGACAAATCCTGAATAGCATGCCTTCGAGGGCAAGATTGTAGTTGACAGAGAAACATACTTCAAGGAATTATATGGTGCAAGATGAGCTCAAATTCACAACTTTACTTTGTACCTTGCCATATTAAGGGCATTGCACTCAACGGTTTCTCTTTGAGTGGAAAAGGTGGTGGGGACATAAAGGCCTCGGGATCAGAAGGGAGGAGATATTTTTAAGCAAGCTGCACTGCACTGTAATTCACTATCATATTATGCACCATAGAATCCAACAAAAACGATGGAGTGACTCGGTTGGAAACCTGAGGCTGCTCTAGCAAGCTAATCCGTTCATCCAATCCACAGTATGTGCTGACCAGCTCTGTTACCTCTTGAGCGATGACAGTTTTCCTGCAGGATGTTACTCAGACTAAACCCCATTTTCCACCAGCTGTGGCGCGCTACGTTTCAGCCCTGCGGGACAATACACTCAAGTCTATTTTTTGACAGAAGCGGACTGCAGTCGTGTCAATCTCCCGAGAGCAGGTCGAGCAAAACAGAACATCAGACAGCAGAACAGCCGAATCAATCTTTAAAATAAAACAGCCCGTGCAGGCTCCACAGCACAGAAACTGTCTAAAAGTGGTAAACGACACCTGACTGTAATTCTGTCAGCGAACGCCGTCGGCATTGGACCTATATCACAATGAGCAGAATTGTCCAAAGTGGCTGCATTTCTACTGGATTCCGTTCCGCTGCATCTGCTGCTGCGGCTGCCACTAAAACTCAAGCAGCTCACCGTGTTTTGAAAAATTTAAAGCAACGTTTATTTTCCAGTAAAAAAAAATGTACTCACTCAGCGTTAACCACGGAAATGATGTCTAATCCTAATGGGAACTGTAGCTCTGGTTGACTGCAAACGTTTTTCAGCATTCTGCTTTGAATTTCCAAAAGCTGAACACAGAGTGAAGTGCTGTTTAATACGTGATCATTTGATTTACACTACTTTCCTAGATAGTGTTTCCTCGTCCTCACAGAGCCTCTGTCTGTGTTGACCTCTCCATGACTTGGTGACACAGTAGTACCCGAGTTTCAGCGCCACCGGAGTCGGAAAGCTCACTCCTGCTGCACACAAACTGAATGTAGCAGCTCAGTGAATGCCTCGTTGTTGTTATTATTATTGGAGCGCTCTAACATGTTCTTCTGCTCTTGTCAAGATGCATTTAATGTCTCTAACTTTTGCGGTAGTGATAATCAAAGCATTGCTTGTGATGTGCTGAGACTCTGGAGGCTCATGGAATCCTTGTCTGTATGAGGGGGGGGGGGGGTGAGTATTTATGAATGGCCTCTAACAGCAGGGGACAGATGAACTGTTGGATTTTCCCCCGCTCTCGTTTCTCCGACTGCTCCCTCTGTCTGTCTCTCGCTTGCTCGCTCTCAGCCCCCGCCCCGAGTCAGTGTGCAGCATCCCATTGTATGTGACATTCAGCCTCAGTGTGAAAATCAGCAGATGGGTAATTTTGTTTGTGTGGGAGAGTGCGGGTGTGTGGGAATGTGTGTTTCTGTCTGTGCGTGTGAAGGAAAGAGAGTGGGTGAGAGAGAGCTAAGGAGCAGGGAATAATTTATGACCGCTGTACCCTATAATTAGCAAAAACTAAATTGCGTGTCAATGTAGGAGGCAGTTAAATAGGGCCGCACGTCTGTCAGAGGACATTACAAACCTCAGAAAGGACTACAGTAGCAGGCGACAGTGGATTTCCACTGACTGAAAAAAAAGAAAAGGACTGCTGGAATAGAAGCCCGTGGCCTGAATGATTTTAGACCAAGTTTGGCAAGACCAAACCGCCAATAACTTGCTGATGAATTGCTAATTCTCAATTACTTTTCGGCATTTAATCTGTTAATAAAGGCGACACAGCGCAGCCCACAGGCAGAACCACATTTGCAGACACAGAGCACATTCTGAGGCAAAGACAGCAAATTGCTGTTTTTTAATTCTTCCTCTATACACTCTGTTGCCTATGAACGTGCAGGCTAGCCTGCGGTGCATGTGCCTGTGTGTGCGTCAGCCTATCACTTCCACAGATGGAGGCTGTTCTCATTTGAAAAAGGCTGAGGCCGGTCGGCTGATTGATCAGATTGACTTTTTCGTTCAAAACAACCCCCCGAGCTCTGTCTGAGACCTTGAGTAAGGATGGGACAATATTTTTCTCTCACCATTCAAATCAATTCATGAGGCAGCGTTCACAGTGTGACTCAAGCATCATTAGAAATAACAAAAATTAACCTTTGCTGTCAACAAAGAATGACTGCGGAACAAAACGGTATTATTTGATTCCAAGCAAAGGGCATGTGGCAAGTCCTGCTATTATTGAATCAGTTTTCAGAGGTGACATTTCGGCATGTACAGTACAAAAGTAAAATGCCCTTATTTTACATGGCAACAGATGATTAAAAAGACCAATATTTTGCCACCAAAACACATCTTCTTCAGGGTCGTTGGCAGCAGTACAGTAGCTAATTCAAAGTCACAGCTGGTTCAAAAATACTCCAACTTCATAAAACCCTGATTCCAAAAAAGTTGGAAATGTAAAAAATGTAGGAAATGTGGTTCAAAAAATGTTTTTTTAGTGTGACGACACTGTGCTTTTTTTTTTAAATATTTTTTTGGTCTTTGATGGCTTTATTGATAGAACAGCTGAAGATATGACAGGAAACAGGGTGAGAGAGAGGGGGAGTGACACGCAAGCAAAGGGACCCAGGCTGGGAGTCGACCACGGGTCCGCTGCAGAGCCTCAGCACATGGGACGCGCACTCTACCCGCTGAGCTAAACGGCACCCCGACACTGTGCTTATGGTCTGGTTAGGTTTGGGCACTAAAACGACTTGGCTACAGTCAGGAAACGATTGCTCTTTGGTTGAGGCGACCTGCTTTGGTCGCCACAGCTGATGTCCGGAGGCCTCCTTTAAAGTATCCAGTGGTTTCACTCTTACAGATGCTGACATGCTGTCACTGACTTGGCGAGTGATACTAATTTGACCCAAGAAAGTTATCCGACTGGTTACCATGTCGCAGCAGTTGACCCCTTTACGTAGACTAATTCTCTTGTTGTTGCCCACAGGTGTTGTATTTTATTTTGAAACAATTAATTAACATTAAAGTTTTTTATACATACATAAAGATTGAAGAGATTGACTTTTTGGTGCTCTGGTCACTAACAGAATGTATCTAATGATCAAAGGAGTTATATTCAATCTCCGAAATATCTAGGCCACATGAACTTGTGATGCCAACACACACTCTGTACCCGCACGACTTCCTGCATATCAATAAACAACAGTAGCGGACTAATTAGCAGTTTATGATCCTGATGCAGCTGAAGGGGCTTGTCAGCTGGCTAGCAGTAAACTAGAAGGCAACCCTGACAGTCTAATTAACTGCGGTGTCTTCTCCGACAATGGAGCTCTGAGCTTGAACCATCTGACTAAATGTAAACTTGGAGGGGGGGGGGGGGTCATTCATGATTTAGCTGTGGATGTCTCCCTTAGGTGTGTCAAGGCTGTTGAAAATGGTTGTTTATGACATCATACCATCATACCATACACTTTAAGGTGCAGTGAGCATCATGTTAAGTGCTGCATTGTGGTTTTTTTTCAGCCCTGTGATGCACAAAATCAATTCTTTACAATACAGTATATTGTGGCATAGAGCCAGATCAATAGTTTAGGGCCAGGGAACAGCGACAGATGCGTTTGCACGCTTTGCTTTACTAATGTCTCGAGATAAAAGCCGACTGGGCCTTCGCCAGGTGGGCTGGTGAATTTAGCACACACATAAATGCTGTATCTTATATTCTGTTTTGTTTTTCTTGCTTCATTTGTGTTGTTATTGTTGCCTTTATTTTTTTTCCCCCCCCTTCTCTCATTCGTCTTGGCTTGTTTGATTCTCGTCCTGATTGATTGATTTTTTTCCTTTTTTCGTTTCACACACATTAGAGTGCCCAACCCTCATGGGTTCACAAGACAAAACAAAAACACAGCTGCGGCGGTCATACAATTCATTCAGTTTAGTTTAATTATTTTGCAGCTCAGTCTTGTACAAGATATTCTGCCTCCGCTCCGAAGCTTGACAAAGAAAACCCACAACAACAAAAGCTTCCTGAAGCCCGGCTCAAGTTTTTCATTATCGTCCAACCAAAAGAAATCGGCATCAGTGGAGGACCTTTTAGTAAACAGGACAACAAAACCAGAAATTCTTTCTCATTCTCGACAAAGTCTGTCCTTCTCTGGAGGGACACTAAACCATGCTGGTCTCCAAGGCCAATGGTCTTGTTCCTGAATGTAACTGTGTTTTTCTCTTTTGTTCAAATTATACTTCACATAAGGTTCTGCAGAATATGTTATATATTCATGGTCCTCACTTTTACTGCACTATGAATAAAATAAAATAAACATATTAACATAGACTGACACATAACATTCGTTTTACAAATGTATGAAAAATGTTTTGTTTTTGTTTTTTTAAATCTAGCTCGGTATTTCACACAGTAATCGTCACAGTTGCATAATTAACACCTCTGATTCTAATTGCCCGTTTTAACAACTTCTCTGCATTGTTGATTATTTGTAAATTAAGGTAGCATTGTTTGAAGAGCACGACATAACAGAAGTTTATTAGCGTGCCCCATCTGCTCGCGGGCCTCTGTAGGGCTGTTTACATCAGACAACCTGATGTTCGTGTCATTCTTTGATGCGTGGCTTCACATCTTCCTAATTGATAAGACGATGCCTGCGTTAAGAATGGCAGCGCGCGCCCACAGTCGTTAAGTGGATGTCAACGGTGCCTGATGGACCTAAGCATATTGTGTAGAAAGAAGGTCTAAGTGATGTGCGACGGTACCAATTGTTAAATGAATTACTCGCAGCATTACTATCAATTGATGCCAGTCAGCCATTTTATTGACTCCATAAAGTCACCTACCATCATAATCCATTTTGGAAGTGACACCATTATTTTCTTTAAAGTGTGCACAATGAAACACTTGATCCCTAATTGTCACTGAAAACTCTATTATGGATGCATATCTTGACACCCTGGCTCCCACCACGCATCACTATCTTCTAACACTGGCCTCTGACACCGTGGACCATATTTTGTAGCAGCGGTGCCAGGAAACAAAGGCCGCCGACAATTGGGCCCAGTCCCAGTGTCCACCATTGAAGCACATTCTGGGGAAGTCATTGAGTAATAATCCGCTGGCAAAGTCGAGACAGGGGTGAGCGCCATTCATCAATCGCTTTTCTGGGTTAGTTATCGTTTCCTGATTTGTTTTTGTAAGGTTCATCCTCACGTGTCATGTTGTGTTACTTCCCTCCCTCTCTTGTGACTGATGTGTTACGACTTTCCCCGATTGTCCTCTTGTGTATCGGGTTCCTAGTGTTTTTTCTGGCTCCTTCCATGTTCCCGTTGTTTCTCCACTCTTTACCCTCACCTGTGTTTCTTTTAGCCTCACTCCACCTTCACCTTGTCCTCTCATACTAGTTTAGCTGTATTTCAGTGCAGTCTTTAGCTCTGTTGTGTTTCCCTGATATTCCTTTGTGTTCGCCTGTTCCTTGTGCGCAGTGATCCGAAAACGTAAAAAGCAAAAACAATGATAATCCAGATGATGGTTCTCTTGAATGTATGATTATTCTACATGCAAGAGAGACATTGTATAAATCACTGTACAAGATCTGATACGTTTTCCAACAACTGATTCTCTACTTAAATCACTATTTATAAAAAAAAAGTCACATGTTTTTGAAAGGTTATCTTTCTTCCCTGAAACCTCTGAAAACAGAAGCACACATACACACAAATGGGACTATACACACAGTAGTCCTATTTGTGTGTATGTGTCCTCCTGTTTTTTTGCTTTTACTGTTGTATAATTAAAACTATAAAATTAAAAGCCCTAAACCCCCAAGGTAAAATGAATCCTGAATCACAAAGTGCTGTCCCGGTCCTATTTATACCATCTGGGTCCCTTGTTGACTCTCACTCAAACACTTATCTAAGTCTGTAAGGTTTATTGGGCCACGGTCTTTTTTGCTTACAAAGATTTCCTAACTGAGTGAAATGACCTAGAAGCATCTGAGTGGAGGCCGCGATGAGAGCTGGTGGAATGTTTGATTGCGAAGGAAAGGTGCCTCTGTACTTCCTTTCCGATCTCCTTAAGCATCGGATGAACTGGACCGACAGGAGAGGAGAAAACGTCCCTGAATTCCTTGCAGCCCTTAGGGTGTTGCCGCTGTTATATAAGGGAGTTGTAACTTGTTTTAAATGTATGAGTTTAGACCACCATCATCCCACCCCCGCCTGCTTTCTTTGGATGCGTCAGTCTATCCACTTGGCGCTCTTTTCAAAGAGCTGTGTCATTATCAAATCCAGTGGGCTTGCTAACAGTACAAAAAACTGTAGATCCAGCCAAGTGGAATAATCTAATATTTAGAGACAAGAAACGCGTCTGTCAAATGCCCACTTCAAGGCTGGAAAACTTCTTTCCAGCACAAGTACGTCAAACAAAAACATCCAATATCCACATTGACTGGTGGATTTCTTGCGCTATATTTCTAACTAAAGGAGATCATCTTATTATTAGATTTGGATAGAGTCTTTTGAGGGTACACACTTGGGACAAGAACATTCATTCATTCAGAACATCCATTCTTAAAAAGTTCATTTGTTCAGTTACCAGTCAGGTGGTTTGTATTCATGACCGAACACTCGTCACTGACTTTGCCAATAGTGTCAATCATCAGACATCTACAGCAATAAGTAACAATGTGCTGGACACAAAAAATGACCTAAATTTAGTAAGTAGCTCAGTTTGGAGAATGCCCAAATCCGAGACATTCCACACTATGTTTTCACCGCCCACCTCGCAACCAAGCAGATCGTCTCATTATTCAGCACACACACAATCACCACACACTGTACCCATAAAAAGGCCCTGAGCAAATAGAGTTTATTAGGTAGGGTGAAGGGGAACTTGACGGGGGAAGAGGAAGGTAAGATGGCAAATGAGACTTTAGAAAGGGGTCAAACAAAGACATAAAGAAGGAACAAGCGGAGTAAGCAAGGAAGCAAAAAACAACGAGGGAGGTATCGAGGCAGGCAGGAGTTATATCTGCAATGTTTCTGCAGTGCAGCAATTGCATAAGCTGATACACCTGGGTACCTGATAACTGTGTGAGGTGATGAACCCCCCCCCCCCCCCCCCCCCCGTCGTCATTGTTGGTGATTAATTGTGTCGCATTCCTTCAGATATTTGATTAGAATTTCTTGGTTCTGGGGATTGAAGTCATTTGCTAAATGTTGGCAAATATGTCACCCTCAAAAAAAAGTATACATCAAGGGCCTGATATTAATGAATTAGTCTTCAAATACATTTCTGTACTTTATATTTGATCTGGGCCCAAAAACTTGGATGAAATTACAAAATGTTCTCAACGCTTCCTGCTCCCACGGGCCCAACTGTAAGTGCAGTCGATTTACTTAAGCGCCACAGTTGTCTTTTCCTTTTGAATTCCTTACATCTTACCTTGATGTCCTTCATGACAGTTTCCATCAAGGTCCAGGAAAATTGTTTAGAAATATCCATAGAACGTAACTTTGACTATGTGACTGCAGGGCTGGTATTACAGATTACCAGGCTGCTAAATTCTGGAGTCACTTTGTTGCTTTTTGATTCTACAAGTCACCCTCCTCCATTGACACATTCAAAACCCACTTCCTCAGTCTACGAATTATCATCGCGAAGATGCCTCATCACTCTTTGGGTTTTCATTTTGTTATTTTAACCCTGTTTGCGTTGTGTTTTTAATCTGTTCCTGTTTTTTAGTCAAGTTCTTGTGTTTTTATTTGGAAGTTCCTGTGTGTTTTATGTAATCTTTGGCTCTGCACTCGTTGTTTTCAAACATGCTCTCGAAATAAATTGGCATCAGCTGGCTGATGAAAAGAGGTAGATTTTTGCTCACTACTGCTTTCACCGTTTCTGTTATTATCAGTGCATAATATTTTCAATTATATACTGCGGTAAGTGGAATCACTCCCTCGTTCACTCATGATGTATGATAGTTGACCCTAGTGATTAGCGAATTTAGACTTCAGCTGCTTCGTGATCCTCATCATTTCCTGAATGACAGTGTTCGTGCGCCTTTAAAATACCACAAATCAAATTTTTTGGGGGGATTGTTAGCAAAGTCCGCGCCCTGAACACTTGCTTTTCTGTTCCGTTTCATCAAAATCACAAAAAATCTGGCCAATCAGATAAAGCAACAGATGTCCACGTTCACAGGTGTCAGAAACGGTCTAAATCAGGCGCCATGAGTGAAAACACCTGTGTGGATGTGGAGCAGGTGTGTGACAGCAACACGTTACTGTAGTCGTGTGACTGTGTGTGACATTTTCAGTGTGGAGGATTTTTGATGTGCATTACATCACAGCTGCTAACCCCCACTAATACTGTTCTCCTTCACTGGGACTATTATCATCAGGGGACCTCTTGTGATATAGACATTTCCGCCCACCTTTCTCTTGCAATTTGGCGCATTCGGATATAATTGATACAATTCACTGTTGTTGTTTTTGTTACAAGCATGAAAACACATTTGCAGCTCATTAAGACCAACCTTTAATACGCTCTGTGGCTGTACTTGAATATGACTACCTCCTGTTGCTCTCAACCTTCTCTGTCAGCACTTCTGAACATCAATAAAGCCAATCTCACAATCTGACAAAGGAATACAGATGTATAAAAAAGGAATACGGACTCCCACTTGCTCAGCTGGTAGAGCAGGCGTCAGAGGTTGGGTCCAAGTCAAGTCCAGTGTGAAAAGGGCTTTTGACACATTAGTCGACTCAGCTGTCTTTCAGAGAATATCATGGGAGTTTGTTGTTTTCAGTTTTGGACTCAGTATGCGGAGGCGTGTTAATTTGGCGTGGGAGCAGCAGAGCCAAACGAGGAAAGAACACGTCTGCTGATTAATCCGAAACTGTATCACTGAGGTGTTGTGGCATCTTGAGCGTCCCAGTAACCACTACATTCATGAATCACCTGTTCAGATGCAGGGGGTGTGTGAACCCCGCACCTTCGCAAAGCATCGACTTGCGAATACACAGTGTGTGAGAGCAGAGCAGCGAACAGCCAACACACAGCCAAATTATCCTATCAGTGTCATTGCTCATCAACTGCACACTGCTGAGCAGATTGACAACAGCGAAACCAAAAGCCACCAGTCTGTTCGCAGTGACAGTGAAAACTTTTAGCGGGCAGCACTCACGATAAGGCCTGAAGGACGCGGCTGGTTGGACACGAGCCACATCCAGCCGACATCGGCAACCAGAAATGAAATCATCAAAGTCGAACATATATTTTTGTTAAAAAATACATAAAGTTCCACTGAGAATACATGAATCTGATTTGCATGATGTCTCTCAGAGATGCTCAGCGCTTCTGAACTTCAGAGTCAAACTCAACCGCACATCAGCGGAGGCAGTCGCCATGAAATTCGACACTCGTCAAGCGAGTCGCGCCGCAAGACGCCGCCTGATCCCGACCAAAACATCATCTTCTGTTTCATTATCATACAAAGCAGGCGCCGCCTTCTGCAAACGCCTTGCCCGCGAGACGCACTCAGAGTTTTTGCGACGATTTGTCAAACACAGATGTCACAGAAAAAAGCACACGAACAGAGGAACCTCACTCGCTGCCAAACATTCCCACTTAAGGTAAATGTGCTCGCTTATAAAAAGCTACAGCCCTTAAAATTGGGGAGCATCTCTCACGCCGTCAATAAATTTCATTCTCTCGCTTCGTGGAAAATAAGTTTTCAAGGCTGGATGTAAGATGAAATGACTTGTTGAAGAGGGCATTTTTTTGTGTGCTTCATCTTTCTGCCTGTTTTTCACCCCCTCATCATAAATCCCTGCCTGGTAATATTTAAATCTGTTTCCACTGCAAAGCTATCTGTTTTAACTCCCAGCTCATTAGCAGCACTTCAAATCCTCCCTGTATCGCATCTCTTCTGCCTTTTATTCAATCACGTGGAACAGCAACCCGTTGCTCTCCCGCGTCAATCCGTCTCCATGCGTCTCATCTCCTTCCCATCTCTCTCCAGTACTTTTACTTTTTCCGCCAGAGGACGACGCATGAAGGTGACCGGCCTTGCCCCTTTTTTTTCCCCCGCCAGTGCACATCTGTTTTTGCGCAGACTACGGTCTGAGCAGCAGGGTGAGTGGGTGTTTAATTGAGACAGAAAACAAGGAAGGATTTCTCTGCATTTCACAGCCATGATTTGCTGCATTAACGCAACACAGCGAAAATGATAGATACTGAATGGGGCCTGTGAGGGTTTGATGTCTCTTCCAGAAGTCATTTTGCCCCCGAGTGCAACAGAGAGCAAACAGAATAAGGAAGCGTGACTGGAATGGGTATACGGATGCCACCTCCCTCAGGGTGGCCGGATTAGAAATGGCGACAGTTAACACAGGAGGAGGAAATGCAAGGCATGGCAAAAGAGCGAGCTTAGGAGAGGAAGAAGAAGGAGGGGGAGGGGGTTATTGACACAAAGATTAAATGGATCTCCCTGTAAAACCGCTGGATAAAAATCACTTCTGTCCCCGGGTGATCGCACACCCAAATTATCATTAGAGAAATGAATATGAGAGCCGGTGTCGCACGGGCAAATCAATATGCTTGTTAAACTCTTGCATCGGTGCATGGTGGAATTAAAAGCTG
Source organism: Sparus aurata (assembly GCF_900880675.1). NCBI lineage: Eukaryota > Metazoa > Chordata > Actinopteri > Spariformes > Sparidae > Sparus > Sparus aurata. The sequence goes on along the minus strand of NC_044208.1, from coordinate 15,128,220 downwards.
TTATAGCGTGTTGCCGTGGAACAGCTTCAATACCATGCAGGAGAGTGTTGTCTGCATGTGTGTGTGTGTGTGTGTGTGTGTGTGTGTGTGTGTGTGTGTGTGCGCACGTAAAGATGAGGGGTAATGGTAATCACTGCAGCACTTTGTGCTCTTTTGTGGCCCTGAATTTAAAAAATTAAAGGGGGCATCCAACAATCACTTGAGGGGACAATCCAATTATCAGTGTGAGGTGTAGTTACTGTATGTGTTGAAGGTGTGTGTGTGTGTGCGTGTGTGTTTTCCAGCAGAAGGGATTAAAAGTAAACTTAATTATTCGGGAATTTCCTAATTGTTATTGGAGTCACAAAAAACTAAAGCAGCTGGCATTTATATGCAGTACTGCTTCGCTGACTGCAATCTGTTTCGTTTTTGATATCAGAGAGAGAAAATTAGTTTTGTTTTTGTAGAGGATTCTATCATTGATCAGAGCTGACAGCAGCATTAGGGGCTAAATCGTATTTTTGGTCAACTAAAATGTCTGAGATCATAGGCGTAACCTGAAATCATTTATCAAAGGAGTGGGGCTTTTCCTCTGTTGGTGTCACGTTTGCAAAATGGCGAGGACCCAGATGCAGACACAACGCGAGCTGTGATGAGCTGATGAGTGATGATGAACGAATGAAATCCGGAAAAACTAAATCCAAAAAGCAAGTAACAAAACAAGGTCAAAGGTAAAAAAAAAAAGAAAACGAGAGAGAGAGAGAGAGAGAGAGAAAGAGAGATACGAAACTGTGGACAGTCCAAAGAAAGGAGGAACAAATCAAGGGACTGGGGAGCACAGGAGGGCCGGGGAACAGGTGAAGTAACAAAGCCTGAGGGAACAACTCAAGCTTAAGCGCAAACTGAACTAATGAGGGGATGAGGTGCAGGTGGAGAGACACCGGGAACAGGGCAGTGCTAACAAAGCTGATCTGAGACAGGTGTCATAAGGGAGGAGGAGCACAGGAACACAGGTGAGCAGAAAGTAGAGAGTGAAAACAAGACTCAAGAGGACATAACTACAAAATAAAACAGGAAACCAACAAACCAAAAAAACAAACAAAACATGGAGTAGTGGTAGCAGCGGGTTTACACAGACCGTGTTTCCCATTTCTCACCAGGTTTATTATATTTAGTCTTTTTAAACAATGGCAAAAGTTGTTTTTTGTCAATCAATAACAGCATCATCAGCTCATAGAGATCGCAGCGATTGACCGGCCAGGGGACCTCAGTCTGCTGGCTGATCTGTGTCAGACATGTCCGACTCTGCGCCGGTCACTTTTGCACACATGCCACCCTCCACCCGAGGGGACCGCCAGCCCAAGCTGAAAAGAAACGATCTAAATATTTTATGTTATTTACCCAAATCGTGTGCACTTGTTCCATTTTAAAGTCAGCGTGAGTGTCTTCACAGTCTCTCCGCTCTCTTCTCTGCTGCCTATGTGTTTCTCTGCGACAGACACACGGGGCAGTTACTCAAACTGCGATCTGTCGCACCCGTTTACCTTTTGGGAATTTAAATCGCTGTAGCCGAGGGTTATGAATTGCGCGTTCGCTTTGAGGATAGAGATCCGTTGTCTGAGCCAGAGCAGCAAACTTTTTGTCCCGCTCGCGAGTCAATTGCAGCACTTTACAGGACAAACTCCTTCCTTTTATTACCTTTCACAATAGGAGTTATGGATATACCAGTACACACAGTGTAAGTGGGTATAAGAGAGAGCTAAAACGCGCTTCAACATTATAGGAGCAGGCCATTCAAATAGCTCACATGTGTTTTAGTTACTTAATAGTCAGTGTTCTATTATGAACATAAAATTTCAGTGACAAAAATGTTTGTGTATGAAAATTGAAACTGGATTCAGCCAAAGTCAGAGTCAGCCAAGAAAATTGCGATTGATGTATCTGACTCAAAGATCATAGAGTACTGGCATAACACACTGTTTTCTCTTTAAAGCTGCACTAATCAGTATTCTTATACGAACATACAAAGACCAATAACCCCACAGCTCTACACCTCTTGCTTTAGCTCCTTCTAGCTCGATGTTTGGGTTTTATGGCCCTTCAACTTCCCCGTTGTTGTTTTCACCCTCACCACCTACCTCGGCCTTGTTTCCAGCCCCAGCAGACAGCTGGTTTTTAACCAACACAAACAGCTCTGATAAACCACCTCGGCGCCGCTCGTCCAATATCAAACAGAAGGCGGACTTCGTTAGCGGCACGCTGGTGAACAAAGTTGAGCAGCAAGCGGCTAAAGCATCAAATGTTTCCAGCAGGAGTCGGTGGAAACCAGGAAATAGGTCAGAGGAGAGTAAATATTGGCTTCATGTTTTTTCAGATGTGCAGAAAACAAAATTTGAACTTTGTGCTGAGTTTTGCTCCGCGGCTGCTGGATGTGGAAAGTGTTTAAAATGACTGTTTGCTGACACTTGTCATATCAGTTTAATCGTTTCATAATATTAGCAGTGTTGAGTTTACAGTTCGCTCTGCCACCCGCAGATCACTCGATGAATGCCTTTCATTAGAACTGTTTACAGCTTTCTATTTACACATTTTTCGAGTTTACTCCTTCCATTCCCACAAATTGACACTATTTTGTCAATAAGTTTTGATTAATGCTTTCAAATGATTATTTATATTTCACTCACATTCTCTCTGTGGCCTTAAGCTTCAAACTAAGGCACTTCCCCCGACCCATCGAGCGTCAGCTTTGCACATGAAGAGAATCTGTTAGTAATAAGTTAGCAATAACACGTTATATGCAGCATCTGGTTGGACTTTCAAAATAAAGCTTGCTGACGATAAGTTAACATATAATTACACAAGACTTGTTGTTAACATTGTGAAAACATCAAGGTTTGGTTAGGTTTAGGAAGAGAATGTACTAAACAGCTTAAAAACAAATCACTATTGGCTATTAGTCACCTTTGGGATACACAGCCTGGTCTCCAGGGGAAAACTCCAGTATACGAACAATCCTATCGCCCCAGCCACCCTCGGGATATTTGGACTTGTGTCACTCTTTATACTACTGCACTCTTGGGGCACTTCAAGACGTGACACTGGAATAACAATGGCTGCACGCGATTGGACAAACACCTGAGAAAATAAGCCAGGCAGGTGCTGAATCTGTCTTCATTCTCACTTGACAACGGTTCGTTTATTATAGTTTTTCGGGAGGTTCCAGGGGTGGCACGGCACGCCAGATGCTCCTGATTCGCATGAAGTCGCCTCGTCTATCGAAATGAAATCCACGGCCAGAACTCATCACGCGGCTTCCTACGTAGAGAATGAACATGACATTAGAAACAATGGATCCTGTGGACACGGACCATGAGAGGGAAAACAAGGCAGTCTGTTTGCAGACGCAGGGCAGGAAAGAGTAGCCTCTCTTACACAGAGAGACGAAGTGAAACCAGAGCTTTCAGATTTTGTTCCAAAAGGATTAAAAAAACCCAATTCCAAATCACACTGACATTTCTAAAAATGCAAATGAGCCAAAAATCCACTCCTGGAGCAAAACTTTGCTACAGAGGATGTCTTGCATTTCACTCCACAAAATGAAAAACAATGTGAATTTATTATTGTTTTTCACAGCCTGTAATGAGCAACATTTCCCATAAGTCCAGTCGGTCGTGGGTTAAAAGTCACCGGATTGATAAGCGGAGGATGAACAGACGGGAATAGTTAACATCTTTTACAGCTAAAAAAAAACAAAGAGAGCAGAGAGTAGTGGGTCAGAGCTCACTCAGAGTGTAATGGGTTGTTAGAATGTTGACAAGATGCTGGCAAACACACCACCGCTCTTGAGCTCTTGATGATAGAATCATCAAGAGCTCCAAAATGTAATCGCAAGTGCCAGTGCAGAAAAACCCATTGGTCGTGGAATATTGATGGTGAACCCCAGGATTCACTTTTTTTTTTCTTTTTTTTTCCCATAGAGGCAGATGAAAGAAACCCCCCCATAATGAGAGATTGCACTCGGTTGCGGGAGCCGGTGGAACGGCAGCCCCTCGGTTGTCAGAAAACTCAATGTATCGACGTGGTGCTTTTGATATCCGCCTCCTCTTTCCAAACTGCGTGGAAAATTACACGGTTATTAGACAAAAGGTTAACACTTGTCGTTTTTTTTTTTCCACAGCTGGAGCGGGCGTAAATTATTTTTTTTGGACACTGTTCAGGAGTGTCTTCCTTCTCATGTGCATACATGTCTTCGCCCCCTCCCTCCCGGGATGGTGACTAACTGCCGGGTGGGATGTCAGAGGGCTGCTCTTCACTTTGAGGATGACTCACAGTGGCATGGAGCCTTTGATCCTCTCCCCGGCTTTGTGAATAAAGAATACACTTTGATTGACGCCGCGCACATTATGGCCGTTTGAGAGTTGGCAGGGGAGAAAAAGACGCGTCTGTCATGCTGAAAAAGCCCCAAAACACCCCACCACCACCGTCTCTGCCGCCGAGGGCCAAGTTGCAGGAAAGCGCTTTTGAGCTGCTTTCAACATCTAACCCTATACAATGCCTATTATGGGAGCTCAACCCCGCATAGCATCTATCTATCCTTTTTGTCGCGTGGCAGCGTCGCTCGATTCCAGCAAGCATTTGATCAACACCCACGGCCATTTAAAGAAAAAAAAAAGAAAAAAAAGGCACTGACAAGCCGGAATGCAGATTGGGTTAGTTACAGTTATGTGCTGAAATGAACCCGTCGGTGCTTATCACGCGCACAATGTGACGCGGCAAAGTGGAATGTGGATCAGCCCTTAATCAACCATAATGGGTGATAAAACGAGCTTAGCCACCGCCACAAAGCACGGCTCCCCTGTCTCCGTTTCAGATCCTCCTCAGCATTCCAACCCGGTGCGACCTCGTAAGCAATTACAAGCGTATTATGCCAGGGATAACAAGAAAAACGGGAATCTAAGAGCAGCAAGTAACGTTCGCGCGCCGTGCGTATTGTGTTTCCTGCTAAACGAGGTGTGTTCCTTGAATTGAGCCTAATAGGTGGAAAGGAGGAAAAATAATGACAACAAAAATGCAAAAAAAACAAACAAACAAAACAGCGTGTTTGGAATTTCAACACAGTGATCCATTAGATACAGTAGATACACACAGTGAATAATGCATGGCGGAGGAGGCTGAGGGGGCTTTACTGCGTTAAGGAAATGTGCCTCGGAGATGTCACACGCATTCATCAGTGCGACTCTGGGAATCAAGCTGACGTCTCTGAATGCTGCCAGGTTGGTTATTGTAGACACATGTATGCAGGGAATTTGGAGCAATAATACCATGTTATAATCAGTGAAGGATGTTTGTGATCACATTATCAGGATAAAGACGTGACCCTGCAGATTGCCATCCTGTCGGAAAACCCTTCAGGCGTGCTTCTGCATTGCATGTGCGTTTTGAGCATTCGTTGTGCAGAGCTGTGTGCCGGGTAAACCCAAAGCAATCTGCCACCTCTCCCAAAACTAGCCGAGCGCTGACAGTAACACAAAGGACGGCGCAGAACACCTGCTGAGATGATGGGGATGGCAGACAGCCAAGCCGACATATGGGTCTCGTTCTGGCCCTTAATGAAGACAACCTGACATAAATATCGGACAAAACGGACCGCTCCGGAGACCCGTGCCGCCCTGCCGCAGCGGCGCTGGCATTGACGTAAACATTTGATCATCCTCGGGGTGTCGAGGCTGCCAAGGGGAGGGCACAGGCGTGGGGAGAAAGCAGAGATTGGGGCTGTAACGCAATACATTCGCTGCATATCAATGCGGCTTCCCAAAAGGATAAACACCTCAGTCTTCTTTGAAGCCTACAGGTAACAGAGCGCACTATCCACAGTTGCAGGATGAAATGATTCTGCTGCTGTAAACAAGTGCTCGCTCACACTTTTCACGAGGTGTGTGTGAAGTGTCAGAACATCTCAGCGTTGAAAAGAAAAAGCTGCTTTAAGCCGGGGAAGGCTTTCGCTATCCTTGAGCTCTGAGACTGTGTCAGAGAAGACAGACATTAAACGCAGGAACAGGGGTAATTAAGTTAAGTCAGTGCTTTAAAGGCGGCTGTTTTTGTGCATATTCAAAAGCAGCACCTGGAAACAGCGTTGCTTCCACGTTAGTAGAGAGCCCATGAGTCCTGTGCCAGAGTATTACTCCTCCAGCTGTGCTGGCTGTCTTCTTCTTTGGCCCTAATAGACATTCTCTCTGTTTTTATAACAACTGGAAATACGAAAAAAAAACAACCAGTGATGCCTCTGGCAGCCCCGATCCTCATCCTTGTGCTCCACGTGGAAGCCTGCGGCCAGTCAGGGAGGGCGAGCAGTTAATATAAGCGCTGACAAGGAGGCTCTGGCTGTTTGGAGAGATAATGGCCTGGACCACAGGCACAATAATAGCCTCCCCTCTGCAAAGGAATGCTGCACTGCCAGTTCACAGCGTTGCCTATTTATAGTTCCCCGTAATTAATACGCAGTAATTGAAGCATATAAGCAAAGCTGGGTACAGTACACGGAGGCCTCGTAGTCTCGCAGGAGAAAAAAAAAAAAAAGATGTGAAATGATAGTCATTACAGTTGTCAAATCTCATATCAATGGACATTTCTTTCCCTTCTTTTCTCTGTTTCTGCGGAGACACCGAGGGCTAATCTCCAGCCCGCGAGTTATACATTATGAATGCAGAGCAGAAATTCTGCAAACGAGAGCGGCGCACTTCTGTCATCATTTCACTACAGACAAAGGCACTTTTCGACCGAATACGACGGAGAGATTAATAATCATCTATTACTGTCAAAGTTCATCAGCTTCCTGTTTCGTAAGGGAGCCAGTTCAGCTGCAATAACATTTCAGTAGGGCTGAGCGATATCTGAAAATGTATCTGACATCGCGATATGAGACTATAGATGGTCCCAGATCTGGATATTGTTTAGATGGATTTAGATTATTTGTGTTTTCCTGGTTTTTAAAGCTGAATTATAGTAGAGAGATGTCATTTTTTTAAAATAAATGAGACAGAGATGAGTACTTCTCCAAAATCTTATTGAGTTAATATCTTGTGAAAGTGCCAAAAGTAATCCCTACAATATCATCACAACTACAACATGGAGGTATTTGGTCAAAACTACTGTGATATATATATATATATATATATATGTATATTGTGATTTAAAATAGTTTTCGAAGGCCATGTCACCACATAGCAAAGAGTCCTCAAGCTCTCACTGGTAAAAGTTGTGAAATGATGGTCGTCACAGTTGTCAAATCTCATATCAACGAACGTTTCTTTCCTGTTTCTGAGGAGACACCAAGGATCCACTCCTCAGCCTCGAGTTATACATAATAAATGCCGAACAGAATATGCAAAAACCTGAGCTTCTGTCATCGTTTCACACGGACAAAAGGCACTTTTTCTACAGAATATGACAGAGGGATTAATAATCATCTATTACTGTCAGAGTTCATCAGCTTCCTGTTCCGCCGGGTGCGCCCCCGTCTAACGCCCCAAAATCACACCAGTAACATCTCCGGCTCCCGCGTTTCTTCACAGCCGATGTCGCAATTCCTCAGAGGGTTCAAACCGCAATCTCGTGTCATCAGTCCGGCCTGTAATCTGTTCATTTGGAGGGAAAAGATTTCTGTCTTGTCTTTTTTTTAATTAATGGAATTTTCAAATGACGATGTGATGAACTGTGTATGTGGAGGCAGCCTTCCTTATAGCATGTTAATGATCCACATCATTCTGCTAATCAGTCAATTAATCACCATCTTATGAATTTAATCTCTTACTTAGGCCCTGTTCTACATAATGGGTTTTAAACATGCAAATTCACGCGCGGGTTACAAATGAGGCTCATTCCGGCACCGCGCTCGTCTTGAAGCGGGCCTCCGTTGACAGCCTTTGATCCGAGATGTCGTGTTTCCTCCGCAACACAACAAGGACATGTAACAATGACGGAGCACAATGCCTCCATTGATATGTTCGCGTGGGAGTTATTAAAGCCAGATTTGTTTTTCTCTCTGTTATTATTCTGTATCCTTTTTCGCGCTTACATACAGTTCACGTTCTTCAAGGGTGGCGTTCCTTGATGAAAAATAACCTCTCAACAATCTTTGGATCTCATTCGAAAAAGCTCAAAAGCCCATTTTGCTTTGGTGATTTCACACCGCGCAGCAGAAAACAAACTCATGTTTATTTATCACATACTTAAATCTCTCGTATATCCCGAGCTCAGTTAGTCAGAATGGGAGCGAAGTAGAAGTATTTGATTTAGAGAAGTGAATATATTGGTAGATCAATTTGTAATACCTGACCGGGATTGGCTTTTTCAAATGGGTTCAATCAATGGCCATTATAGATTGGCACTTTTTAGGGGATTAAATTAATCAATGGCCTTCAGTTTCTGTTTGTGGTATTAGGGATCTTGACATTTCTTATTTTGTTGACGTGTTTTCCAAGGCAAACTCCTCAAAGGGGTTTTAGGTTGTTAGTTGTGACTTTATTGATGGAAAGTGGTTAAAGCACTTCAAAAACAGCTTGTGGGGTTGTCAGGTTGTGAAAATTTCCTTTTCACCAGTGTTTTTTTTAAAAGAGCTGCGGACAACTTGGATAGTTATTCGGGAAGTATTCGCTCTCTTGACAAAAGTTGGGCGAGAAGATCGATCCCACTCTCCTGTCTGTGTGGCAAATATCAGCTGGTTGCCTTATCTAAGCACAAAAAACAGCTAAGAGAACTAAATCTGTCGTCCAGGACCTCTCTTATCATTCAGTAATTAATACGTTGTTTCATGCTGATTTCAGTAAAACAACAATTTTTACATTATACAGGAGATTATGGGCTTGGTTATTTTTCAGCTGGAACCAGAAACTTCCTTCCTCTCAGATGTTTTTTCTAGCAACAGCTTGCATCTAGTAATTGTCTGGCACAAAACAGCAAAACATAGTTTTTACACCTTGCGTGTGGAACGATATTGTTGTCTTTCGACAGGGTCAGGCTAGCCGTTTCCCCCTTGTTTCCAGTCTTTATGCTAAGCTAAGCTAATCGGCTGAACGCAACTTTAAAAAAAAAAAAAAAAAAAGTGGATTAGCCTGTTTTTCCAAATATTTAGCAATAACAAACTGTCTAAACGTATTTTATTTACAACTTCAGACTTACTATGAAGCTTGAAACCCACGAGGATCAATGGATTACCAACACTCCCTACTGTTTTACTGCTAAATAGAAAACCTGGCAACACAAGATTTGTTCTTATTAATGTTTTATAATGACTTAAAATCTCCATCTGTTATTTATTATCCGTCGAGGGTCGTAGAGGGCTGGAGCCAATCTGAGCCGACATCTGATAGATGACTCATCTATAAAGCACTGATTAATCATTTATTGTCCGTTGATATAAAGCCATAAGGAGAGCCACTTCACCAACTTCACACATTAAACTAAATTATTGTCATGGGGAGTACAATTCAGCTGGTGGAAACAGTTAGATAAAGTCTCCCCTGCACTCTGGAGGGAACTTTCCAAAGTCTGAATGAATAACCCAGATGGTTCATCATTTTATGCCTTTATGAGATAAAGTAGAGCATTGACAAGAAATGAGAGAGTCAGAAAGGTAAGGACCCGCATTAAAAGCCCCCGTCGGGATCCGAACAGGAAACATTATGGCTCATAGTCGTCGTCTTGAAGAATAAGTCCGCCCAAATATGGAAAATTCAGTCATTCGGGTAAATCGGGTGAGGTTTCGTAGTCCACAGAACGTTTCTGGAGCTTCGCAGCAAAACCGTGTAGAAGCCTTCTCCTACACAACTGAGGCAGATGGAGACCTTTTTTTGAAAAACATAAAGACGCAATTGACAAAGAAATATAAATGAAATGGCTCCACAAATCTCATACGGAGTAATCCAAGTCTCTCAAAGCCAATAATCCCACATTGATTTGAAAAGACAAGATTTTTCCCCTCGACACGCCTCTTCAGACGGGTTGCATGCAAACACAAACACTTCTGGCTTGAAAAGGGGTGTAAATAATGTCTTGTCGAATCAAGTTTGGGATCTTGGGGCTCCCTGGGACTTATAACATGCCAGACAAGCTGTATGAAGCAATTTCCCCATCCACTTCAGTTCTTTAGGAGATTGCTGCAACGTCGTTTTGCTGTCAAGCTCCAGAAATGTTTGGCGGATTATGCAACTTCCCCAGACTTTTCCATCAGCATGAGGTTGATCAGATAATGACTTTAAATATTTTTTGTGAATTTATCCTTTAATCCCTAAGCTCTGCTATCTTTACGGAAAAGCAACTCTAACTCACTGCAGTGAAACTTTAAATCAACTTTAATTCACTGTCTGGATGTCAAACAAAATTCCCCCACGCTGCGCTTCCTGTGAGAGTGGTGGAAGATTCAGCGACAGCTACTGTACCAACAGAAGTTTGATGGTCACTTACTGTATGTGTGGTTACTGGAGCGCTGCCAGTCCTTTCTTTGAATAACACAGTCACATCTTGATTCGAAACACACCTCCGCCGACAGAAACACTAATGTGATTTATTTGCGTTCCACTCGAGGGGCCCAGTGACAGGACGAGCAGACAGAAACAGAACAGAACAGGACACAGCGACAGACAAACTCTCGTTTTCCAGTGAAGCTCACCAAAATCAGACGGCTCGGCTCTTTTACCGGCCCTTGTTTCCTCTAAACGCTAATATTTATACACGGCGTGTTATTTATGGATGAGGCCGGCGCACAAGGCGGGCTCCTGCTGGCGAGTTAAGCACTCAGCATCTGTACACCTTCTCTTATTTTATTATCTATTTTTGGGAAAGTGCTGTAAACATCTAACTGGACTGTTGATGAGAGGCCCCGCCTGACCCAACCCGTCACACGCTCCGACACACACATCAGCTGGAATACTAAACAGGTCAAAACGGAAACATCTTGAGACATCAGTCAAACAAAAATAGACTGTAATCGGAGCTTGTGAATGGAGCTTCAGCTCATATAAAATGTGGGGAAGGTTTTCGTTCTCAGTACACAGTTTGAGCGCACATGAAGGATTGTGCTGCACACACACTGCAATTACAATTTTCTTTTAAATTTAAAGACGACACAAGGTTGTGGCAGGTATCTTTTTAAAGTCCCGCCAGCGCCCAGGCTGTGATTAAAAGTGATGACAAGCACACTGACTTTAAAGGTGCACTACATAGTTTTGGGGGAGACATTTTAATCAGGAGAAAAATATATTTATGAACTGACTTTTTGTTATGCCTAAACCAACCAAATAAACAAACTCTATTGGTTTACATTACTGAATAAATTGAATAAAACCTTGACCTGACCTTAAAGGACAACACAGTTTCGACCATCCCGCACAGTGACTCGATGTTTCCTACTACTCGCAGCAACGCTAACGTTATCGACACTTTGCTGTTTTTGTGTTACTCAGGATGCGGGTGCTCCCTGGCACGAGCATCAAAAATTGTTTGGCTCTCACCTTTCCTCCTTGACATCATCCCTATTGCGATGGAAGTAGCTATATGTGTTACCGACTGTCTGGCTAGGTAGCTACGGTTACAAGTAAACTAAAATTGTGACATTGGAATCAGGCGTCGAACACGAGATCCAAGACTCAAGATTCAAGCTCATTGTCACTCACTGCAGAAATAGTGGATGATTTGATATAATGTATAAAGAAGTAATTCATATAATAGCAGTAAAAGTAAGGAATGGAAGGTATAGAGCAATAAAAAGTGACTCAGATTTAGGATGAATGCAGGTTTCACCATTTGACGTTTGTCTGTGAGTCATACTGCTGAACTTTCTCACTTGTTTTTATCTTTGGCAATCCTTAAACATGTGTTCTTGTGTATTTTGTGGTAATGTGTGATCTGATGTCACAGTTACCTCAGGAGACAATAAAAGAACCTTAACCTAACCTTGAAATGTATGAAAGGAGAAAAGGTATAGAAAACAGCAGGGACAAGGTGCATATCTATATACAGCATATAAATGTAAATATGACATGAATAAAAAGACAGAAGTATAAAGGCAACAAAGGTATCGAGCGAGAAGTTGTGTATAAGCAACACATTTAAACAGAATATAAATATGACGCTGAACAATGATCTCAGATCTGTTGTTTTCCTATAGTGTGTTGACATTTTATAGGTAGGTTTGGCTGATATGGCCTTAAAATAATATTGCATTATTCTGATGAACAACTTCATAAATGCTCGGACAGGGCGACAAAATCATATATCCCAATATTTATTGAGACAGTAATTGAGGAATGACAATTAGTACTTCCACAAAATATCAACACAATGAGATCTTTGATAAATAATCATCTGTAATGTGGACATACACACTACATGGGTAAAGACAAGTATTAGAACGAATAGAACAGTCTGGTAAGTTCAGAAAATGGTATTACTTTATTGTAATTAAACCTTTAACATTGGGAAAAGACAACACTTATATGTCATGTCACGAAACAACAAAATCCATAATCGAAGACTCGATATTCTGCCTCTTAAAATAAACTACATTCACACCATTTTCCCAGTGCTCAGGCCCAGCAGGGACTGGTGAAGAAACCCTGCCAGATTTACTCAAACAGTGCAGGAAATGAACTATTCGCCATCCACACCCTCGGCATTGAGGATAAAATGCAGTGCCAAGTAATGCAGAAAAAAAAGAGGTGCTGAGCCGTTAGCTTCTATATGAGACTTTAAAGTTGGTTTCCACAATTTCTCGTAATAAATCCTCTATTAATGTAACTCCCGGAATTAAAACTGCTGGGCGTTATGACCCCAGATATGCCGAATATGATAACATCATCGTCGGAGCATATTGAGCCATGCATCCAGCTGCCGTCCGACACGTGGCAGACAATAGAGAGGTAATGACATCCTGAAGCAGTCCAACTGTAGCATGTGCAGCATGTTCTGCCCTATCAATAGTGAAACAGGCTATATTTGAGCCAAGCTGACACATTACTTGGCTCCTCGTATGTGGAGGGCCGTTGGCAGTGAAAACTGTGTTATATGGCCCAGTAGTGCTGACAGGTTTCTTTCTCCTTCTCCCCTTCCCTCCCCCTCTTCTCCTCTTTATTTCTCCCTCTTTCCAGGCTGTGGAGAGGCTGGCACGTGGGGAGAGGAGGAGGGGAAGGATGGATCTTCAGCCCGGTGTAAGAGCATCCCCCCAGGGAGGCCGGCGTCGGACGCAAGGCCTCATGGGCCGTTGACCTGCTGTCTTCTGTGATTTATGGCGGCTGGGGGCCTCTGGCCACTGCAGACTCCTCTCCTCTCTCTCCTCCGTTTCCCCTCGCACACACTGCGGGAGTGCAAGGAGCCACACACACTGCACCACCGGCTACAGGAGTATCCGAAGAGGGATTCCTCGCGTGTGCTGAGCTGCGGCACGGGCGCGCGCACTTCCACCGCTTCCTACAGCGTCTCATACAAAAATAAACCGCTCCATAAACATTCCTCCGCTGCGGCACCGTGTCCCGCAATCCCATCACATGTGCGTTAGACAGAGCCCGCTCTCCGAGTATTCTCCATTCGACTGTGTGTGGATTACTATCAGTCATGGTGTGTCAGCTGTAGAGCCCTCGCTGTAGCCGTTGCTCACAGGCAGAAGCGGATCAATGGAAGTGCGCTGAGTAACGAGGTGACGTTCCTGTTTTCACATGGTCTGAGAGCAATCAGCAGGCCGCACATCTCCGCTGAATCCACACACGGCTCATCCCCTGCTCTGCAATAACCGTCCTTCTCTATGGACTATTAGTGCCGTGACTTATGGTATTATTTTAATATTCGACACACTAGCTGGACATTCGCTCCTGTGCACACCAGAGCAGTCAGAGCACCTTAAATACCCCGTTTTCCTCCTGCCGTAAAAGGTCTGGAGCGCGCACAGTGCCGTATTTACCTTCTGGACTATTATTACTTTTGAAAGCTGGGGACTGAGAGTGAGAGCCAGCAGGTGCCCTCGCCATGGTGTTGCCGCCCCCAGACAAACGCCACGTGTGCCTGACCACCATCGTCATCATGACCAGCATGGCCTTCATGGACGCCTACCTGGTGGAGCAGAACCAGGGTCCCAGAAAGATCGGCGTGTGCATCATAGTGCTGGTAGGGGACGTGTGCTTCCTCATAGTGCTGCGATACGTGGCGGTGTGGGTCGGCGCCGAGGTGCGCACCGCCCGACGAGGATACGCCATGATCCTCTGGTTCCTGTACATCTTCGTCCTGGAGATCAAGCTCTACTTTGTCTTCCAGAATTGCAAGGCAGACAGGAAGAGCTTGGAGACAGTGGCCCGGAAGGCTTTGACGTTATTATTATCTGTTTGTGTACCAGGCCTGTACTTGGTTCTAGTGGCTCTGGATAGTATGGAATATGTGAGAACTTTCCGGAAGAAGGAGGACATGAGGAGTCGTCTGTTCTGGGTGGCTCTGGACCTGCTTGACCTGCTGGATATCCAAGCCAACCTGTGGGAGCCCCAGCGGACAGGCCTGCCCATCTGGGCCGAGGGCCTGATGTTCTTCTACTGCTACATCCTGCTGCTCATCCTGCCCTGCGTGTCGCTCAGTGAGATCAGCATGCAGGGGGAGCACATGTCGCCCCAGAAGATGATGCTGTACCCAGTCCTGAGCCTGGTCACCATAAACGTGGTCACCATCCTCATACGAGGCGTGAACATGGTGCTGTTTCAGGACAGCCGCGTTTCCACCATCTTTGTCGGGAAGAACGTGGTGGCCATCGCCACCAAGGCATCCACCTTCCTGGAGTACCGCCGGCAGGTGAAGGAGTTCCCCCACCCGCAGAACGCCATGGCGCTAGAGCTGCAACAGAACTCTGTCAGCCACACGCAGCCGCTGCCCAACGCCACCAGTTTGCCACATGAACCTTCGCCCGCGCAGGACGTCATCGACACATGACCACCAGTGCCGGAATGAGCTCTGGACCATTAGAAAACTGACTGCTTTTTTATGAAAGCACCCGGAGTGGTAGATAGAGAAATCAGCTGCATGACAGGATGAGACTCTGCTCTTGTCAAGCCCACATGAGCTGCTGTGAAACCATAAAAGAGATTTTCAGCATCACCTGCCTGTCAGAACATACTGTAAACCCACACTTGATTCTCTGAGTGCAGCGTGCAGACTTTAGAAATCAAGTTGAAGGTTTTTATTGTGCTATGGTGTTTTTAATTGTTTCAAATGTTTTAAAAGTTCAAACTTTTATTAAGAGACAATCTCCACACTGCGCAGCCCGGTGACATTATGTTGTGTAAAATGGACGGTTGGTTCCCCCCCGGTGAGTATCTTGTATTTTTTAAAGGTCACTTTTTCGACAGTGTGGCATTTCCTTTGAATTCCAGCACCAAAGGACAAACCACTCAGTGTGAAGCACTGACGGAGAGGAGGGGCAGAGAGTGACAGGGGTCAGTCATGGGGGGCAGACCGCGCTGTGCTGCAGAGCGAGGTTGGTGGCAGACGAGTGCGATTCCCTTCTGTGTTCGCTTCTGCTGAGAAAGGAGCTCTGTGGGAGCCGCTGCCTCGGTCAGCACCGGAGCTCAGCACTTACACCAACCACTGCAGGCATCCAAGCGTGTGTTTTACTCTGTGTGTGTGTGTGTGTGTGTGTGTGCGCGCGCACGCGTGTGTGTGTGTATGTGTGTGCGTGTCTGAGCAGGCACCTATGGAGTGTGTCTGCGACAGGAGGTGTTGGCTACTTGAAATTGTATTCGGAGCAGACGCGAGTGAAGTTGATGTGTGTGGTGAATTGCAAATGAGACAAAATATGTAGAGATGTCAGAATAAGAAAAGAAAAGAAAAAAAATATATATGATTTTATTTCCGTCCTGTACATTCCTCTAAAAGCTAGCTCAAGCCTTGACGTCAGAGAATGCAGAGATCAGAGTCCAGAGAGCGCCTCACTGAAGAATTGACAAAAGATGAAAACAATAACATACGAACAGAAAATACTTTTTTCTGATGTTACTCAGTTTATTATTCTGATTATTCTGATTCTGATCATTATTATTATTATTATTATTATGTACATTCTTTACTTGTTGAGGCAAATGATGTTTTAATAAAAGTATAAATAAAAGAATAATGACGAGCGCATGGTTTCTTTTTCTTACTTGTTCATTGTACTTATAGCTAAATCAAGGAGTACTCGGTGCTCTTGTTGTACTTGACAGCAACACGACGGCAGAGCCACTTCTGTTATGTTTTTGCATGGAAGCATCCACACAGCACATTAATATTTATGCTGCCTCCTCCTGGACTCGGGCATTCATTTTCTCGCCCTCAGGCGACCACATTTTTGGGAAGGCGAGCATTGAATTTATCCTTAAAAAAGTGACAAAAATGTAAGAACCTATTCTCAAATTGTTTCTCCCTGTTCCTCTCTCTTTATCGCCTTCCCCTGCTTGTGGTATTGTTCCGTTAATCTTCTCCCGCCATCAGTTATCAAACAGAACTTTTGCAGCCAATGAATCGCCTTTCTTGCTTTTCATGGAGGATTTTTATTAACTGACCTAAGTGTGTGTGTGTGTGTGTGTGTGTGTGTGTGTGCGGCGAGATGAGGAGGAGAGGTCAGCGGCATGAGGGGAAGTCGCTTATCTGTCGACAGGTTAACGAAGGTTAACTGCTGATCTCAGCTCGCGGAGACGCACTCTCAGACTCTGAACTGCCCCTGCCCCATTAACGATAACTGTCAGAGTGACAAAGAGACTGGGTGATCACCGCCGGGCCGACGGTTCTCTTTACCTTACATGATGTCGGACATTTTTAAAGAGATGATTAAGATTTAATCCATGGTTCTCTCAGAAAGGCTGGCTGGACTACAAAGACCAGAAGCTTCAGTCCTATTTTAGATTACAATAGGTGCATTTAAAGGGGTACTCCACCACTTTTACACATTAAAGGGTCTCAAGGAGTACTACTGCATATGTGCAAAAAGTAGAATAAAGCCTTGTGTGGCTCCAGAGGAAGCTGCAGGCTTAAAATCTAAAAAAAAAAAATGTCCTCCAGTGATGTCACTTAGTGGCTAAGTTGCATTGTGGGCAGCAGATTTTGATTTAGGAGGGATGTGTGGGGGGAAAAAGGGATATCAATATCTTTATTATTAGTTTGTAAACTGTCCATAATGAGTCCACCAGTTTTATGAGAGCAATATTAGACCAGAGCATTGGTTTTCAAAACCTGCTACCTGCCTACATTACCCACAATGTAACTTGCCACCGATGACATCACTGGAGGTTTCCTCTGGAGCCACAAAAGGCTTTGTACTACTTTTTTCACATATGCTGTAGCATTACCATGACATGTTAACACACTTTAGTATGTAAAATTGGTGGAGTTACCCTTTAAACTTTGTTATTGTAAAAATAATTTATCTAAAGGTCTGATAACATTCAGATAACATTCAAATGTGGCATTCCCTGCGCCCCCTTCCATAGCATTCACGTTACAACACTAATACCAGCTAAAGTTGCTAATGTTGCTAACTAACATTTGGGCATTATGATGGGCATAAACTGGCAACTACCAGGACTGTTGATCATTGATGAAACAGATACCACGTGATACCAACGGCTGACAAACGTTACAAGCTGGAACCAGCCGTCAGAATTCTTACACAGAGATAAACTAAACATTTTTGACCCAACAAACATTTTGAAATTGTTCATTCACAATGATAATAATGTTTGTAAGCAAGAGAGATACTTTTATTCTGCACCATCCTACAAGCTCTGTAGATGCGTTATTTGATATAAAATGATTTGCCCACATAGACGTTACTAATATGACATTTGCACGGCTAAAACTACAGGTAGAGGAACGATGTTAGCAAGTTTGCTCACTGTGCTGCCAAATATCCTTAGCCAAGCAAAGACAGCCTTTGCAACAGCTTAATTATATTTTTATTTATATTCAGGTACAATTCTGCTCAGTGGGCAAATTGCTACAGCACCAGAGTTACAGTATATCTGCTTACTTACAATTTAGGTGGGGTTTTTGTGCAAAATATGCATAATGCATGGAGAGGAGACCTCACATAACCTTGTTCAGGAAGAAACTACACAGAAAGTATTCTCAGTGAAGTGTTGATTTCATTCCCCACGCCCACTACATTCAAGCTCATCAACCAACCAGTCAATTAAGGATCCGTTCGAGGGCGCACAGTCTCCGTATGAACCCTTCTCCTGACTCGCTTCTGTAGAAACATATTGACTGTTCTTGGCGTTGGAGTATTAAATATTTCTGAGGTGTATCTCTGAGGGCACATCCTGTTCATTCTGTCTGTTTTCAGCTCAACTCCTGTCTTACAGTTACTCTGCACCACAAGGCCTCATTACAGGCTTACGAAATAAAGTATATAATGGCTTTGATGTAAGTTTTTGCCTTTTGCTGGGGATTTCCTGCCGTTGAATCCTTCACCACGCTCACGCTCAAAAAGTTTACACGGCATGTCTCATTTTTCTTTTGTCGAGAGTTGAGAGCAACAGAACATAATAAAAAATACAGAGAGGGGGAAAAAAGCATTAAAGAAAGAATTATTCAGGATCATTCTGGTTCACAGTTTTAACCTTGTACTCGCCCAGCGCAACTCTGAGAGCTGCGAACACGGGGACATTACCGAAAAGTCAAAGCACAAGTACGTGATCAGGCAATCATACGAGTTTGAAACTAACCTCTGAACAAAAAGCCGCAGCCAAACTTGGAAAAGAAAACTGAGCAGAACATTACCAATCCAGAAAAAATGGTATCTCTTCATTGATTTTACTTGAGAGAAAAACTAAACTATGGAACATTTGGGAGAGTTTGTGCATCTCCAGTCCCAGAACTCTAATCTCTACATTTCAAGTAGAACAGAAAATAAACCAGGTAATAAATTTAACATGGTGATTGTTTACTTTCCGGTATTTCTTTAGCATCCTCGCTGTAGCTGCTTTGTAGAATAATAACACTACTTCGTTAAAACTATGCCCTGTTCTAAGTTTGCTTATGGGTTTTTGTATGTTTGCTTTTCTTGTTTTTGACGTGCGCTCATCTGATGATTAAATGATTAAATCAAGTGCTCACATTAACGAAAGGCTAACTCCACTAGCTTTACAGAGTGTGTTCACAGGTCTTGAGGAGTACTGCTGCATTTCTGAAAAAGTAGTATGAAGCGTTTTGTGGCGCGGGCAGAAGCTGGCCGTAATTTTGAAATACTGCCTCTAGTGATGTCACTCAGCGGCAAAGGCATTATGGGTAATGTAGGCGTCATGTTTTTAACATAAAGAAGAATGTACGGAATGAAAAGGGGCGATATCTCTGATTCTGTTGTATCAATTTTTTGGTAATTTCTTAAAAAACTGTCCATAAAGTCTCCAAAAGTGTTATAGGAGTGCAGTGCACTGCTTTACCCACAATGCAAATTTAGCCACAGATTAATACCACTGGAGGGAACGTAGAGCTGCTTCTGGAGTTACAAAAGGCTTTATTCTATTTTTCTCATATGCAGTATGCTGCCAAAGACCTGTAAACACACTCACTGATGAGAGAATAGCATTCATTTTAACGTTAAAAGTTTAACATCTGCTGAACAGATCAGATCAGAAGCTGGCGTCCATCCACTTTGACTGCATCTGAGCACCAAGCATCGATGACGCGAACACAGAGTCCACCTCTCCTCACCCTTCTGAGGTCCTGCACTCTGTTGGCTCAGATCCTTGCTCCGCCTGTCGGGTGAAGCAGCTTGAGCCAGGATGTTGTGGTGGACGCAGGTCTCCGTAAAGATGTTGGCAGAGCTGTCTTGATTTTCCTTGAAATTCATCTCTTTAATTTTCCTGCTACAGGGCAGTCTAACTGAAGGGTCGAAAGATGCTGTAGGCGGTGATCATCCTGATGTTAGAATTAAGTTATAATGAAGCGGAATGAGGCAAAGTTGATGGTCTGACTCAAGGACCTCACTTTTGCATTGCAGAATAATTTGCTGTTCGGGGCAGTGGTCCATTTTTTTCTGTTAATCTGTTTGTCACTGTGCGTAAAGTCACTGTTTTTGTATGCAAACACTGCATTGGTGTCAATCACAAGTTTCCCACGGGAGGACACATTACTCTCCCCAAATAATAAATCCCTCAAAATCTTGTCACCTTGCACATTTTATCGTCACATCCAGGCCTTTATATTTAGAGCACCCTTGTTAGCGGGGACAGCAGTTAATCTTGGTTTGACTCTCTACAACATAAACAAGTAGATAAAAAAAAAGAAAAAAAAATCTAATTACACACCTCATGCACCACAAAATGATTTGTTAAATGTAAATAGGCTATAACTCTAAATGTTGAGATGGCACCGGTATTATATATTAACTGTAACAGACCCAGAGACGCAGCTGTGAGGCGACTGAACATCAGAGATTCTGCTGTCTGAACAGTAAATTCTGCAGAACCAGTTCCCGGGACTATTCGGTACCTTTATGTCCAAAGAGACCACGTCGTTGTTGTGGTCTGATCACAGCTCATTGTTAGGCTTACAGCATAATAGCACTATTGTTTGAATAAATCTTGTCAGCTCAAGTGGTTGATGGGGGAAAGTAAATGGCAAACTTGTGGATAGAATAAATTACCTGCGGCTGCCTCAGCAACAGATCACCTCTCTTAGACCCCCTGAGCGGAGGAGGGATTCATCCATAAATCAGCGGGCCTTCAAATAGGGATTGCAATTGTGCTTTTCTCCATATGTAATAAGTCGGTAAAAGCGCTTTTTCGCCCTCAGCCTGTGATTTACTGTGTATCTATGACTTCCTGAAGCACTTAGTCTCAGCAAAATTAAATGAGAAACAATCAGATGTCTGGCGTTTCCACTTTTACAAACCCTCCCCTGACCACTTTGGATTTGCTGAGTTGTAAGAGCATGTGCTCTCGGTTGTTTCACTGCCTTTTTTCTCTCTGCTTCACACTTGTTAGTAAAAGTCTGTGTTCTCACACCGTAATCACTTTGTTGGCCACACACCCTGTCAACTGTACTACCCACTGCGCACAGTCATCTATATGTAAATCACTCTTTGAGGGAGCCTCGGTCATAAAACTGCAACATATTTACGATCCACCCCAGGCATGGTCAACAAACAGTGACCTTCTGTCCTTCCAAAAGGTGCCGTAAGTAGGTGAGACACTGAAACTGAGTACATTTATTATGTACACATATGATGTATTTTCCTCTAATGTCACTTTATGCTGTAACTCCACTATATTAATAAAACATAAAACGTGCTCCTTCACAATACTTCCTTTGCAAAAGTCTCGCGAAGTATTGCAAAAATATTGAATGGGACCCCAAAAGTAGTCCTAAAAACGTTCATGTCATTAACCCTCTGGGGAACCTGGATCAATTGATTGAGAGCACATTAATTGGCAACTGCATTGGTAATCTTTTGGCATTTTAATGCAAAAATATTTCATGGTTCCTGTGTCGAAAATGTACAGATTTGCTGCTTTTTCTTTTAATTATTGAATAATTAAAAGTTTTATCCTTAATTAAAATTATCATTAGTAGCAGTCACACACAAAATAGCTAAAATTGGCTACCTCTCAACCAACAACAGCATCCTACTTTAAAGCGAGACTCTTGCCAAAATGCAACTTAGGCTTTTTTTATGAATGTATATGAGTTAGACCTTCGTGTAAAAGCATAATTGCGACGAAAGAGGCACTTTTTAAGATTTACAGTATTTTCGTTTTCGGGTCAAAATCATTTTCAGTGGGAGTGCTAGAGGAACGTTTGCGACAGCATCAAAATCGCTATTTTTAAAACACTAAGAAGGCTCGACACAACATGAAACTTTGCTCGTAGTATCACCAGGGTCTCTACACATGAACACGAGCATTGAGAACATTGTTTGTGTACACAGAGTTTACTAAAAAGAAAGTTTTTGAACAACTCACCTTAGCAGTAGCTTGTTCCGCTAGCTGCCGTCATGGCAGCCGAGAGGTATCGATCTCTGAATGCAACGTAATCTGGAGGTGAGTTAAGGTGGACCGCGACTGTCTTCCGGCAACAACTACCCACACGATGTCAGCGTGACTTTTCCAGCTTTTGATTTTAGTATTTTTCTTATATGAGGCTCCTTTTTCAACTTCAAGGTCAGTATTGTTTTTCACAAACGACAAAACATTATTATTGTCCGTGCATTTATATGGAACTAAGCTTTAGGAGCGGTCCACCTTAACTGTCCTCCATGTTACGTCACATTCGGGAATTGACACTTATCCACTGGCAGGACGGTGGCTAGCGGAACAAGCATCTGCTAACGTGAGTTAGTAAGTAGTAAAGTCTGTGTACACAAACAATGTTCTCAATGCTTGTGTTCATGTGTAGAGACCCTGGTGATACTACGAGCAAAGTTTCATGTTGTGTCGAGCCTTCTTAGTGTTTTAAAAATAGCGATTTTGATGCTATCGTAAAAGTGCCCCTGCACCCCATTGAAAAGGAATTTGAGCCGAAAACGAAAATACGGTAAATTTTAAAAGTGCCTCTTTCGTCGTAATTATGCTTTTACACCAAGGTTTGACTCATATACATTAGTGATGGGCATTTTATCCGATGCGCAATCAGTGCATCGATGCAAGGGTCTATGATACATTGCATCGGTTGGAGTGGTGTGCATCGGATATAAACTGGGCTGAAACCACAATGCATCTCTTTGTAAAAGCTTTGCATCGGTAAAATCAGATTTCATATTATTATATATATTTTTTAAATGATTATTTTCAGTCACTTCAATTCCATAATTATCTCAATCAGCCGTATCTCACGAGCAGACTACTTGTTGCGGAACGACAAACACACTCTGATTCACCTATTCACCACTAGGCGTACGCGTCACTAGTCACTGAATATCAACATCCGGGCCAAAAAAGAAGAAGCAGAAGAAGAATAACAACAATAACATCTGGGCAACAGAGTCGACAAGAAACAAACGTGTTGAAGTGGGCTACCGGTAAACATGGCAGAAGACGAACAACAAATTCGTAGTTTACCCAGCCATACATACAAGTCCAATGTTTGCCGTCACTTCGGATTTTTCAAAAAGGACGGAAACCTTGATAAGTCCCAAGCAATTTGTAAGATATGCCGTCTTGCTATAAAGTACACAGGCAGCACTATGGAGCCAGAACGGTGACTTTAAAATTTGGCATCCAAAAAAAAAATTGCCATTGAAAACAAAACCAGTACTGAAAAAGGAAACATTGTCATTGAAACATTTGTATTGAAAACAGTTGTATTGGCATTGAAACAAGTATTGGCACTGAAAAAAGAAACTAATTCAAATAATTCAAATCCGAAAATCTTTTCATTTTATTTTATTGGGATTTTTTTGTATTTTTCAATGACAATCTTCAGATTTTCAGTTTCAACTTTCTGTCACTGTTTTGGCGTCGAGAGGGAGGGGCCTGAGGGGAGGGGCAAGTAGAGCGTGGTTTGCATATCATTTGAGAAGGTAATGGCAGCAGCCTGCGGGAAGGCGGGGCTGCTGCCGGAGACCGGAGTCTCTATATGCGTATGGAGTGTGGTAGTAGTACGGAGCTAACGAGCATTAGCCCCAGCTGTGTTGCTCCGAGCCGGGGCTGCCTCGCCGACTGCAGCGCTCCGGTCTGCTCCTCGAGCTCTGTGCCACCGTACCGCTGCATACAGAGACCGGACAATAGAGTGCTTGGAGAAAAGTCAGTCAGTTATGAAAATATGTGTCTGTTACTTGATTACAGCCGCCTGTTGTACTTTACTATGAACCACAGTAGCACAAACACAGCTGACTTTCCCCGCATACTGACTTGTTAAGTTTATTCGCTTTGACTCAAAGAAGTTATTGTAGGAATAGTGATATATTATTCACATGAACTGAGTTTATAGGGGAGCTCCGGTCTCCGGTCTCCGGTAGCGGTATGGTGGCACAGAGCTCGGGGAGCAGACCAGAGCGCTGCAGTCGGCGCTGCAGCCCCGGCTCGGAACAACAGGCTATTCTACTGTTGTGCTAACTGTGGCTAATGCTCCGTGCTCGGCGCCCCGGTACTACTACCACACTTGATACGCATATAGAGACCGGAGCTCAGGAGCTCCGGGACAGAACCAGATACACAGAGACTTGGGCACATCAGGAGAGAGCTTAAAGGAAAGTCTGCGAGGTAGTTGGACTCTGTGTTGCCCAGAGACGGCCAGCTACAACGGTATTGTGGCTGGACCGTCCAGCCCCGCCTTCCAGGCTGCTGCCATTACCTTCTCAAATGATATGCAAACCACGCTCTACTTGCCCCTCGCCTCAGGCCCCTCCCTCTCGACGCCAAAACAGTGACAGAAAGTTGAAACTGAAATTCTGAAGATTGTCATTGAAAAATACAAAAAAATCCCAATAAAATAAAATGAAAAGATCTTCGGATTTGAATTATTTTAATTAGTTTCTTTTTTTAAGTGCCAATACTTGTTTCAATGCCAATACAAGTGTTTTCAATACAAATGTTTCAATGACAATGTTTCCTTTTTCAGTACTGGTTTTGTTTTCAATGCCAATTTTTTTTTTGGATGCCAAATTTTAGTCACCGTTCTGGCTCCGTACAGAACGACCAACCTGATAACTCACCTGAAACGACGACACAGTGTGGCTAACAACACTGGTCAACAGCCAAGCATCAGTACTTTTTTCCAAACTGCGCTGGGCGCAAACTCTGCACCTCCTCAATGCTTAAGTAGCCTTATTTAAGAGATCTGTCTTCATTTGTTATAAGCCTCTTAATGACGAGAAGTATGGTACTGCTTATGTTCTTGAAGGAGCAATAAAGTTGAGTTGAATTTGCACAGATTTGCATTGTTTTTGAATCGTGATTGCATCGTGACTGAATCGTGGTAGGAAGATAAATCATATCGTACTGAATCGTTAGATGCCTCATGTGAATCGTTAGTGTATCGTACCGTAGCCTACATATCGAGATGCATATCGTATCGTCCTGGGGATGGAGATTTCCATCCCTAATATACATTCACAAAAAAAGCCTAGGTTGCATTTTGGTGAGAATTTCGCTTTAACAGGAATGCATTATTAGTTACAATCTAGTTATATCATAAATAACAGTATAAATTGAGTACTTTTACCTGTAACAGTTATGGCAGATTATCCTGATTATACTTGTATTGGAAACATTGTTAAAATACTGCACTATCAGTAAAAGTCCTGCATTTACAATTTATTGGCACTTTTATTTCAGTAAAGGATCTGAATACTTTCTCCACCACTGTGTGTTTTGGTTGATGACAGTTCTGCAACTGAATATTTGCATATTCACAGCTCTTCATGACAATTACTAAAGAGGTGTTTTGGGGTTTTTTTTTGTATCTGATACTGTGAACTCCTCAGACAAAATATTCACATCGAACCAAAAGTAGAATGTTGCCATGGAGTCTGACTACAACTTGATTCTCATTATCTTTGGCCTACATTTGTTCCCAATTTGGTAAATAACACTTTTAAAAGTATGCTGAATTAAATATAAGCAGATTCTGTTAGTTTCGTTGGATGTACAGACCGCTGTCCCTGGATTACTTGGATGATGAAGGAAACTGTGACGATTTTAAGGCGATAGCAGTCACTGAGGTAAAAGAAGATGATTATTAGACCTATATTTGGTGCCAGAAACACAACACTGAATGCTACTGCGAAGCACTATGGCTGCATGACTGCTATACAGACTTTACAAGGTGGTGATATGTTGCACTTACAAGTTGTTGGGCTGCACCCAGGTGGCCAAAAATTTAATAAAGCATAAATAACTCAATCATCACAATACATTTAGGATTCTATTTTTTTCTAATTTATATATTTTTTTTTATGTATTTATTCATTTGTATTATAAACCACAGATATGTTGACATTCAGCATTTCTTAATGTTAAAACGTTAAGGCTAAGTTTTCAGTGTCATGTTTTGACTCTGCTGGGTAAGAAAATAGGACATGTTTAGGCTTAGAATACCTACTTTTGACATCACAAACACAGCCGGATATGTTCCAAGGTCTTGTAAAAACAGAGATTTTTTTACCATTGAAAATCATTCTGAGGTCTCATTGAAAATATCCAGTGGTGTCAAGTTTAAAAATGTTGAAATACTGCCTCATAGAGAAGGACGACCCTGATAACTCATCCAAAATCCTGAACTTCTCCAAGTTCAAGTCATGGATTGCTTTCAGCTTATTTAAAAAAAAAAAAAAGATGAATGATGGAGTTATACATTATCATTGAATTTTGTAAACAAATGCAATGAATATCAACTCATTCACTTTAAAATGCGGAAATCCAGCCCTGAGAGCCAAATTGGAGAAATTCAAAACTTAAAAAGTATTTGGAGTACAGCTTTAGGATAGTGCAAGTTCTTATGAATTTAATTTAAGTCTCAACATGATTTTTTTCTCAAGAACATCCATGGCGCGAAGTGGGAGGCCCTCGGTGAGTTGGCATGGAATGATGGAGTGTTTTTGTGGAAACATTAACTGCCAACATTTTATTCCTGTGAATGCGATGCGCTTAAAACAAACAGGGAGGAATCAGGTGCAAACAGAAGCAACACGTGTAAAATGAAAATACATTATACAAAATGTAAAAGAGATGTAATAGATAAACAAAAAAGGACACAAAAGAAAACGACTTTAGTGAGACAACAGAAGCAAATAAACTTATTTCGTTTGCCTCGCAGCAAATAGCTCAGTGGCATGAAAACATATAATTCTGTAGTAAAGGAGGAGGGATCCTGTTCTCATTACAGGATGACAAGACAATGAATTACGACCACCGGTCCTACTGTAACCGAGTCAGCTTTACTGTTTTAATTTAAAATTAGATTAGGTTCTGGAGGTGAATCTATATTTCAGGCCACAATGAATGTAAACCTTGGACTGTTTCCAACACTAATGTGTTCTTGCAATGATGGATGTCAGTGGAGAGGCCTTACAAAAGTCCACAGCGCTCAGTGATCTATTCTACACTCCACATACATCCTGACTCTAACCTTGATTATAGCGTCGCATCCATGACTCACCATTAGGCGATTCTCCCAAATGGTCTTATCGCAGCCATCAGTCTCTATTGCGCACTGCCAGCTTCACCAGGGCCGACCACTTAATATTCATACATACACAGATAAGGCGGTATTGTGTTACCTTCATGAACTGTTCGGCGCTTGCAGAATGGATTAATCACCGAGCCACAATGCTCAGGGGAACGGGCTGTGGTGGGCGCTGTCATAAACGTATAAGCATAAATGAAAGCTGAGCGTGCACTGTGGCGGAAAGTCCTGCTGTTAGTTGCGAAACAGCTGACTGTCCTCTGGGTTTACGGCTTGATTTATATGCTATTTTAAAAGGGGTCTCTGCTATTGGCTCGGTTGCTAAAAATTTAAGGGGAAGAGACCCAAAACAGCGTGTGACCACAAATTACTGCTGTGATAATGTCACTGTCCTCATCATTATTCAGTTAATTTAAAAAAATAAAAAAAAAATCTAGTTATAAAGTTTGCAGAGGATTTAAATATCAGGGAAAGGTCACATGGTGCTAATGGAGTCAGATAGAAATGTACAACTCAAGGATTGTGGACTGTCAGCTCAGAGACTCTACCAGTGGGTTTTCTTAGTGTTTTGACTGCTAAAAGAGACATATTTTGCCCATTTTCAGGTTCCTAATTTTATTTTGGGTTACTACTGGAGCAGGTTTACATAGTCTGGTGCTCAAAAAACACATCAGTTCTCATACTGTCAAGTGCAGCAGCACTGAATTCCCTCTCTGTCTGAAACACTCTGTTTTAGCTCCTGTCTCTTTAAGGCCCCCCCCCTCCTGAACACCAAATCCACTCTGATTGATCAGCTCCCACACGGCTGAGCCAGCAGCGCTAACAACAACAGAGCTGCTGTGCTACATCAATTCTTACGTACACAAATCATGCAAATCACAAAGTCGCTTAATTAAAGATGGGGCTACTGAAGAGGCGTTTCAGGAGCACTGTTTTCTGTGGGAGAGAGGAGCTCCCGTTGGTGCGGTCAAGATCTTCACATGCATGGAAAGGAAAAAATGTGCTCATGCTCATGTGTTGGAATGATTCATCTTGAATACTGTACTGTTGAAAAGCATCATAAATCTGAGGCAATGGAACAGGACTAACTGTAATTACTGTTTTGTTTGGTGAATTACTCAGACAATGTTCCCCCTGAAAGAATAAGATCACCGAAATGTGAAAATCCAGTTATCTACTCGCCCTCGTGCCGATGGACACCTGTTCACCTGTTTCCCTCCACCCCACACCACCTGCACTTCACTCCCTCGATAGTTCGGTTTGTAGTCCAGTCTGTCGTCTTCTGTTCTGATCCCACTGTCATGTTTGCCTGTTCCTTGTGTTGCCTTCATCCTGAATAAAACTCCGGCCATTGATGGTTCTGCCTGCCGTCTGCTGCATTTGGGTCCACCTTCTCTGCTCCAGCATGACACTGAGATCCCAAATTGATTTGAAAAGACGTTGTTTTACGAGCTCAAGCTGAAGCTAAGCTAAAAGTGCATACGGTATCTGATGTGGGTGCACGAGCTCGACCGCGTTTTGAGATGGTAAATAACGGCTTTTCAATTCAATTAGGGATCCCATGGCATCCGGAGCCTTGGATTAAACTGGACGAGCTGTATGGAACCACTTGTTTTTGTTTAAAACCAAGTCCCGGTCTATTTCAGTTGTTTTTTTCAGTTGTGGACTACATAACTTCACCCTGAACCCCTGACGAAACCAACTCAGAAGGCGCCATCACTCTTCGTTTCAGCAGACCATCACCCGCACAGTGGCATTTGCAATCTGTGCAAAGTGGTGGCAGGAGGGCATTGCTTCATTTTTAGGGAGGTTTTTGGAGCACAAGCCAAAAGGACTGGGGAAAAAAAAACACACTGCTATGACAAACACTATTTCCTATCAGTCGCGAGACCTTTGAGGGTTACATGTCATCTGCTTGGCCAGTCAAGTGGCAGGCTGCTGCAGCGTGATGCAAAGGGGAGACAGAATGAATTACTCTCTGTCAACAGTTTTTTATCAAGACATGTGGGCTGCAACAGCTGTTTATCGTTACTGTCGATTAGTCTGCCGATTACTTTCTTAATTAGTTGTTTGGTCTGTGAAATGTAAGAGAATGGTGAAAAATGTCGACAAGGGATGTGACTTTTTTAGTCCCCAACCCGAGGCATTCAGGTTATTGTCACAGAGGAGTGAGGGAAACAGAAAATATCACATTTAAGAAACTGGAATCTGAAAATTTTGAGTTTCTTTAACAGATATTTTATGACAAAATAATAGTTGGCAATAAATTCAATATAACTAAGTGGTTAATCATCACTTCTCCTCAAGAACATTTTGTAAAAAGTAGTACCAGTGAAAACTATTCATACTTTATGGACAGGGATGTTGCTGTACCAATATATTTTTCATTGTCATGAGTATCAAGAAAATTCATAACATTTTTAAAGGAACGATCATGACTGTGGTGACGAAACAGGTATTTTAAGACCAAACAAGATGTTTTCCAAATTCTGACCAAGTGTGTTTTGCACCTAAACCTAACCAGACCATAAACACGGCGTTGTCACAAGATCAAACTGAAACTGAACCCGGAGAAATGTAAAGTCTCAGCATATCTGTGGATGCACAAAAGAATATCCCCAACATTATCCCGAAACCCAAACCATCTGCATGGAAACATACCACTGAAGTTAAGTGTTGTATTTTTCCTTGATTTGTAATTTGAGTGGAGGAAGACACACTTTGAATAAAAATACATACCAGCTACCGTCGGAGCGAGCCAAACCAAACCTGTAGTTAAGGTTACAGGGGCGACTCACTGCACCTTGTGTTCAGCAGCACAGGATGCCCTTTTGAGAGACTACAGGCGAGCGCCAGCAACCCAGTTTACTCACCATCCATCACTGCAGCACAGCAATTTACCCAAACGGCAAGAGTGGAGTAAAAAAATACAGGCAAGGCGCAAACAAGGAAAGAAAATGTCCCCAAACTGGAAACTGCGGGGGCGGTGGGGTGAGCAGATAAACAACTTTTCAAAGCAGGATTACTGCTGCTGTATATGTCAAGGCCAGGATGCGTGGGCCCCCATCTCTAAATATGGCACAACAAATAGCGGAGGGGAGCTAAGCTGGTGTTCACGGGAGACGCGCAGAAGCTGCCCGAGCGGGGCTTGTTAGGGGGGCAGAGAGGGACCTCATCAGTGCACAAGATCACGGCTGACAGAGAAGCTTGTTAGCCGCGGCCGGCTAGCCAAGAGGGCGGCTCATTAGGGGAGAAGCACCAGGAGCCTGCATGGGGGCCGTGCCGGGCTCACCAGATGGCTGCCTGTCTGCTGGCTGATGGATCCCGACATTCATCACGAACAAATCATGTGTGGTGTGTTTTTTTGTTGTGTGCTTGAAATCATAGAGGAGGCATTCATGTCACCATTCGATATGTGAAGCCTTGTATGATAGACTGCCAGAGTCTCTTATTCACTTGGGTAAAGGAGCTCCATTTTCATTCCATTCCTAAGTTGTAGCAAAGTTTGTCATGACACCGGCGTGTGAATCCTTTTGCAACAGTGCCCCCTACTGGCGCACTTGCCTGACAATCCTGATTTATGGTGGCAAGATGCTATTAAAACATGAATTTTCCAATCACTCAGCCGTCAATGGATTCTTCACACGTCGCAGAGCCGTCGCTATTAATAACAAAACTGTTTGCAATCACTCTGTCTGGATAAGTGCAGTGCTCTCCAACTTGATTATCACGTGAGACACAGTTTCCAGCAAGGACCAATAAATCATTATTCATCATTGAGTCGGGGAGGAACACATGCTGTTGCAGCAACATCTCACTCACAAGTGGGACCTCTTTGATTTCGATATTCTTTCGAGGGATGCTTCAGCCCAAATGGCGCTTGATTTATTTGCCATCTAATCTCACACATGTCCCCCAAAAATTAAAAGTATTGTTGCATGGTATTGCTTTGAGCGTCGGCTGGGAGCTGATTTGATCGGAAAGATGCAGGAACTTTAATTAAAAATCTGTGCATTGTAGCGCCGGAGAGAGAGGCGGCCACCAGCATGGGGAAAAAAAGAAAGAAAGGGTGCAATCAAGCCAGGGTGATATGGCCAGAATACATTAAGGAGTTTTTGGAGGGGACAAACTGCTTTTCTTGTGCTTTAATCACTGCCGGTGCAACCGAGTGGCCATAAGGAGAACATCAAACTTATTAACTCTACCTCGAGGGTCATTTCACAGAGGAAGATTTATTGCTGCTCATATCAAAACCGTGAAAGCTGCACCTTGTCATCTGACTTCTGGTTTCAGGGAAAGAGAAACTTTCGGTCAGCAAGTCTGAAGTTGTCCTCCGGTGTCGTCACCTCCTGTTCATTAAATCTTACAGCGGTTCATTAGAATAAATTACAGAACAGACCATTTTTAAGACATGCTATTGTAAGGATACGAGACATTGTCCAACTCAAAGGGATATTTCACTTATTTCACACACAGCTCTCTGTTTGATGGTCATGTGGAGTCTACTACAACCTCCTGTCCATTATTCACTGGTTTGTTGAGCGCCCTTCTAAGCCTCCAATTGGTATATTACATCCACATGTATCTCTATAATGTGTGCAATGTGGTGACCGTTCTTCTGCCTTGACAATTATCAAAACCAATATTTTTTGCTTCTTTGCAGACAAAAATAAATAAATCATTTTAAATTGGACAAATTTGGCTCTGATGCAGCTTTCAATATGCAAAGTAACTTGTAGTTAAAGTCATCAAATACATGTAGGAAAGTTTAAAGTACAATATTTGCCTCCAAAATGTGGTGGAGTGAAAGTATGAAGTACCCAAAACTGCAGAGGTGGAAAGCAGCAAAATACATTGTTACTGCAATTATGTAGATTCTTCTGATATATATATAGATACATAACATTTATTTTAACATTTAAACACAAATCTCTGTACTTTCTACTACTCCTTCTATACAGTTTTAATGCATCTGAGGGAGATTAACAATTACTGAGGAAGACTTACCGACCACAAATATCTGTATTTAACGCCCTGAGGATAAGACTCAACAACCAGTTCTCTTTCTGGCAGTTTCCAAACAGCTCGGACAAATCCTACTAGTTCTACCTTGAAGTGTATTACTCTTTGAATGATATTAACATAGCATGATGTTCATTACTTCTGTACTTTGAGTACATTTCAGAACTTGTACTTTCTTACTTTTACTTGAGTAAAGATGTTAATCAGTACTTTTTTGTTACTCAAGCACCGGCACTTCTACTGTACTTTTTCCACCTCTGCAAAACTGTACTAAACTACTGCACTTAGTACCAGAATTAACGACATTTGGACGAGCGGGTGGAGCTAGGGAGAATATACTGATTGGATTTGACTTGAGAACACAAGGACATGCCATGGTAGTTACTTGTCAATCAGACGGAAACCACTCCCTAAAGCATACCCTGCGTTGTGGTCCATTTTACTGTAAATGGGATCATAATTTTAAAAAATGAATATCATGCTATGTTGAATAATTCCTGAAACTAGTGATAAAGACCATACACTCTTTAGGAAATTGATTACTAAGGTAATAAATCAAGTGAGAAATAGGGTCAATTTGTCATGAGCTTACATACACTCCAACTCCTTTTTGCAACCAGTGGAGTCGCCCCTTGGTTGCTATCAGAAAGGATGCAGGTTTAAGGCTTTAGCTCCACTTTTCAGATCTGAAAGCCAGGTCCATTCTTTATACAGGCAATGATTTAAATAGGCGTTTGCATTCTTGACAAGCAGGTGCATTATGGGCAGTGTAGGATTTAGTATCCTTTTAAGATTCTACTGTTTTGACCAGTATTTTACTGTTTCTCTTGAACCTTCCAACTTTATGGAAGTGAAATACTACATTCCTGTAACTACACAACTACAGTATCAAACAGGAAAAGTGAATATTCCACAGACAGTGTTTTAGAATTTAAACTTTGAAAACTAGAAACTGTTGCTGTGAAATGAGTAAAAAACACATTGTTACGCTCAAATGTAGTATAAAAAAAAGTATACAGATTAAACACATAACTACTTAAAACTGAACCAATGTATCCAAAATAGATATAAAATGTATTCAAAGTGCCCTTGTAATAATTCTTAATCACCAGTACATGCTGTGAAAAAACAAAAAAAGCCCAACCAACAGATACATGTACAAATGGCTTCATTTAATTTATGTATTTCACAAACAATCCAAGAATTTATGACACAAATGTACAGGAATTATTTTGCCATTTTATTTTTTTTCTTCACATTATTGCTTTACAGTAAAATGCATTGGTTGGATATGTCCAGTATAGCAAGACAATACATTCATATAAGTTATACAGATGTCCTCAGTAATGTTTTATAGTAACTAACTTTACATTAAATATATTTTTTGATCATTTATTATTCTTGACAAACAACTCCCACGTCACATTGAGCTCACAGTGCATCAGGTCGCATTCAATCAAGAAATACATATCGGTCTTGTCTCGTGTTCGATTGGCCATTTCTGTGTGTGCGCTTAAGTTTGTACACAGGACTTCCATACAATCTGGATTTACGCGGAGCTACGACAAAGTATGGCATCTGAATTCTACGTAATTTTTTTTCTTCCTCTTCTTCCAAAAAAAGTGACTTGGTAATAAAGATGCAATTTAGACAACCGGGGAGAGAACGCACACGGTGTGTCAAGATGAGGACAAAAAGAAAAGCAGTGCGTTTGTTTTGTTTTGTTTTGTTTTTTCCCCTGCTGTGGTGTTAACCACTCAAACCTGGCAACCCGGGACATGACCACACAGAGCAACGACAAAATATACGCACAATAAACAAACAAACAAAATAAAACCTTAACACTGCACATTCTGAATCAACTCAAGTACAGTACAGACGTTCCTTCCCCACAGAAAGCGTCTCAAAAAAAATCAGGTCCTGTATGTACAGAGAACCCAATGAGAAGGTTGTGGGGGAGAAAGGGAGGTGTAGAGGGATATCAGTGGGTGTGTGGAGGCGTCAGTGGGCCCTGTGTGGTCACCTCCGTCCAGTAAAACACAGCCGTTCGGACCCCGACAGAGTAGCAGCTTAAGGGGGGTCCTGCCTTTGTTTTTTTTAAATTCCTTAAAGTCTGCTCTCATCCATGTCCTTTAAAAAAGTCCCAAGGGCGGTGGAGAAGAAAAGCTATCCATCCATCCATCTGTGCATTCCGTGCATTCCCTGCTGCCCCCTCTGCTCCTTCAGCTAGGGGTTGGTGGAGAGTTAATGCCCTTGTGCAAGAGGGGACAAGAGTGGAGAAAGAGGGAAAAAAGGAGCGTGTGTGTGTAGGAGGGGTGAAGTGGGACATCAGACTTCCCTCAAAAATCTGCTGCTCCAGAAACGTCCATCCTTTAGGAACACCTGTGAGCTCATACATCAAGTTACTACTAGACAAACCGACGTCACATCTCCACGGGATCCCCCTGTGTCTTATATGGCAACCTCGCAGGGGCCTTCCGTCACATAGATTCTTTAAATTGAGATTGCATATACATGAGCCCTGCTGCCGACAGCATGGCAGAGGAATAATTTAAACACTTATAACACTCCCCACACACGTTTGAGTTGTTTTTTTGTTTTTTGTTTTTCTCCAAGTCTCTGCACCTCGCTCATGGACTCCTCACAGGCATTTTTGCATGATGGTCAAAATGTCTGGATTGCAGTGTAGCTCGTAGCTGCCGGTTTTTGTAAAGTGGGTCGGGGCTGTTTCCATGGAGATTGCCCAGAAGCCCTCAGCCTTTTCGCTGTGCTGTGGAGGAGCTGCGTTTTTTTTTTTTTTAAATGTCCCAGCATGCACTGCAGACAAGAGGCGGGTGTGCTCATGGTGTTAACGAGGTCCCGGTTCTGTTCAGGAGCCTGGTGTGAGAAACGTAGCACACACGCATACAATGTTCTCTCTCTTTCTCTCTCACACACACACACACACACACACACACACACACACACACACACACAGAAAATACACACACACCCACACATACACACACAGAAGGAAGCACTAGTTGATTCAGAATGAGAGGACGGCTGTTAAAGTGCAATATCTACATGTAACTCAAAATCAACAGACCATCACCATTGACACCTCCTGGAGTTGTCCATCTCCGAGTTTCCCTGATAACCGACGGCTGTGGTTGGCACCCCTGTCCTGAGTAGAGGGGCTGCAGTACCCCCTACTGGCCAGAGGGTGTTACAGCAGACAGTCAGTGTTTAGAACCGTCTTGGTTTCTTTGCATTTGTTTTGTTGAATCGTTGTTTTTTGTTTGTTTTTTAAAAACAACTGCCTCCGTTCTGCTGCTGCCGCCTCGAGATGAGAACAAGTCACCTGATGATGACAAAAATCAGATGCGTCCCCACAGATCTGGAGCCAGTTTGTTTCAGAAGTTGTGCAGAAGGGAAAAGTGGACCGACCCATCACTGAACGAAAAATAAAACACCGGAGTGGGGCCACCACTGCCACCACCAGCCAGACACCCCACTCTGAGTGGTCAAATCTCCTTACAGCACAAAGCAAGAAAAAGCGTTTCCATGTGCAATTTGTTTCAGTGAAAAACAGGCAATGTCCTATATTTGCAACAAGCTCTCCTCCGTATTTCATACTAGACAAAACCTTGGTTTCAAAAAAATAAATACAAAAAAAAAAGAGACAGACAACAAAAAAATAAGTGTTTACAAGTTTACATTGTGCCGTGCTGCATATGCATAACACCCTCACAGTCAACTGATCTGGACTGCGATACATCTTGACACGAAGTGTACTGACAAAATGTCTTTTTTTTTTTCTCTTTTTTTTGTAAAGAAAACAAAGCAGATTTGATCAAGCAGATGAGGTTTAAGAAGAGTTGCAGAGGGTAAGTAAAGCGCTAACAGTATCTGCTCCCTGATGCCAAAGGCCATGCCAGGGTGTGGTTGGGTCCAGGCTGGAGGAGGGGAGCTGCCAAGGACAAAGCCCTCCTCCAGGGGGGTCAAACGGGGGGGGAAAAGGAGTGTACTTCTTTTCTTTGGGTGCTGGGGTAGCTAATTGATTGAGGAATGACTTCAAGGAGAGTTATCTCTACATGGGGGGGGGTCGGTTGGAGTCTAAGGAGTTGTTGGTTTTTTTTCTTCACAGACTCTGGTTTGGTTTTTGGAAAAAAGCTTTGGAAATGTTGTGTGGAAAAATCTACAATGTGAAAACGGTGAAAACACACACCAACAATCAACAGGGGCACTTTATGATTCTGGGGGTCCCCGACATCTAAAGGCATGCTAGATGGGTAGAAGGTTAACAGGCGCACAGAGGAAATAAAGAATTTACTGCAATAACAGGCAATGCCCGAAAAAATGGGCTTTAAGGACTGGCACTGTGTGACAAGAGGACAAATTAGAGACACAGAATGGAGTCCACTCTTACGGCGCGTACTGCCTCTTGAGGAAATGGGATTCGTATTTGGGGCTGGAAGGATAACAAGCGAGAGAGCTAAAGGGAGGAGGAGAAAAAAAAACAGTCTGCAGATAGGTCCAGTACTATTGAAAAAAGGAAAAAAGAAAATAGAAAAAACATTTTGGGGTTGCTATGGGGATCGTTGAGGTTCTGGTATCCGAGGCATGCTGCTTGTGCTCTACTCTTCCATGCACATGGGCAGGTTGACGAAGGTGAAGACGTTGTACTCGATCATGACGGAGAAGCAGAGGAAGATGGCATACAAAACGAGGACGTACAGGCCCAGCTTCAAGTCCAGCCTCCATTTATTCAGGTGGATTCCAAGCACCTGCGCACACACATACACATCGGGATAAGCGTGTGCAGACCCCAGTATGCTCCAAAGTTACATCTTAAAGGGTAACTCCACCAATTTTAGTGAATAAGGTATGCTAACAGTTCTTGGGGAGAAAGAATTGGCCTTATGTGGCTCAAGAGGAAGCTGCATGGTTGAGCGAGTGTCACTCAGTGGTTGCACTGTGGGTAATGCAGGCAGCCGGTTTGGAAAGAAAAGAAAAACAAGGGAAAAGAAAGAAAAAAGAAAAGAAAGAAGAATCGGCGAATAAAAAACTAAATTTCACTGGTTCTGCTGTATCAAGTCTAAGTATTGTTGCAGTGCGACTGCAATACATTAACTGCCTATATAACCCACAATGCAACGTTCCCACTGAGCGACAACACCAGAGGCAATCCGTCAGATTACATGCAGCTTCCTCTGGAGACACAAAAGGATTTTTACTACTTCTTCATATAAGCAAACCTGATCTTGAAGTTGCCCTTTAATTTGCACTAGTTTGAGTCAAAGGCTTTATCTTAACTGCATTACATGTAACCTGTTGAGCAGATACACATAATATGCAACTCTCATCCTCAAATTGAACTCCAGTGATAGAAGGAGAAAGGAAATGCCTCCTGTGATTACACTACAGCAGTGTGTCCATCAATGGAATGATTCTGTAGGTGGACTTGGACACAAGTCTGATGCGCTTTTGTGAAGTGGGAGTTTAAGAACATGTGTGTGGCTCTCTGAAGAGCACATTCTAATTCATTTTAAAATGTTTCTATGTGTGCAATAATATCACTGCAGCAAATACCAGGGCTCATTAAGGCAGCAAAACTAAATGCTGTAAATATAAACTTGACAGGACAGAGGAAACAAAATAATCTTCTGAAATAAATATTTTTAGACAGCTCTGATGGGGTTCAGATTTCTTTTTTAGGAGTACCACTGCTGCACCCAAAACAATTTCACATTTCACTGTACTTATCAGAAGACCTCTATAACTAATCAAAAGTCTAAATACAGCCCCATTTGCGCCTGCATTATCTGCAGTTTAACTAGCAAAATGCACTTGTTCCATGGTTTTAAATGAAAAATGTGGCACATGGTATAATTTGTCACACGTCTTTATATTAAAGCACTGTGGATATTTTACTGTAAACACATATGGTGGCACACTACTGCAGGTTACCTTTCAGGAAGTGTTCAAAAGTAGCAACATTGTGACATAAACATTATTAAAGTTTGCTCACCGTGAGGGCCACAGAGCCGAGCAGAAGCACCACCGAGTACAACAGGCCCCGGCTGTTAATCATCACCTGCGAAACACAAGACAGAGGGATCATCATCATCATCATCATCATCATCATCATCATCAGCAGCAGCAGATCTTCAATCTTGCTATTCAGAACCAGAGAGGACATGACCAAAACACAGAACCGACAGTATCTGAGATGAAGTAAACCAGCTCCTCACCACTGATCCATAGTCGACACACATGGTCTGTAATGCCCAGGGGACCCCAAGGCCCACCAGAATATCAAACACATTGCTGCCAATAGTGTTGGACACTGCCATGTCTCCCAAACCTGCAACAAAACCAAATAAAGTCATTACAAAAGAAAGTTTGAGCAAAGATATAACGTTTTTCATCAGGACTTTCAGGTCGAACAAAGCAGTTTATTTCCATCTAAAGATGAACCTTTTGCTGTTCTGTTCTTTCTGATGTTCCCGAGGGCCCTAACCTTATTCAGCGGGGAAGATAGTGACGCAGGGCGACACTCTAATGTCTATAAACAGCTCTGGACTATTTTCCCTTGTTCTTGTGCTCTGTAATAATCTGCATATCCCTACTTGTTTAACTCTTTTCCATGCAAACAGAGAACACAACATTTCTGGACAGTACTCTGGAAGAATGTCACACAACATTTGTAACACTAATAAGTGCACCTATTTGTATATGTGTATTTGTTACGTATGTTGTTTACAATCTATTTGGATAGAAAAATGCATCAGGACCAAACCTACAGTCTATGCTTTTTAAAGGAACCGTTTCCTCTTTTGCAAATGTAAATATACAATGTACAACGCAAATTACAAAACAATTTCCAATCTTCCCTTTATGTTGAAATTCCTTAGAAATTCTGTTGCTGATCAATTTACTGCCTTCTAATCCGACAACAATCTCTAAGATCATTTTCAATCTGGTTTTCAGTCACGTCATTCAGCTGAAACCGCCTGGACCAGAGCGGACCAGAACATACTTCTGTGTCCCTTTGGGAAGCATATTGGCATACAGGGGACAGTGCTTACATGGTTGTATGTATATTTAACAAATGTAACTTAAAAAAGGGGCACTGTGTAGTTTTGGAGAAAAAAATCAAAATCAGTATTTTTATATTTACAATATTAATGAGGAAATGACACAAATAGGAAACAACTGTAAGAACAAAAACAAAAATCTGCAAGAAAATAGCAACCCCCCTAAAAAAAGAAACAAAAAAATTAAAAAAAAGGAACATCATTTTTATTGCAATTGAATTGTGATTTTTCAATTTACATAAAATTTATTGATTGAAGATCAAGATATCCATCTTTCCACTTGAAAAAGGAACTTCTAAAAAGAAAGAAGACACTAATCCACATTTGTGGTGCTTGTTTTTGGAAAATGGGGCTGTGTTGGTGGACTAGTGTAGGTGTACAACATAAACGCAACTTCCATTTGGCTCTCCACTGTATAATGATAATGATAATGATAATAATAATAATGATAAAATCAACAAAAGTGCGATCTAAAAATGCTTCAGAGGGGAAAGGTATACCTTGCCGAGCCACAATGAGAGAGGCTATGCAGTCTGGGACGCTGGTGCCTGCTGCCAGGAAAGTGATGCCCATGATGACATCAGGGATTCCCAGAGTGTATCCAATAATAGTCACCTGAGAGAAATATAAAGAGGGAGAACTCAATAATAGCATTCTGTCTGTGTTAACCTTCTAACCAAAACACCCATGTTCAATGTCCCCCCTTCACTTCGCTTGACACAAATGTAATTAATAAAGCACACATCACCTCCCGTCAGCAAGAGACGTGTTAGCCACCATTTTGTCAGTGATGATCAGATTGATTTTCCAGGCAACTCTTACTAACACTTACATATAAGAGACAGAAATGTGTCAGGTTCAGGTCTCACTTTATGCCGAAGCCCTTTATCTGCGATGCCACTGTTTAAGTCTCCACATAAATAAGGATGACTATACAGGGCATATTGATAATGTTTCATTTCGATTGGCAATGGACCCAAGCTTAAACAACTGTGGGAAAATGACTCTGTGAATTTTGCAAGGATTGTAATAGATTTGTCTTAAACAGCCAACTAGACCCTGCTGATTATAACACGTGTGAAGGAACCCTCGAGAGGTCTGGACACTTTAACTTTGGACAACAACACTTGTTGTGTCTGACTTATAGGACATAGATACAGGTTGACTACTCTGTTAACGCTCAAATTTATGTCACAAATGTCACGGTACAATGGAGATGTATTCTTCACAAGTTGATTCTGGGATAATTCCAGCAAAAAGACAGCTAGTTGGATAATGAGGATACATTTACATACATAATGGGAAGAGAACTTAATGCTTCCCCTCCTACACAACTTGATTTTTAAAGTCAGAAGGGGATAGACCATATAAGGATGCAGAACTCAGAAAAAGAATAAAGGAAAGGAAATCCCACGATGTAAGGGCCCATTGACATTACAGCAAACTCGATTCATTTCTGATAAGAGAAAATGGCTCCATAAAAAAGGCAGTTCCGTGGCAACAACCCATATCAAATGGGAATTGTATTAGATAACACTGACATTGAAAGCAAGATGGAGGAAAGACTCTGCAGATTTATTTTCAGGAAACCACATTCCACCTGATTATGATGACACATCTTTAAAAAAGACATCTGTGTGACAAAATGTGAGTGGGAGATGATTATGAATCCACTCGGCGGAAGCCCAAATAAATGCCTGAATCGTGATCAAGTATTGAGGAAGGTAAAATCACTGCGGAAATCCAAAAGTTAAAGTTTTCAAATCTCATCTTTTACAGGTCCACTTGTACCAAATCAAGACATTCTTTGAATACGGTACAGTCCTGTCAGCACAGTCCATTATTAAACCCCAGACTACGCCTTAATCACAGGGGCAACAGCCTCCCTGGTACAGCTTAGACACTGGACACTCAAAAGCCATCTCCCATCTTCAAACTCAACTGAAGTGTGTTCATGTCACTGCATGGATGTGCACTAACGCAAGGACGAAGCGATTAATGAAGTGTCACTTTTATGATAAATTGTAAATAAAATAGTTAAAAACATCTTGATGAGGTCTTCAAATAGCTCGTTTTGTTCAACCAACACTCCAAAACCCCAAAATATTCAATTTGTGGTTATATAAGAATAAGAAAAAGATGGAAGAAAAAAAAAGTTATTTAATAGGATGTACTAATCTATTAGTTCATCAATATTTAAGCTCTACGAGTCTCAAGTAAAAGTAAGCACAAACATGTTAGAAAAAATAATCAATTTCTTATTACACTCACCATCCAGACCATGAAGTAGGAGAAGACAGCGATCCAGACGGTGGACAGGATGAAGGAAGCCATGAAGAATTTCTCCCAGCGAGCCTTGGCACAGTTGGGGATTGAAAAGAACAGCAATAACAGCAGCGGCCATGAGATGAGCCACTTCACCTTGCTGCCAATACCACCTGCAGCAGAAGTACATGAGCACAGAGATGAGCGTCCTCATGAGGTTTGTGATCAGCAGATATTGATCAAAACACATTTTTATGGTTTACGGTATGCCTCTTGAGTATTGTGCTAAAAAAAAAGAAATAAAATGTGTACTGTCCAGATGATGAGAACAAAATGCTAGTGCTGCCTTGTAAGTTGGGTACTGGGCAGGACGTGCCGTAGAGAGAGGTTCTGTCATAGCTCAGTGCTGGTTCTCTGGGCAGTCTTTGCACAGAGGTGTGAGGATTTATTCTTGGCTAGCTAATGTCATTGTCAAAGCACACTTACAGCCCTCTGAAAAATGTGTGTTTTTAGCACTAAAAATAGACAGATATTATATATATATTATGTTATATTATATATGAAGCCACTTGAGCAAAGGCATTAGTAACTCCTTTTGAAGTATAGATCCAAGTTAAACACACACACTGATCAAGTAAATACGCAAATGTCATACTTGGAACATGAAACGGTGAGATGCTGTCGCTTTGCTCCGACTCCTTGGGTTTGTCCTCTGGCACGTTTCCATTCTCGATTTCCACCTTCCCGTCGATCACTTGTGTCTCCATTCCATTGGCAGCTTGGACCAACTTCTGGCGCTTTCAGAAAAAAGAAACTAAGTCAAAGAGCACATGAACGCACATGCTGCTATTCTGACTTCGGCGCTCCCGCCATATTTTTTATGTTTCTGCAGCGATGAATGACAAACACGGATAGACTGTGCCAGCGAGATAAGGAGACGCTGCAGGGCTTATGAAACTTCTGATAATAGTACAGAGACTCAAAAGAAACTTGATATATAGCGGCAGCAGCTAAACCGTCTTATTGGAGCAACAACGGGCAGCAGTACCTCTGTAATGATGAGGCGGCTGGCCATGCGCAGACGCGTCTTGGGTCCAAAATGGCTGGTGACCATGACACGGAGGCCAGCTTCCGGAAACCTGAACTTCGAAGGGCTGGCGTTCATGATCTCGTCCACCATCACCACCGATCCACGGCTGTAAGCCTTGGTTGGCTTGACTGAGGAGGTCGGTGGAATACGGTGGAAATTTTTTAACATTTAAAAATGATTAATAAATGAAAGAATGAACAATCAGACAAAAACACAACTGCATATTTAATCATTTCTATCAATTCTATTTGTCTGATTTAAGTGTGTGTACTTAATTACATCCTATAGGAACTAAAGTGTTCAAACTTAAACTGTTCTGAGGGAGAGCTCTGTACTGTACTGGAATCACTTCTCAGTCTCATTGTGTGGTCTGTAGTGGAACAGTGTGCTGAGCCAAGTTACTGAGGAATATTAATGGACGCTGAGCTGGAGCCATTTTGTCACCATGTCAGTTAAAGCTGCACCAGGCAAGGTTTTTAATGTCAACATACACGCCCTAAATCACAACGTGGGCTCAGTTCAATCCCAACACAAATCAAAATGTTCTCTAAACAGCGCAAATGTCTTTCCCCGTTTCCTAAAGCTCTGAAAACCATTCCTCCTCTCACTCCACTGCCTCATGTTTTTCCCGTGCGACCTGCAAATTGAAGTATTTGCCTTCATGTTCCATGCCTCCAAGATTTAGTTTGAAGCAGAAGAGTTTCTTTTAAATCCTTAACTACTTAATCTTATAAATGAACTGTGGATCACCAAATGAGTGCAAAATCATCAGGGATTCACCCCTGGACCCACCAGTGTTGGGAAACCCCCCCCCCCCCCCCATCCCTCTGGTTTATAAAACATCACACACCAGCCGGGGTTAACATCAGTGTGTTCTGTGCTGACATCATGCGATTTCTGAGGACTGAACTTCAAATAGCTGGCAAAAAAAAATTTGCCTGCCGCAGCTTTGAAGTTTGGCTACCAGTTGTGAATATTTATGGCTGGACCAAGATCGATTTCAAACTCTGTGACATGAA
Source organism: Sparus aurata (assembly GCF_900880675.1). Classification (NCBI taxonomy): domain Eukaryota; kingdom Metazoa; phylum Chordata; class Actinopteri; order Spariformes; family Sparidae; genus Sparus; species Sparus aurata. Next base: position 15,084,637 of record NC_044208.1, on the reverse strand, counting down.
AGATGGAACCTCTGGCATCTTTGGGTGGACAATCTCAGGTGGCTGACACATTACAGATTTGGTCTTCATCGTGAAATGTTTTATTGGCGTCCTATAACTCCTCAGTTGCTCTGTGCTCGCAGTATAAGACGCAGTGTATGGGGAATAAAGAAAGTTATACTGTACACTTATTGGTTTAACTCCGGCCTAATTTGACTTATTATGCATGCAAGAATGCACATAAATTAACTGTGTAAACAGAGCCGGCGTAAACATTTCCTCTTGTGAAATTCATTACCACTTCAGGAGTGAGTGGGTCTACGCCCCTGAGACCGGCAGAAGGAAAGCAGTATGCAAGCAGAAAGAATTGGCACACAGCAGCACTGTCGACAATAAGCAAGAGTAGGTTTAGTAAGGCTAAACAGACAGGCATGTTAACACTAATGCAGCCAAAGTGGGAAGGTTTAAATCTCTCGGAGGGGCTAAAATGTCAATGATTAGACATGTCTGAAAAGGTCAAAGACAGGAAAGGAAGAAGCGGAGAAACTGTGGCTACGAGGAATTCTCACCCCAACATGACATTAGAAAGATGTCATTTAGAAAAGCCAGATCTTTCCAGAAGTTTTTTAATAAGTGCGAAACCCAAGACAACACAGTCCCCTGACATCAAACCACATTACAGAAGAAAGATTAAAAGAATATCTTCATTATGCTGCTCCCATTTTAAACAAGAGCCTTTCATTCTGTGCCCCACGTATGCTCAGATAAGCCTCAGTTGCTTATCAGCCAGAAAAGGACTTAGCAGGATGAGAAAATTAATGAAGGAATATATTTATATAGTGTTTAAAATTACAAGAAAGAGAGGAAAAGTAAGGGGAGAACTTGACAAACCATCTCTTCAGGTATAGTGCGGTTCACTGAGGTCAGGGGACGAAGGTTTTTCTTGATCTTCTGAATTTAACAAATCATATTTAAAATGAACAGTATGACATTTTGCATTTGTGTTTATGTGCTTTCTTGCTGAGAGTTGAGAAGGTCGATACCATTCATGTCTGTAGATTTAATCTAAATGATACAGCCGGCAACCGGTTAGCTTTGCCTTCTTTAGCAGAAACACAGGAAACAAGCGGAAACAGCAACCCTGACTCATTCTGAAGGTGAGCAGATGTGCTTATACATGTCTCTCAAGCCTGTTAATTAACATGTTATCCCCCATAAAAAAGCACCACATATAACACTAGAACCAGCAGCTGGTTAGCTTTGCATACTGTAGCAAGAAAAGAAAGAGGTGGGAGCAGTCAAGAACCTCTAAAGCTCACTGATTAACACGTCATCTCCCATTTGTTAAATTCGAACACAAACTGATACCTGCAATATAAAGCTACAACCAGCATCTGGTTAGCTGAATATACTGTAGCGTAAGAAGAAAGAGGCGGGAACAGGGGAAACAGTAGTCTGGTTGATCCGAAGATGGTCAAATCTGCCTACACGCATCTCTAAAGCTAGCTTTTTAAACACGTCATCTTCTATTTGTTACCTTCAGACAAAAAATTATATCTGTACACAGACTATGAAGCTACAGTCAGAAACCAGTTAGTTCTAAGACTGGAATCAGCGAGAGACAGCTAGACTGTCCGAAGGCAAGAAAGTCCATCTGCGGCACAATATCTACGTCCTGTTGTTAAATGCTAACCCAAACTGATGCCACTTTTGCTTGTATGCTACATATAAAGTAACAACCAGGAGCCAGTTAGCTCAGCGTACTGTAGCAAAGGAAGAAAGAGGCAGGAACAAGAGAAATGGCTAGCCTGTCTCAATCTGATAGCTTTACTTAGCCTAGCATTAAGACCGGAAAATGAGGGAAACAGCTGGCATATCTTCATCCGAAGGCAACACAAAACATCTACCAGCACCTCAAACATTTACTTGTCAACATGTTGTCTCTTGTTTGTCAAATTCAGATGAAGACTTGTCGTTTTACAGTTGTTACATGTTGAATATTTCTTTGCCTTGCTCTGTTATCATCTCACTTTTTCACTGTTTGCTAAACCCAGCTTCTGGCTGTAGCTAGGCATCAGTGTCCTCGTGTAACTGTCAGCAAGGAAGCAAATTAGCAATGTCCAAACTTTTGCTTGAAAAAGATTTCAGCAGAATGCAGGATAAGTTGAAGCAGTTCAATTAGGCAGAAGGTAGAAAGGTTAAAGCCACAGACCCCTTACAGAAGGAAACAACTGCATTCTTCCTGAGAGTCAAAGTGAAATTTTCCTATTTCCATGTTACATCTTATTTCAACACAATACATCTGATTGTTTTCCTGACAGAGAATAGTCTTGGGTACCCAGCCTGTCTGATTAACCTTACCTGTTGATATTAAAGGCGATGACGGGTCGTCATCCCAAACATAGTCATAACTAGTATTACCGTCCTCCATTTCACTGCTGGCCGCAGCGTTACCATTGGCTACGTTCTTCTTTGACTTCCCCATGAAAAATCTCTGCATGCTGGAGTTGAATCTAGCGAACAGATGGAACATGATGCAGAAATCAGAGACGCAAAAGCTCAGAAAAAAACCAAACATGGGATATTCTGTATCAAGATGCACATTTGCAAATGGGACTCGTAGGCTTCAGATGAAAGTCTCCAGCTTTGAAATACAGATACAGTATAATTAGCTAAAATAACCCACTTAGTCTCAATACTTCTACAGTGTGAATGTACAGTTATGGTGGCCTACTTTCTCACAAAACAGCATCAGCACTACACTATACTCTCCGACAAATGGCTGACATACTGTATGCTGTTTTATGACAAGAAAAGAAAAAGTTAAATGGTCCCTGAAGCCAACCTCAGCCACACAGGCCTTCAAATAAGACCATTGACCATTTATATTAAAATGAATCATACACGCATCTAGTACTCTTAGTAGAGCGTATACCTCCCCCAAGGCTTAAAAGTCTCCTTTTGTGGAGGAGATTTTTTTTTTTTTTTAGATCGATTTCTCTGAGAGATTAACAAAAATCTTGCAATGTCAAAGAAAGTGAGAAAAAAAAATCCCTGATCTGTCACTTTATCCAAATCCCCACCAAAAGTTGACGGAGTCTATTCTGGGCCGAGACCCATCCTCCATCCAAGTTTCCTGGAAATCTGTTCAGTACTTTTTGTGTAATCCTGCTGACAAACCAACCAAACAACAAACAGACACGGTTGAAAACATAACCTCCTTGGCAGAGGTGACATAAGCAAAGTTATTTTGTGTTGCTGCATTAATTCTTCTCCGGTTTGTTTTAAAATTGGCAGCATTTGCGCTATTTTAGGAGGAAAAAAAAAACAAAAAACATAGCCGAGACTCGGAAGGTCACCTCGGAACACTGATCGCTCTATATAAAACCCTAACTTGACTCCATTATGACTGGAACAGCCCAAAATGGACAGCGGATATTTTTGGGAGAGGGGGAGACATATGACAGCACATCCTACAGTAAGCACTTCTTTCCTCCAAATGAGAAAGGAGAGGAGTGATCCGGTTAAGCCTGTGCTCTTAGCCACTGCAGAGGGAGAAAGATTAAACTCTTATGGCAGGGAGAGAGCAGGATGCTGCTGAGTGTAACACAGATTACCAGCTGGACAGAGACAGCGGCGCAAGACGACGTGGTTGGCATTATGCAGTCTGGGCTTTAAAGACACAAATGTGGCGTAATAGACGGAGCCAAACAGACAGGAGACGAGAAGTCAGAATCAGACGATGTGCATCCCAGACAACTGACGATTAATCTCAAGTTCAAAATAAAATTGATTTAAGTGTATTTCATGGAAACAGTTTTATGAGATAAAATGCATCTAAAAAAAGGATATAAAGTCGATATATGGTGCTCATTTGATCAGTATTTGAAATGATTTCTACATTTTCGTATCAAAAACTGTAATATTGTGTCCGAACAGTGTGAAAATGCATCATATTGCAGTTGCATGTAATTCATTAGAGGAGCAATCCTTCTACCAGAAGGCCACTGCACTAACATCTGGTTCGGTGCCCTGAACGCGACACTCCCCTCCAGCTGGAAACACACTCCTCTCTTTCGGAAACTACTGAGTGCACAGTTGGTCACACTCATTAGACCACAGGTATTAGTGTGTAAGAGTTTAAACATCTCTCCCCACGCACACACTCAAGTTGTTGTGGTGGCAACGCTTTATCAGCAGTGGTGGAGTGTAACCAAGTATGTTTACTCAATTACTGTGCTTAAAAAAGGTGAAATATGTAAGAAGTGTCCCCTCAGATCAAATGAGGATCAGCATAATGTTTCAGAGTAACTGCTGCCAACTGTAGTCTCCATTAGCTAGTTAGCTCAGTCAGCCGTGCAGGTAACAGTGAGTTCTGGACCAGGATGGGGCTAGCATGCTACATATGCTTGGCCACACAATATATTGACAGAACGGTTATTAATTCACATTCATTGAAAAATTACTTAGAGCTACGAAAACCTTCTTTGATTACTTCGTTAAATTTGGAGCTCCCTGTGGACGAAGGTGGTGGTGTTTCCACTGTCAAAACCACAAAATGATGTGAAAAATAAAATTATCTAAAAGAAAAAATTCCCTCTGCTTCTTTTAACTGAGACTCTTTCCTAACAAGTTACAAATTCGTCATAGTAGCTTTAACTTTTTGAATGTTTTCAGCTGTAATTCTTATATATTGCACCTTTAAATTTCTTCTACCTCATTACATTTGCCGCTTACATGTTGTTGCATCTGTATTAATAATGATATATATCCTAATGTATCAAGTCACAGGGGCCTTTTGTGTTTTGCTTCCGATACTTTAAGTATATTCTGATGATGCAGCACTCACTTCATGACAAGGATATATCCAGCGTACATGACGACCAGCACCAAACTCTCCCACCTGATAAAGAGAAAAATGAAGGATGAGTGATAAAGGTCAATAATTTCACCCAGAGGAAACAAAAATTGGAAAAGAGATCTCAGTAGTGTCTCATTCATTTCTCCTAGACAACTATGAGATCTATGTGAGACTAAAGTAAGGGTGTGGCTGATTTCTCCTGTTTCTCAATTGTTTCTCCTGAGAAACAGGTGCAGAAAATCTCAACTTGGGCTCCCTGTAAGTTTCAAAGGAGATCTCACCAAGCTCTCAATGAAGTTTCAAAATGTCTCCCCAGTGCTGGAAAGGAGCAAGGTTTAAGCGGTAAAGTCTCAAGTCTCACCTATTGCTCCTAAGGAATTTTAGGAGAAACAAAGGAGAAATGTTTGAGACCAAAAAAGACTACTACGAGACTGAAATGAGAACTCTCATTGAGCTCCTTTACGGCTCCATAGCCATAAAGGAGCAAGCTTTGAGCAGTACAATTTTCCTCTGGGCAGGCTCAAAGAAACACTTTGTAAAAAATCATCAACTAAAAAAGAGGACATTTTTAAACTTTAAAAAGGGAGACTATGTGAATTTTGCTAAACAGTACATTTGGGGACAATTACAGGATAATGGTAAACTGTGGTAACATAAGCGGTGTAGAGACGTAAGCAACATTATTCAGAGTTTGCCACCATAAGCTAATGGTCACACCAGGCTGAGTGGGGGCATAGCAGCAACATCAGGGAGTATAAAAACTTAGAAATTTAGTATTTACAATAATGAGGTATGAAGTCATACAAACTCAAATAATTAATGATTCATAAGTGTATAAACAAGCTGTTCTAAGAGGAAAATAAGGTCTACAGAACACTGTTTGAAGCTAGAAAGGTGGCAGGGTCCACCACACATAGACAAAGCACAACAATATATAACTGTCGTCCTTTCAGGTCAGTTTGCAGTCATGAAAACAAAGAGTTTATTTATTTAGTTTTTAAAAAATCTGAATCTCGAAAAATACATAGTGCACCTTTAAGAATGAATGAAAGATGTGTATTATTACTGAGGAAATAGTCTTTTACTTCTTTCAAAATTCACACAGTCTCACTTTAAAAACATATACACATTTAGGCCTCCAGCTTAATAGGATGAGTAACTTACCAAACTATCTTCTCATCATAGATAAACTGAAAAAAGAAGGGAAATACTCATTTTAGATTAGAATAAATATTGTCAAGAGAAGAGCACATCATGTGTGGTGTTCATTAACAAACACAGGGGGTGAACTTTTCCGACTTACTGCAATCAAAGCCAGGACAGACAGGATGTAGTAGAAGGAATCCCTGAAAACCGCCCACCAGGTCAATATCACCACCTGAGATTTCACAGGTAAAAGTGCACAGTCATTTTTTTTTTTTAAAACTGCATCTAAAAAAGTGTAACAGAATTCTGTGAAGTGTATTATCAAAAGCACTTAATATGTAAATTTTCCCTTGACTGGAAAGAGCTCAGAGATGAAATAAAGATTTATGATCTGTTTATGCCTCCAGAGTTTCTCCAATTCGACTGAAACCAGTTCTGAGAAAACTAACTGAGGCAGATGGCTTTGTTTTCCCCTCAGCAAAACTCTTCTGCCACACATGTGCTGCTCTGCACTCTATAAATAAACAGAATCATGCCGCTGCAGCAGGAAGTCACACACATGAATAGACACACACACACAGGAATACACACACACACACACACCTGTCCAGCAAAGATCCCACAGACACCAATGATGCAAAGGATGTTGAAGACCGCTGAGCCGACGATGGTCCCCACCCCCACATCACCGTGGGTGATGAAGACACCTGCACACAGGGAGGTAGCCAATCAGAGTCAGCGGTGACACCAACCATCTGGGAATGTGAGTGTGTGCGCGTGTGTGTGTGTAGACGTGCGTGCGTGTCTCTACCAATGACAGATGCAAAAAGCTCTGGCGCAGAACTGCCAGCTGCCATGAAGGTGGCCCCGGCAACGTCTTCACTTAGATCCAGTTTCTGCAGAAATAAACCAAAGATTAGCGGTTTGAACAGCTGATGAAAAGAAAAGAAAGGCGAAGGACTGCGACTCTCGAGTACCTCGCAGATCTTCTCCAGTGACGTCACAAAGTATTCGTCGCAGACGATGGCGAGGGCCAGGAACATGTAGAGCGCCTGGAGAAAGAAGTAGCAGAGTTAAGTTTGAAAAGTGTGTGTGACAAGGGCAAGATGGAGAGAATACAAGTGTGTGTGTGTGTGTGTGTGTGTGTGTGTGTGTGATACACTCTCAATCAGCAGAAATTAGTGGACTTAATGGAGTCTTTGCAGAGCAAGATATTCTCCTGCTAGAGGATGGGTGGAGGGGAATCTTAAAGCACAGGGCTCAATTTAAATGGGTCCTGCTTTAAATTCAAATTTCAAATTAATGACAGGCTGCTTTCCCTTACAATTTGAAAAATCGACAGGGCCTGCATACTCCCGCTGCTGTGAGGGAGGAGGGAGGGAGGCCTATTTCAGTAGCTGAGGCGAGATCTATAAATTATAGATCAGGTGTGACATCATATCGGCCTCGGCAGCTCCAGCAGCTGTGCTCTGCTCTATGCTATCCACAGGGGGCAGTGCAGGACTGCAGCATGTTCAGACCTGCCACATACATTTTATTTTCTTCTCAGCAGTGAAGCCAAGACAACATCAAGTCTTATTTCAGTGTGGAACATAAAGCTGCGCACAGTCTATGAAATGTTGGTGTTTAACACTGGATTACAATTCACTGTGTGGCATTTAGGTACTAAGTAAGTATGAAAAGGGTACATTTACTGGATTATTTTACGTCAGTACAAAGTATTTCGCGGGTTTTATATGTCCAGGGCTGGAAGGATTACTTTAAACATGTATTCTGTTACAGTTAATAGATACCTATTAAAAATGTAGTCAGTAATCTACATCAAGTAACACAATATTAGGTAATGTAACTAGATTACTTTGTTACTTTTGGAGTACCTGAATACCAAACATAAGCAAATAAACAATAGACAATAGATCAAACTCTGTCAGACTACAAAACTCTGCAGAATGATCATGATAACATTTTTAAATGTTCAGTGGTTGAAAGTAACCGAGTACACAACTGTACTTAAGTGCAAATTTAAAGAAAAATAAATCTTGAAAGAAATATGTATTCTTTAAAACAATGTAAAGAAATAAACCTGTCAGCAATTGCCTTTCCTACTCAAATGTACAGAAAAGAGATGTAATCAAACAGAATACAGTTACCTTTTAAATGTATCCTAATTACATAACACTGTTATGTGTATTGTGTTACTCCCTGAGCTGCTCAACAGAACAAAACATGTGAAGTGCTTATAAAGTGTGACGTTCAATAAATCAAACAACTCAACAGTCAATAGCAGAGCTGAGATGATTCATAAATTCATCAATAAGTTGATTGGAAACTCCACTGGAAAGATTTTGAACATCCTTGAAGTCATTTTTGACGTAACTTCCTGGTTTCATCCTCACCAATGTGAGAAGTCCACATTTCCTTTTCCACAATTTTCACTGTTCACTGGACGAAACAGGCCTTATGAAGGTGTAACGCTGAGCTTTATAAGAACCATTAAAGAGGTCATATCATGCTTTGGGGTTTTTTTGTGCCTTTCCTTTATTGTGTTGTATTCCATTTTTTGTGAATGTAAAAAGGTCTCTCTCCCACAACAAAAACACTGCTCCTGCACTGCCTCCAACGCCTGGTCTGGAGTCGAGCCTTTACATCCGTCACTTATGTGCATCACTATGCAACAGCCGTGAAATGTGTATAGTTTTTCAAATATTATACAATATATACAGCTGTACCGCAGCCATGGTTACCAGCAGAAGCTGCATTATTTTAGATCACATACCTTGCTTAGCATGACCGGCCCTACTCTGCCTCTGATCGTTTAAATCCAGCCTGTTAAATAAAGCGTATGCACAGCTCTCATCAAAGACTGAACAGAGGCGAGATGTCTCACTCCAAAAGCTACAACAGAGCGTGTGTTAAGAGGTGCTGCAGCAATGCACCATATGAGCAAAATGCGTTTTGGGAAAAATTTTAAGTATGTAAACCTATTCTACTAGGACCCTTATATACAGGTATGAACCTGAACATTAGCATAATATGACCTCTTTAAGAAATGGTACATATAAAGTTCTTAAACTTTAGTTAATAGTTATTTGAACATTACCAAGAAATGCTTAATTTACCCTTTGTCAAGCAATTGTTCATAAACATCAGCTGCATCTTTACGATAAAGAACTGTTTAATTAATGGCTGATAAAGGATTTCATTGTTTGTAAAACAGTGAACTAACTATTAAGTTTAATTAACTGTAAATGTACCATTTATTAATGATGGTAGATGGAGACTTTTCCAAAAGAGTTACATTTCATCCACATCAACCAGCTACAGCAGTTAAATGGGATGAGAAAAGATTATCTGATATAATATCAGTCAGTGATAATCATACTTACTGTATATACTTAAGGGTTCAAATGCATGACTTTACCTAATGCAACAGAGTTTTTTAAAGTGTGGCATCAGTAAAGACTCTGAATAACTCCTCAACCACTGTAGATGTTGTGTGCGGCTGATGTTGGTGTATTCTGCTTTCATCGGGATTTAGAGAGTATGAAATATGAGTCGCGTCTCTCCATGTAGCAAGCGTCTTAGGTGGGGATCTGTGCGCTAATATAATCTCCGTGGTGAGAAGTGCTTAACCGTGAGGTGAAGGCAAAATACTAGCTCTTACACCTCAGCTCACAACATCTCTCATTCATCATGTCGGTGAATTTGTCGAGTCTATAAAAAAAGGTCGAAAGAGGCAAGCTGTGTTCAAGGCTGGAGCTGCCATTAACGACCACGAGGTCGTGTCATCAAGAGGTTTTATGTTCTAATCCTTTTATTTTTGTGACTCTAATGGTTCCAGTGATGATGTTGTGTTTTTGAATCATCCAGTCGGAGATTTTGCACGCAATTCTGTGTTGAAACGATGGGCAGGTCGCTTCTGTTCATACGTACCATGAAACAATTCATTCCTAATGAGTTTTGAGTTGTCAAAGATGGAGAACAAAACCCTGAAAAGCCCTTGTTCTGTTCAAAAATATATTCAAATTTTTATCTGAGGCGGTCTGAGGAATACAAATCAAGCGCATATCCCTTCAAGTTGCTGTCTTTTAGCATAAAGTTCCCTGCGTTCCCTCGCTGAGCTGCAGTGGAAGCATGGTAACAGAAAAATAGGATGGAAATGAATTTTTGACAAAAAAAAAAAAAAATTATTTAAGACAGACTTGAAAAATTGTGAACCCATCCTAGAATACAATAGAATAATTATTCAAAGACCTCAATATTTCTTATATCCTGGCTACATACAGGCCGGGGCTGCATTTGACAAAAAAACTTATTTGAGCTGGTTTAATCCAGCATGAAGAGCAAGACTTACTGAACAATACTGAATATCTTCACAGGTGTCTTTATGTCCAGCCAGTGGAGCTTAGCATGACTGGATATAAAGGCAATCATGGTTGTTCATGTGGAGAAGCAGCTCATACAATATAAATAAAGGACATTTGCCTGTCCTTATTTCATACCCTCATTCTGTATTTATCAGCTACTGTTCTAATGACTCATGCTTAAATTTAAACTCCGACTACCATATTTATGAAGCTTTCTCAGAGTTGAAGTTCTCCTTGGAGAGAACCATCATCACCCTTAAAATGGATAGTTAAATTAATGATGTCTTTTTTTTCCCCCTCAGACGTTACGACGTGCATTCGAAACATTAAAAAGATCGTAAAGGCTGATCTGTAAAGTGACACGAACAACATCTCATCTGAGTTTATCACAGCCGATTTTAACCTTGGGCTGCATCTTGCTAGTCGCCATTTGCTCGTTCACTGTAATACAAGCAGTTTGGGGCAAGTTACTTCCCAAGCGCAATGAATTACGTATGACTAGTTACTAGCATTAGTTTCTTTACAATACTACTCGCCTGTGTAATGCATTGCATTACAAAAAACAACTGGAAAAAACTGTGCTCTTTCTCCAATAAATTGTGTAGAATCTATCTAACCGGGTACAGCACGTCTATATTGACAAAAGTGAAAACATTTTATTGTTGTGAGCTGATTTGAACGACCTTAAACGGGTCACTAGTGACCTGTTTGGTCTGACCGGGCTGAAATTCATCTATAACACTTCATTTTGGGCTTCTTAACTCAGTACTGGACATAGTAACTGACATAACACCAAATCATATTAGAAATACATGATAATACTTTGTTGCTGCATCTCTATATTACGTTAACAATGAATACTGCGAAAGCCATGAGAAGTCATGGGTCCAACTTTATTTTCCCTGTTTTCCAGCAATAATGGAGTTAAATCTGACCTTTTCTCTAGATCGTCATAATTGATCTCATCATCAAGGAATAATTAACGTTGTTTTCACCTAGATAACAGGATAATTATCTCAAGGTCTCACCAAAACAAGCTTTGTTGCCAGCTAGTGTAGCAACTTAATTTAAGCTGGAAATGTGGGATCAAGCTGTGCCAATTATTGATGATTGAAGAAATGACAAAAAAGTTTGTGTGGTTTGCTTTGAAAGACCCAAAAACCAACCCCACGGAGCAGAGCATAGGTAATAATCCATTCGTCTTCTGATGATAAATGCTCCTGTCATTTTTTTTCCTGGGATAATGACATGAACGGGGTTTGGTTTGGTTTAGAATGATCTTGTTCTGTTGGGAAAACATTTGATATGTAATGGGCTTTCGTAGAATATAAGTCTAAAGCTCTTAAATGCAAGTGTGGCTGCAATGATAGTAGGATATACTTTATAAAAATAGACTGAATGCAGCGTTCTTTAAGTTCAGTCATAATGTGTGGCCGTCCTCAGCACAGATATGCATTACCGAGGTCAACAATGAACCTCCACGTTCTGATTCAGAAGATGCTTTTGCACTACTCATGGTCTCAAGTGTGACTGAACTTTTCTACCCATTTCTGTCTTTCTTCCCCATCATCATCACCACCATCACATGCTACTCTGTGTGTGACTTTACATCTATACAGCAAAATGTCTGAAATGAACGTGATCATCTGAGCATTAAAAAGATCCTCTGTGGTCATCTATACAATGTAGTCGAAAGTTTTGTGAAAAAGCTTCTAAATCTTCCTGCTACCAGCGTGTAGACGGGGGACCGATGTGACGGGAAGTGCAGGTGTAGCGTCTTAAAAAAAACAAAACAAAACAAAACAAAAAGCTTCTTACCGCCGCGATGTGCAGCAGAACGGCCCCGCTCTTTCGTTCTTGGTTGGTGAAAATGTCACTGGGGAACTCGTGTATTGCTGAGGAGAGAGAGAGAGAGCGAGAGAGGAAATGTCACATTCACCACATAGCAGCGTGACAGCGAGGTAACATGTCGCCGTCACACCCCGACCAGCCCGGGGTGTCGGCGCTTCAGGAGGCTTGCACTGAATTTGTTTGTTTGTGGCACCTATGGGAGAGTTATTTGTTCTCTTGTTCCCCCTTCTTTTTTTTTTCTTTATTTTTCTCCTTTTTTTTTACTGGATTATCTAACACAGCAAAAATGTGTTGTATACCTAGAAACGGGGCGCCACAGCCAGAGGGGGTCAAATGCAAATTAAAGAACAGCCTGTGATCATCATCCAACAAAGAAAAAACTAAAAAGCTGGAAACTCAGACAACATCAAGGGCTTTGAATTTTCAAAAGGAATCAAACGACTCTAAACACATTTTCAGATTGATCATCAGCCTGCAGTATGTCACACCACTCAGCAGCCAGTGACTTCATACCTATTCATGGAGGAAGAAGGAGAAAAGATATCGAGGTAACCATCACATCCCTTCACAAACTGATGTAAAAGCTTGGGCTATATTAAGAGCCTGAAGTCATACAGAATTAAAGCAAGCAGGCAGAAAAGCCTCCCATGCTGAGGACTCGTCATCCATCATCCAGAGCTCCAGCTGGAGCACAGTGTGATCATGGTACCACCATACGGCTCAGGTCTCTGGGAGCACAGTCGCACCGCAGTGCACCTGGCTGGGGACAGAAGCTGGCCGTCTTCCTGACGGGACCCGGCATCTGTGGCGAGCGGCCTCCGTCCGACCCGTCCCCCGTTGGGCCTGAGCTGCAGGCTCGCATCTTGTCTCGCCCTTTAAAAACAAGCCTGTGACATGTGCTAGCATATTGCTTACACATGCTACAGCTAACTCAAAGCTATTGTTAGCTTTATCATAAAACTATCCAACTGCACAAGAAAACCCAAAACAGGTCAAGGCAGAGTCAACGTCCTAGAAATTTTAATAGCCGTTTTTGTGTATGTGGTTGGTATATGTTCACAGTGATATGTTTTCCTTTTTTATCCATTTTGTTGTGTACTTTTATTTTGAAGTGTCTTTGTTGGAGGCCATCTTTTTCAAGGATTCTTTGGATAGCTGATAGCTCTTTGGAGGGTCAGTAGGCCTACAGACAAATTCTTCCATTTAATTAGCAAGAGGGGCCAAGTTATTTTTTTCCACAATGCTAACAGGTGCTCCTAATAGAGTGCTGCAGGGATGGTGTATTTCTGCAAGGCTCACCCAGAAGTTCGCATCACCCTTGCTCCCTACACGAAAAGCTGATGATTTTTTGGAACTGGATTTTGGAATACTGCAGGAAAAGGATGCCAACATTTGCCAATTAGCACTCAACAGCCGAGAAAGATTGTTGATGTTGATGTCAGTCTGGCAGGTTTTAGACAAATTTAACTCTGACCTGATTATGTCAGAGTTAATAGAATTCATGACAAACTTCATGACAAATAGTTGAAACATTTTACCCAATAACACACATGTCAACCTCATGTTGGGGCTAGATGAAAAGTCAGTAGGATTATCCAACAGTCGTTGAGACGTTTCAGTCTGGATCAAAATGGTAGACCGACCGACTTTCCCATCCCGAGAGCCTTCAAACAGATGAGAGTTGCTGTTGTACTACTCATGTGGAGCGCTCTACGAAAATACACAAATGATGTGGGGACAAAATGTTATAGTCTGAGCCGGCAGAACAGTGCTGTGTACAACAGCAAATAAAAAGGAAAGCAATGGGCCCCTGTCACATATGGACTCGTGAAGTGGAACAGTGCTCACCTGAGACTACTCACCGCATCTGTCCCAACCTCACCGCTGCTTGTTTTTATGATATCCGATGGTGTGCACACATGACTTAATCGGCGCAGCGTTTGGAACACTGCACAGGCAAATCAAATACTCCACAGTGTGTGCAGTCCGAGCCCACTAAATCAACTGCACGCATCCTGGATTTCACTCAATTACATCACGTACAGGGAGATGACGATTTGCATTTTTCCGTGTGTCATCAAACACATTATCTTTGCCATGAAACAAACTACGCTGCTATTTCTGGCAGTGGGACACGAATTAATCCGACCTTGATTTGTGGGAGTTTTGTTGTGTCGCGTGCAACTCTGCAGAACTTCATGACACAGTCACCGCAACTGATTAGAGGACAGAACAATAAAACATGAGCGGCTCCGGAACATTTGGATGACATTGGAATCTCGCGGCTGCAGCACTGACTGTGGCAGGGTGGCTTTAGCTCATTTCTGACAGGTTTATGCGCTGAATGAAACGTGTCGGAAAGCTGACGGCCAGAAGCAAAGGCGCAATCAATTAGTGGATTTGTCAGCTGTGCCCTCAGAGGTGACTGAAAACAAACTGATGCCAGTACAGAAGGCTAAACTCCTACTGATACCTCCTGGACGGACAGCCTCGCAGCCATACGTTATTGTAGCTGCTGAAGGTCGCGTCTGGAAAAACATGAAAACGGGAAAACCACGGGGAAAGTGTCAGGTTTGAATGTCCTGCTGTCCGAGCCTTTTCACCTCCTTCTCCTACGTTCGACTACCAAACCTGCAGGTCTGCCACTGATCAATAATTAAAACGCCTTTGCCATCCGTGTTCTTTCTTTACGTGCTCAGCCCCCGGCTACTGTATACAATCAGAGCGGTAAAAATAGGTGATCGCAAAAGGTGTTTAAAGGGCGCCAGCAGTGGGACAGCGGAGAGATGACAGCCAGGCGGGGGTCACCTCCCGGCCCCCTGTAAACATTCCAGCAGACAGCGTCTACAGGCTTTCGTCTGCGTCTCCTCACTGCAGAGGTCAAACCGGACACGGACATGCTCCCCCAGCCCTTTCCCCCCCACACAAGGACAGAACAGGATGTGCACACAGGAGCGGCGCTACAGACAGATTGCTTAAGTGATGCATCTCAAATGAGAGCCATAAATAGGATCATAAATAATATGTTGCTCAGTTGAACTGTGCATCTGAAGTGTAATTTTTACAGAATTGGAGGAGATGAATTGGAAAAGGACACACTGTTGCGGATGTATTTGTTGAAGAACAGATTCCAATATTTACTTTGAAATGAATTGAATAATTATGCATCGTGCATAATAATGAAAATGTCCTTTCACGATTTCCTCATTTTGCCTAATTAGCCCAGATGCATTGATCTTATCATAAGACAAACGGCAGCAAATCTAT